>NC_091367.1:20644859-20886357 GCF_038502225.1 Cherax quadricarinatus
TTGGTTTGGAAATAGGGTAGTTGATGAGTGGAACAGTCTACCTAGTTGGGTTATTGAGGCTGGGACTTTGGGTAGTTTCAAATCTAGGTTAGATAAGTACATGAGTGGGAGGGGTTGGATTTGAGTGGGACTTTCACATCAGAGCTTATTTCTTGGGTGGCATTGAAAATTGGGTTGGGCAAATGTTTTGTTAGTGGGATGAATTGTAAAGGACCTGCCTAGTATGGGCCAGCAGGCCTCCTGCAGCGTTCCTCCTTTCTTATGTTCTTATGTTATGATAGTTTGACTGCCGGCTGCTTGTTAAGGTAGGGTCAGTCTAGCTCCTGCTATCCCTTCCCCTCCTCCTTCCCCCCCCCCGAAAGGTGACGTGTGGGGCTCTGGTCCAAACAGTAATCACTAGACTCACAGCTCCCAGCACTACTGTAAGTACATGCCTGCCTTGTATTCTAGTGGATTTATGGGTTGAAAGCTTCACTTTTGACCAATAATAAACTTAGTCTTGTTGTGATAGAAACACAGGCCTTATCTCTAGGCTTTATTGAACATAGAATCTTCATAGTACTTCTGCAACAACAAAATATAATGACTAGTACATCTAATAATGGCTTCTACAGGGATGGTGATGTCTTGCATATGTCAAGAGAAAAGTTATAACTACAGGCCACATATTTAAACTCACCATGTAATCTGCATCGCTGATAAATGGATAAAGTAGGAGAGAATCACACACCATGTGTTGGTGCCCATGACACACACCAAACTGTTGTTGTTGTTAAGGGCCCCTAGAGGTGGTGCAGTATTATCCTGCTGCTGCTCCCCACAGGACCAGTATCACTACAATCTCCCCCTTCTAAAATATCAGAGACAGTAATCTCCCAAACTGTTAGGTGGGCGACGTACACGTCCCGACCTTCGTAGCCCTTGAGCCTCTTCACCAGGTTCGATATTTTCCAGCGGGGTTTGATTAACTGCTGGAGCAGAATCCTCTATTTCCATAGGGGTAGTCTCAAGGGGCTTTCCAGGAGAAAACGAAGCATCTTTCACATCTATTGGTGTATCTTGAGATTCCACACTAATAGGGATTTCAACTGGGGCTAAATGTCTTGTAGATACTGTAGTCTCTTCACCATTTTGGTAGCGAATGTGGGCGTAATGTGGATTAGCTTGCAGGAGCTCTACCTCTTCCACTAAAGGATCCGTCTTGTTCATCCTACGGTGACTCTTCAGGAGAACGGGTCCAGGATGACATAACCAAGTGGGCACGGAGGCTCCCGTAGAGGAACGACGTGAATAGTTGAGGAGTCTTTCATGAGGGGTTGCATTAGTAGCTGTGCACAGCAGTGATCTAATAGAGTGAAGAGCATCAGGTAGGACAGTTTGCCAGTGTTGAACAGGTAGATTGCGCGACTTTAATGTCATTGTAACTGCCTTCCATATAGTACCATTGAACCGCTCCACTTGACCATTGCCTTGAGGGTTGTAGCTTGTTGTTCTGCTGCAGGCAATACCTTTGCTAGCCAAAAACTCCTGAAGTTCGTTACTCATGAACGAGGATCCCCTGTCTGAATGGATATAAGCTGGCATACCAAAAATAGAGAACAACTGTGAAAGACAACTAATAACAGTTGAAGCAGCCATATTTGCACAGGGGAATACAAAGGGAAACCTTGAATATTCATCTACTATGTTAAGGAAATACCTATTCTGATTTGTGCTTGGTAGAGGTCCTTTGAAATCTATATTCAATCTTTCGAAAGGCTGGGTGGATTTTATGAGATGAGTCTTCTCTGGCTGATGAAAGTTTGGCTTGCACTCTGCACATACTCTGCATGCTCTGATCACTTGTCGCACATCTTCCACTGAGTAGGGCATGTTCTTTGATTTGACAAAATGGTACAGGCGTGTAACTCCTGGGTGACACAAAGCCTTGTGGAGAGCTGAGAGTGATTGCAAATCATGACATGCTGCTCCACAGTGGGACCTAGAGAATGCATCAGGTGAGATGTTCTCTTGACCCGGTCGGTACAGAATATCAAAGTCATAACACGATAGTTCCATCCTCCAGCGTAATATCTTGTCATTCTTTATCCTACTTTTGTGCCTCTTGTCGAACATATACATCACGGACCGTTGGTCAGTCCTTATGGTGAAATGTCTACCAGTTAAATAATGCCTCCAGTGGCGAACTGCTTCTATGATGGCCTGGGCTTCCTTTTCTACAGCAGCATAACATTTCTCTGATCCTTGAAAAGTTCTCGAAAAGAAGGCTACTGGTCGTCCTGCCTGAGATAAGACTGCAGCAATGGCAATGTCAGATGCATCCGTTTCCACTTCGAATGGTAGGGACTCATCAATGGCTTGAACTACTGAGTTTTCAATGTCCTGTTTGAGAGTATGGAAAGCGGCTTCTGCTTCCTTTGTCACAGGAAATGTGGTAGCACTCAATGGGCGGACTTTACTTGAATAGTTGTAGATCCATTGTGAGTAATAAGCAAAGAGACCAAGAGTTCTTCGGAGTGACTTTTTGTCTTGAGGCATTGGAAGTTCCCGTAGAGGTCGTAGTCGTTCAGGGTCTGGGAATATTGAACCTCCTTCCACTACATAACCAAGGATGCTAAGCCTTTTAGTTGAAAAAGTGCACTTTTCCTCATTGTAACTGATATTTTTCTTCTTGGCGGCTTCCAAAAACTTATCAAGGTTTGCATCATGTTCCTCCTGGGTCTTGCCACAAATGGTAACATTATCTAAATACGCGTAAGTTCCCATGAGTTGCTCTTCCTGAATGAGTGAATCCATAATTCGTTGGAAGCAGGCTACCCCATTGGTGACTCCAAAAGGGACTCTGGTAAACTGATACAGGCCATCACTAGCCTGAAACGCTGTGTATGGTTTATCTTCATTCCTTATAGGGACTTGATGATAGGCACTCTGTAGATCAATTGTGCTAAACACATAGTACTGAGCAATTTTGTTCACTGTATCGTCAATTCGAGGTAGAGGGTACCCATCAAGAAGTGTAAATTTGTTGATTGTCTCAGAGTAATCGATAGCCAGTCTCCGTTTCCTATAACCATCTTTAACAACAACAACCTGTGCACGCCAAGGGGAATCACTCGGTTCTATAATACCCTCCTTCAGCAGCCTCTGAGTTTCTTTCTCAATGAACATCCGATCCTCATAAGAATAGCGGCGTGACTTAGCTGATATAGGATGGCAATCCGCGGTAAGATTTGCAAACAGCTTTGGTGGGTCTACCCTTAAAGTGCTAAGTCCACAGACAACAAGAGGAGGCAGTTCACCTCCATATGTTAAGGTGACACTACCATGCAGCTTCTGAAAGTCCTGACCAAGGATAACATCAGAGCACAGTTGTGGCAGAATAGCTAAATGTACATCTTGATAATCCTTTCCATTAACTCTGAGATTTACCTTACAAAACCCTAAGGTCTGAATAGAGAGAGATGTTGATGCCATGGAAACGGTACCTGATGAGTGATGTAGAGTCAAGGAGAGCCGTTTAACTAAGTCAAGGTTGATGAAACTCTCTGAGCTGCCACTATCAATAAGACCATCTACTTCTGTTCCTTTGATGAATACTTTCACAACTGCCTTTGACAGTGAATTTGGAGTAGCCGCAGAAGTCACTGTTGCTAGAGTCGCAAGATCACTGGAATGTGTGGAGGCACTAGCTCTTGTTGATGCATTAGCACGACATACTTTAGCAAAGTGACCTTTCTTGTGGCATTTATGGCACATTGCTTCACGAGCAGGACACTTTGGACGTGGATGTCTTGAAAAACCACAAAAGAAACACACCGTACCTGCTGCTGCTGTCACTGAGGCAGGTTCCACAGTAACTTCATTGCAAGAGTCTTGGTCAGGAATTGCAGCACTTACCACTCGAGAAGGCTGAGTGGTACTGTATACTTCAGAATTCTTCTGGGCTGAATCTAGAGCTCTTGCCTGGTCAAAGGCAGCGGCTAAGTCGAGAGTTTTATTCTCCAATAAACGCTGCCTTATTATTGGTGATTGCAGGCCACTGATAAAAGCATCCCTGATGGACTCTTCACAATACTGAGCAGCTGTCACTGCTTGGAAGTGACAGTCCTTACCTAAAATTTTCAGTGCTTGAAAGTATTCCTCTAAGGATTCATCAATCTGCTGGCGGCGAGTTGCAAGGCGATAGCGTGCAAAGATTTCATTTGTAGGTTTAATATACTGAGACTTGAGGGTTTTGATAGCATCTTCGTAGGTATTACACTCAGAAATAGCCTCATATATCTTAGGTGACACAAAATTGATGAGCAGACTTAGTTTATCTAGATCTTCTTTAGGAAGGGCTCCCAAGAAGTTTTCGAAAGTCTTAAACCAGTGCTTCCATTCCTGAGCAGCCGTTGATAAGCTGGGGTCACAGTCTAGCCTCTCAGGTTTCAGTAAACGCTCCATGTTGTGATGTAGTCTAGCGCAGGATCACCACCAGGTAGCCCAGGATTCTATGTTCAATAAATTGTTGTGATAGAAACACAGGCCTTATCTCTAGGCTTTATTGAACATAGAATCTTCATAGTACTTCTGCAACAACAAAATATAATGACTAGTACATCTAATAATGGCTTCTACAGGGATGGTGATGTCTTGCATATGTCAAGAGAAAAGTTATAACTACAGGCCACATATTTAAACTCACCATGTAATCTGCATCACTGATAAATGGATAAAGTAGGAGAGAATCACACACCATGTGTTGGTGCCCATGACACACACCAAACTGTTGTTGTTGTTAAGGGCCCCTAGAGGTGGTGCAGTATTATCCTGCTGCTGCTCCCCACAGGACCAGTATTCCCTTATCCCTAATTTTTGAGTATCTATACCTGGCTTCTCCAATGAGCATGTTGTTGGAGTCATTATATGAGTCAAGAGCCTTCAATGATGACATAGAATCAGTAATGATGATAGAGTCAAGCTCAGTGTCATAGGTTAGCTTTAGCGCCATTAGGATTGCAAACAATTCAGTTTGCAGTGTAGACGCCCAGTTGTTAATTCTTATGCCTAACTCAACAAATTTATTATCGTTCTTAACTAGGGAGGTGGCAACAAGAGCAGATGCAGCCCTGCCAGAAGACTCCTGTTTAGATCCATCAGTGTATATAACTTGTGATAACTTATTACTACCAGCTAGGTGAGAAATTTCTTCTTGAGCAGTTGCTCTAACAAGAGATTTAAGGAAGGGATTACTAGCAATGAGCTTCTTGGGAGGGACTTGTAGGTATGTGATATTAAATGAACACATCTTCCATGGAGGGGTGAAATGCTCTTGTTGCCTACAGTGATACAGTTCATGCAGGTTATAAAACTTAATGCAATTGCACGTTTTCACAATCCATTTAGATCTGTGTGTATTTACCTCTAGACACTTGGTAAGATTCACTGTGACAGTGTCTGGTTCGTTTCTCAACATTCTAATACCGAGTACAGTGTTAATTTCAACAATCCTATCACTGATACTAGAAATACCAAGCTCCTTCCTCATGTTAAGAACTTTTGTAGATCTGGGACAGCCAAGAATAATCCTGAGAGCTTCATTTTGCATTAACTCCAAGGGTCGGAGAGAACTTTCTCTAGCTAATATCAACATGGGAGCAGCATAATCAATTAAGGACCTAACATAGGCTATGTACATCATTCTCACGATTCTCACATTAGCACCATAGTTGGGATTGTAGCCAGCAACAGCTTTGAGAGCATTTAGCCTAGCTTTACATTTCTTGTTTAGTTGTGGTATAGTGGATTTGTTAAAGGGTACATCTACACCAAGATATCTGTAAGTTTTAACGTAGCTAATGATTTCACCCTGCAAATAGATGGGTGGGGGATGTCGTTTGCTTGTTAATATCTTTGTTTTAGAGGAAGATATTATGAGGCCTAGTCGATTACAAATTGCTTGAACTTTCATCAATTTTATCCCTCTCTCAACAGCTTATGTATTGTTTGGCCACTTGGGCACCTCCAGTGGAGTCTCAATAATTTTCAGAACTTGTTGATCTGACAGAGAAGCAATGAAATGAGGTTCAATTTTGAGTTCAATCTTCCAGTCAATCATGGAATGGTAGTTCTTTGCTTTCCACTTTAATTTGAGAATCACTGCTTTTCTTGAGTTGACAATAGGAGCCACATTGCCATTCTCTTCATCTTCACTGTCATCCTCATCATCAGCGTAGATTAACAAGTCTTCGTCAACAAACTTTGGAGTCCAGTCCCTGGACCAATTATGTACCTCTGTAATCTTTTGACTACCGCCCACAGGATGGGTATGGGGTGCATAATAAACATATTAAACTAAACTAACTTCGTCAACAGCATCAGGATCTCCAACCTCATCAGAGCTCTCAGTACTTTCTTCTGTCTGCTGATTCTCTTCTCTAATTTTTCTTATCATTGAGACAGCTTTGTCTCTCATGGTCATGTCTTCATCAGCACACATATAAAGAAGCCGCTGATCTGTGTGAGCAAAGTAGGAATTTCTTTGGACAGTCCTCTTTACTATCTTCTTTTCTTCACTGTTCAGATGTCTCATAAACTGCAGTGACTGGAAGATGTGCTTTGGACAGTGCGTGACATAAGGGTGCAGCTTGATGTGGAACCACATTGGAGTGCTGAATTTTGAAATCATAATGACGACTCTTTTCAGCTTCTGACTGGGTCTTGATGTTGCCACATACAGCCTAAGGATCCTACTCCATAAAGTATTCCACCTTTGCATACACGGTGGACCTGGTTCAAGAGCAGCCAAGTCATCATCAACCACACCTGTGATAAGATAAGATTTCGTTCGGATTTTTAACCCCGGAGGGTTAGCCACCCAGGATAACCCAAGAAAGTCAGTGCGTCATCGAGGACTGTCTAACTTATTTCCATTGGGGTCCTTAATCTTGTCCCCCAGGATGCGACCCACACCAGTCGACTAACACCCAGGTACCTATTTGCTGCTAGGTGAACAGGACAACAGGTGTAAGGAAACGTGTTGAAATGTTTCCACCCGCCGGGAATCGAACCCGGGCCCTCCGTGTGTGAAGCGGGAGCTTTTAGCCACCAGGCCACCGGGCCACTTGGCTTACCGTCATAGTGATAGGCAACAGCCCAGAATGGCAGCTCATTTCCATGAAGCTGACATATGAAATAATGGACCGGATGACCAAGCAACATTTCAAGATGATGACTGGCTCCATTGTCAGTTCCAACATTTATGTTGGTCCCGTCACTACCAACACATACAACAGGCTGCCGAGTTAGTTTCCATTCCACCAGATATGTATAGTCTTGGCAATCTCCTTTCCATGGCCTGACTTGGGAGTCACATGAGTGAGGCATCCAGTATCAGGCTCCACCATGATGTAATGATCTTTCACCACTATCTCTGGCCTCTATTTCTTGGTCTTCTCATTCTTTGTTAGGGCCTTGTTACCGTCAAAATACAGTAATGTGATATTTTCCAAGTTTGATAGCTCATTTTGCCTCCCCATTCGGTATTTGTGTCTGGCATCTCATAACTTCTGTGGTCCAACAACTTGACTTTTGTCTTTCTTGGTGATAATGCCATAGTCCATTAAGGTGATGGTAGCAATGGCAGCTCCAGCATAATCACTGATCAAGTTAGTTAATGTTTATAAATACTACAGAGTACATAGATACAGTTCATAAAACACTCCTCTGCTCTAAGTAATACAGACATGAATTAAAAAATTACAGTCGCAAATGCTGTAGGCTAAACCTCAACCAATCAACTTCATATTTGGCACTGAATCTAAGATGTATATAATGAACAATGCCTGAAAAGTGCAGCTTTGAGCAAAATTTCAATGCTCCCTATAGTATAAACACTAAGGCCATCCTTAAAACTCTCATTAAATTTTCTACTTTGCATCCCAAAATCTGACCAGAGTGATCAGGGTACTAATTTTGCAGCAAAATCATTCAGAGAACCTTTAACTAGCCTGGATATTAATCAACAACTATTCACAGCCTATCATCCTCAGTCCCGAGGAGCCTTGGAAAGATTTCACCAAACTTTAACAATTATGATGCATACCTTTTGAATGCATTTTCCTACAGACTGAGATGAATCACTTCCTCTGTTGCTGTTTGCAATGCAAGAAACTGTGCAGGAATTAACAGGGTACAGTCCAGGTTTATTATTGGATTGATGTAAATAAATAAAATTTCTGATTTAAACTATGTGGAAGCATCTCTTGATAAACCCAATGCAGGTAAAGTTTATCACATTAATCAGATTAAACTATTATCTGAACCAACCAAGGTCCAAGTAATGTCTTTGTTCTCTGACTCGGTAGATGACCCAGATTCCCTGTACACAATTCCTAAGGTTCAAATTAAGCTCTAACTTGGCCCTCCTGCAGGATCCTCGCCCCTTAATGTTGGGATCTGCAAAAGATCAGGTAGAAAGTTGAACTACTACTCTTCAAACTTATCATGACATATTTTCGGATGTTCCGAAAAAGTTCACCCTGGGACATCACAGTGTAGATGTAGGAACTACAAATCCTGAAAAACAGAGGCTACTTCAGCAGGAGGTAACATTTCTGTGAGAATACAGATGGGTGGAGTAGTCCAATTCACTGCGCATCCTTGTTAAGAAGCCTGATGGAGGATTCCAGATGTATACCAACTACTGTAAGGTGAATGAGGTCACCGTACCGGATACTTACCCGCTGCTACGTTTGGACTTTGTGAGTAAAGCCCCTTTTGTTTCCAAACCAGACTTCCTTAAAGGTTACTATCAGGTACCTTTAATTCTAGGTCAGTATCAATATACCGTGACCCCATTCAGAAGGCGGAACTCGCCTGCTATATTCAAGAAGCTAATCTATCAGGCTGTTAAAAGACTTGAAGGCACAGCAGTTTATTTGAAGATGTTTTATGTGAATAAAAATTCAAAATGGAAAGCAAACTTAATATAAGAGGGGCCTGGAAACGTGACTAATGAACAGAGAAAAATGTTACTGTAGTGCCAGGAATGTCTGCACTTTTTATTGTGGACCCTATTTTGATATTGGCACCTCTTGAAATTTGTGTGAAATTGGCCAAATTACCGATTTCTGACCACTTTATTGGGTAGCTGAAATAGGTAAATGAGCTGTTTCTTGTACTTAATCGACAGAATAGAAGGAATACTAATGAAATAGCTATGAGCTTGGTAGACTAGAACAATGGAATGAAGATTGAGACACTTTTGCAGCATATGGGAATCTTTATTCAGGAAACGTTTCGCCACACAGTGGCTTCATCAGTCCAATACAAAGAGGAAGGCGTAAGGAGAGGAGGAGAATGAGGTAATCAGTCCCTCAACCTGGAGTCGATGTGTTCAGTCCATCAATCTTGTAGAAAGTACAGCATAGGGCCGTAGACGTGGCTTATATATTGTAGTGAGGTGACGTGAAGCAGATGGAGGCGGGGTCATAGTGGTACCATCCACTAGTCGAAGTAGGTCTTGGTCCAAAGGTCCATCTGCTTCACGTCACCTCACTACAATATATAAGCCACGTCTACGGCCCTATGCTGTACTTTCTACAAGATTGATGGACTGAACACATCGACTCCAGGTTGAGGGACTGATTACCTCATTCTCCTCCTCTCCTTACGCCTTCCTCTTTGTATTGGACTGATGAAGCCACTGTGTGGCGAAACGTTTCCTGAATAAAGATTCCCATATGCTGCAAAAGTGTCTCAATCTTCAACTTGTCGGTTTTTCAAACCATTCGTCACAACAATGGAATGGGCCAAAAATAGGGCGTAAAGTGGGTGAAATTGCTGATGCATAAATATCGCTTTTGGGTTAAGTGTATTCTAACCTAACCATAATACAGGACACAGATCTCTTTTTGATGTACCCTGTGTCCATATCACACTGTAAAAACTCTACGCACTTAAAGGGCCCCAAAATTTGGAATTCATTACCAGAAAATACTAAAGTAACCTGGTCAGAAAATCAATTTAAGACTCTTCTCAAAAGCCACTTACTCACCCTAGACTAAATACTTAATACACATGCTCACTATTAAACTTAACCAAAAAATCTCCCAATTACATAAATCTTAAAACTTCAAGACTAGATGCCAAAGTTCATACATTGACTAATACCACATAGTAGTATAAATACCTACCCAAACCAGTAATGCCATACACCCAATTGTAGCATTCTCATACTGTAAACTTCAATATTTACTATTGAAACCATTGTCCATTGTCGACAGGAATATAATTGAATCATGTTTCATAAAAAGCAGTTTTGAAAATATATTTCATTTGGTTTATATAAATTAGATTTATTTATAATTAATAGAACTATTGTACAACTTAAACTATGATAAATTTCTTTAGTAATAAGTAGTCAGTAAGCCATTAAACTAAGTCGGCCCATAATGCCTAGGCATGATAGAGGCTCTCTTTGCACTCCACCTCGTTATTGTAAACTGCATAACCTCAATGTACTACTTGCAAAGAAATAAAATTTTGAATTTGAACCACTGTGTAATCTGGCAAAATCACTAATCCGGCACTGTACAGGTCCCAATAGTGCATGATTAAGTATGGTCAACCTGTACCAGAAACGAAAACTTAAATGATGCCAAGAATCAATAATTATTAAAACTAACCAACATCATTAAACACAAGGTGATTTTACTGTATGATGTATGTACATTATGTACATAATGCACATAATGTTGCAAAAGTGTCTCATTACCAATGCATTAAACAGCATGAACCACTAGCATGAACCGATATAAGCTGGGAAGATATACTAAGCAACACAGACCCCAACTTATGCCTAGAACAGATTAACTCGGTGGCACTCGATGTATGCACAAGGCTTATTCCTCTAAGAAAAAGGAGGAGTAGATGTAAAACAGAAAGAGACAGGCGCTCCCTTTACAGGCGACGGAAAAGAATAACAGAGCGGCTAAAAGAGGTCAATATATCTGAAATGCGTAGGGAGACACTGGTCAGAGAAATAGCAAGCATCGAACTTAAGCTAAAAGAATCCTTTAGGAGTCAGGAATCGCGGGAAGAACTAAAAGCCATAAATGAAATCGAAAGAAACCCAAAGTATTTCTTCTCCTATGCCAAATCAAAATCGAGAACAACGTCCAGTATTGGGCCCCTACTTAAACAAGATGGGTCCTACACAGATGACAACAAGGAAATGAGTGAGCTACTCAAGTCCCAATATGACTCAGTTTTTAGCAAGCCGCTAACCAGACTGAGAGTCGAAGATCAAAATGAATTTTTTATGAAAGAGCCACAAAATTTGATTAACACAAGCCTATCCGATGTTATCCTGACGCCAAATGACTTCGAACAGGCGATAAATGACATGCCCATGCACTCTGCCCCAGGGCCAGACTCATGGAACTCTGTGTTCATCAAGAACTGCAAGAAGCCCCTATCACGAGCCTTTTCCATCCTATGGAGAGGGAGCATGGACACGGGGGTCGTCCCACAGTTACTAAAAACAACAGACATAGCCCCACTCCACAAAGGGGGCAGTAAAGCAACAGCAAAGAACTACAGACCAGTAGCACTAACATCCCATATCATAAAAATCTTTGAAAGGGTCCTAAGAAGCAAGATCACCACCTATCTAGAAACCCATCAGTTACACAACCCAGGGCAACATGGGTTTAGAACAGGTCGCTCCTGTCTGTCTCAACTATTGGATCACTACGACAAGGTCCTAAATGCACTAGAAGACAAAAAGAATGCAGATGTAATATATACAGACTTTGCAAAAGCCTTCGACAAGTGTGACCATGGCGTAATAGCGCACAAAATGCGTGCTAAAGGAATAACAGGAAAAGTCGGTCGATGGATCTATAATTTCCTCACTAACAGAACACAGAGAGTAGTCGTCAACAGAGTAAAGTCCGAGGCAGCTACGGTGAAAAGCTCTGTTCCACAAGGCACAGTACTCGCTCCCATCTTGTTCCTCATCCTCATATCCGACATAGACAAGGATGTCAGCCACAGCACCGTGTCTTCCTTTGCAGATGACACCCGAATCTGCATGACAGTGTCTTCCATTGCAGACACTGCAAAGCTCCAGGCGGACATCAACCAAATCTTTCAGTGGGCTGCAGAAAACAATATGAAGTTCAACGATGAGAAATTTCAATTACTCAGATATGGTAAACATGAGGAAATTAAATCTTCATCAGAGTACAAAACAAATTCTGGCCACAAAATAGAGCGAAACACCAACGTCAAAGACCTGGGAGTGATCATGTCGGAGGATCTCACCTTCAAGGACCATAACATTGTATCAATCGCATCTGCTAGAAAAATGACAGGATGGATAATGAGAACCTTCAAAACTAGGGAGGCCAAGCCCATGATGACACTCTTCAGGTCACTTGTTCTATCTAGGCTGGAATATTGCTGCACACTAACAGCACCTTTCAAGGCAGGTGAAATTGCCGACCTAGAAAATGTACAGAGAACTTTCACGGCGCGCATAACGGAGATAAAACACCTCAATTATTGGGAGCGCTTGAGGTTCCTAAACCTGTATTCCCTGGAACGCAGGAGGGAGAGATACATGATTATATACACCTGGAAAATCCTAGAGGGACTAGTACCGAACTTGCACACGAAAATCACTCACTACGAAAGCAAAAGACTTGGCAGACGATGCACCATCCCCCCAATGAAAAGCAGGGGTGTCACTAGCACGTTAAGAGACCATACAATAAGTGTCAGGGGCCCGAGACTGTTCAACTGCCTCCCAGCACACATAAGGGGGATTACCAACAGACCCCTGGCAGTCTTCAAGCTGGCACTGGACAAGCACCTAAAGTCAGTTCCGGATCAGCCGGGCTGTGGCTCGTACGTTGGTTTGCGTGCAGCCAGCAGCAACAGCCTGGTTGATCAGGCTCTGATCCACCAGGAGGCCTGGTCACAGACCGGGCCATGAGGTAACTCCCGGGGGATCGTTGACCCCCGGATTGTTGGACTCTCTCCAGGTAAACTCCAGGTAATGCAGCGCTGCAGGGCAGGAAGGAAGCGAGGGTATCAGGTGGTAAAAGGGAGATGGATGAGTAGTAGGTTACGGAGAACAGTGGGGCAGTGGATGGTGAAAGGGTAAAGGGCAGCAAGAGACTGAGCTAGAAAGGGCTGAGGGGAGTGCGAAAGGTATCATCAGAGTTTGTGGAGTAAATCAGTCGTTGTCAAGAAGTCAATGAGAGAGTCAGGATTAAAGGAGGGTCCATCAGCAAGAAGGGAAGGTAAAGAGAGAGTAGTAGAGCGGAGACGACGTTGGAGGTCAATTCTGAGTGCTCGTTGATATAGAGGGCAGTCTAACAGAATGTGGCTAACTGATACTGGAACTTGACACTGCTCACAGAGAGGAACAGGGTGCCTCTCCATGAGATACCCATGAGTAAGACGAGTGTGGCCAATGTGAAGGCGGGAGAGAGTAGTCTCCCAACCTCGGCACTGATGACAAGAAGATGGCCAGTAACCTATACTCAATTTAATAGAATGAAGTTTGTTACCGAGCAGATTTGACCAACGTTGTTGCCAACGGGTGTGATGGTGGGTAGCTATTACAGCAAAATAATCCGGAAATGGAACACCTCTATGTGAAATTGGTAGGTCATGTACTGCTGACCGTGCAGCAGTGTCTGCCTGTTCATTGCCCTGTACGTCAATATGACCAGGGCTACCCAACAAAAAACAATATCTTTATGCTTGGTAGAGATACAGCATAGCCAAAGTTGGATATGGAAAACTAGGGGGTGAAGTGTATCAAATTTCCATATAGCCTGTAGAGCACAAAGGGAGTCTGAGACAACCAAACATGATGACACAGGCATAGATGCGATACGAATAAGTGCTGCAAGAATAGAATACAATTCAGCAGTAAAAATGCTAGCCGAAGACAGTAAATGCCCTCGCACGACGCTATCCGGAAACACGACTGCAAATCCAATGCCATCAGAAGACTTACAGCCATCTGTGTACACTGCGATGGCATGAGAATAAGAGTGGAAGTGGTCAAGAAAAAAGAGAGCGGGAAGCCACTGAAGGCAGTTGGGCTTTTGAGCAAAGGAGTGAGAAAGAACAGATTCGAACATCTGGAACTTCCCAGGGGGTAGGGAAAAGTGAGATGCTACATGAACATATAAAGGTGGTAACTGAAGGGAAGACAAGAGCGAATGTAGGCGAAGAGAGAAGGGACAGAGCAAACAGGGGCGGCAAACAAATAAAGAATGTCTACTAATATCAGTGACCATTCTATAAATGGAAGGATTGTGGATATCGTGAGAGCGCACATAGTAGAGAAGGCAATGGGCATCACGGCGATCAGACAAGGATGGAACATTCGCTTCTGCATAGAGGCTCTCAACAGGGAAAAAGCGAAAAGCACCAAGGCATAAATGTAATCCTTGGTGATGGATGGGGTAAAGGCTAGAGAGAGTAGCAGGAGAGACCGCTGAATAGATCTGGTCACCATAATCGAGTTTCGATAAAATGAGGGCTGAATGTAGGCTCTGACGAAAACTCACACACACACATGAACTTTTAAATCTCTGCACAAAATTCAACTTAAACCAACAAATAATAGAGCCTACTAGACTGGAGAATACACTAGACCTCATCTTCACTAACAATGATGATCTGATACGAAATGTCACCATATCAAAAACAATATACTCAGATCACGACATAATCGAGGTTCAGACATGTATGCGCAGAGCCCCAGACCGACATAATGAGATTAGTCACGAGGAGCCTTCACCAAATTCAACTTGAATAACAAGAACATAAAGTGGGACCAAGTAAACCAAGTCCTAACCGATATAAGCTGGGAAGATAGACGAAGCACCACAGACCCCAACTTATGCCTAGAACAGATTAACTCTGTGGCACTCGATGTATGCTCAAGGCTTATTCCTTTAAGAAAAAGGAGGAGATGAAAAATAGAGACAGGCGCTCCCTTCACAGGCGACGAAAAAGAATAACAGTGTGGCTAAAAGAGGCCAATATATCTGAAATGAATAGGGAGTCACTGGTCAGAGAAATAGCAAACATCGAACTTAAGCTAAAGGAATCTTATAGGAGTCAGGGATCGCGGGAAGAACTAAAAGCCATAAATGAAATAGAAAGAAACCCAAAATATTTCTTTGCCTATGCCAAATCAAAGTCAAGAACAACATCCAGTATTGGGCCCCTACTTAAACATGATGGGTCCTACACAGATGACAGCAAAGAAATGAGTGAGCTACTCAAGTCCCAATATGACTCAGTTTTAGCAAGCCGCTAACCAGACTGAGAGTCGAAGATCAAAATGAATTTTTTTATGAGAGAGCCACAGAATTTGGTTAACACAAGCCTATCTGATGTTATCCTGATGCCAAATGACTTCGAACAGGCGATAAATGACATGCCCATGCACTCTGCCCCAGGGCCAGACTCATGGAACTCCGTGTTCATCAAGAACTGCAAGAAGCCCCTATCACGAGCCTTTTTCCATCCTATGGAGAGGGAGCATGGACACGGGGGTCGTCCCACAGTTACTAAAAACAACAGACATAGCCCCACTCCACAAAGGGGGCAGTAAAGCAACAGCAAAGAACTACAGACCAATAGCACTAACATCCCATATCATAAAAATCTTTGAAAGGGTCATAAGAAGCAAGATCACCACCCATCTAGAAACCCATCAGTTACACAACCCAGGGCAACATGGGTTTAGAACAGGTCGCTCCTGTCTGTCTCAACTATTGGATCACTACGACAAGGTCCTAGATGCACTAGAAGACAAAAAGAATGCAGATGTAATATATACAGACTTTGCAAAAGCCTTCGACAAGTGTGACCATGGCGTAATAGCGCACAAAATGCGTGCTAAAGGAATAACAGGAAAAGTCGGTCGATGGATCTATAATTTCCTCACTAACAGAACACAGAGAGTAGTAGTCAACAGAGTAAAGTCCGAGGCAGCTACGGTGAAAAGCTCTGTTCCACAAGGCACAGTACTCGCTCCCATCTTGTTCCTCATCCTCATATCTGACATAGACAAGGATGTCAGCCACAGCACCATGTCTTCCTTTGCAGATGACACCCGAATCTGCATGACAGTGTCTTCCATTGCAGACACTGCAAGGCTCCAGGCGGACATCAACCAAATCTTTCAGTGGGCTGCAGAAAACAATATGAAGTTCAACGATGAGAAATTTCAATTACTCAGATATGGTAAACACGAGGAAATTAAATCTTCATCAGAGTACAAAACAAATTCTGGCCACAAAATAGAGCGAAACACCAACGTCAAAGACCTGGGAGTGATCATGTCGGAGGATCTCACCTTCAAGGACCATAACATTGTATCAATCGCATCTGCTAGAAAAATGACAGGATGGATAATGAGAACCTTCAAAACTAGGGATGCTAAGCCCATGATGACACTCTTCAGGTCACTTGTTCTATCTAGGCTGGAATATTGCTGCACACTAACAGCACCTTTCAAGGCAGGTGAAATTGCTGACCTAGAAAATGTACAGAGAACCTTCACGGCGCGCATAACGGAGATAAAACACCTCAATTACTGGGAGCGCTTGAGGTTCCTGAACCTGTATTCCCTGGAACGCAGGCGGGAGAGATACATGATTATATACACCTGGAAAATCCTAGAGGGACTAGTACCGAACTTGCACACGAAAATCACTCACTACGAAAGCAAAAGACTTGGCAGACGATGCAACATCCCCCCAATGAAAAGCAGGGGTGTCACTAGCACATTAAGAGACCATACAATAAGTGTCAGGGGCCCGAGACTGTTCAACTGCCTCCCAGCATACATAAGGGGGATTACCAACAAACCCCTGGCAGTCTTCAAGCTGGCACTGGACAAACACCTAAAGTCGGTACCCGACCAGCCGAGCTGTGGCTCATACGTTGGATTGTGTGCAGCCAGCAGTAACAGCCTGGTTGATCAGGCTCTGATCCACCAGGAGACCTGGTCACAGACTGGGCCGCATGGGCGTTGACCCCCAGAACTCTCTCCAGGTAAAGTCCAGGAAGGAGAGTTCGACGATCAGCTCCCAATGAAAGATGAGCAAAGGTTTTAAGAAGGTTCAGCCGGCTGTGACAGTTGCCTTCAGAGAGGTAATGTGAGGTTTCCAGGATAACCTACGATCAAAGAGAAGGCCTAGAAACCTGACTGTATCACGTTCAGGGATACGGGAGCCATAGAGGTACAAAGGATGATCGGAGATGACAGAGTGTCTAGTGAAAGTATTTTGGTGAGTTTTGGTACTGGAAAATTTAAACCCATGCATGGTGGCCCAATTGGAAACATGGTCGACCGCATGCTGGAGAGAAACTGTATTGATGTGACAGGTAGCGCCTGCACAAGCAATAGCGAAGTCATCAACATGGAGTGATGGCCAAATATTGGATGGAAGAACAGAGGCCAAATCATTTATAGCAAGGATAAAAAGTGTTATGCTCAGAACACATCCCTGAGGGACACCTTCAGCTTGGACGAAGTCCGGGGAAAGAACATTATTGACTCGAAAACGGAAATGTCTGTCAGTTAAAAAGTTCTTAAGGAAGGATGGTAGATTGCCTCGGAGGCCTAAGGAGTAGGCTTGGGCCAAAATATTATACCTCCAAGTTGTGTCATATGCCTTCTCAAGGTCAAAAAATATGGCAATAACCGAGTGGTTATTCACAAAGGCATTACGAACATACGTATCCAGGCGTAGTAAGGGGCCTATGGTAGATCGGCCCTTACGAAAGCCATATTGACTAGTGGAGAGGCTGTCGTGTGTCTCTTAATACCACATTAAACATCGATTTACCAGACGTTCCATCACTTTGTAAACTGCACTAGTAAGAGCAATGGGATGATAGTGGGAGGCATCATGTCCCATAGTACCCGGCTTGTGGAAAGGGAGAACAATGGCGGATTTCCGCAGCTGGGGAAGAACTCCTTGTGACCAAATAAGATTGAAGAGGTGTAAGAGGACTACAGGGGCTGACTGATGTAAATGTTGTAACATCCGAATATGAATGTCGTCAGGCCCAGCTGCCGATGATCGGCAAGCTGAGAGTGTTGCCTCCAGCTCCCGAAGTGTAAAAGGCACATTATACTGCTCTTCTCTGAGAGAAGAAAAGTCCAAAGGTACTAACTCTCTGGCAGACTTTGAGGAAAGAAACTAGTGGCATAGATGGAGCCCCCAGTAAATATGGACCAGATGACTGCACGAGCACAAGCAGGAGATCACCAAGGCACGCACTTCTGAGAATGCCTGCCTGAGGTTTGGGGTATAGAATGAGAAGCTGCGGTTAAAACTGACGTCGAGAAGAGGTGTAGGAGCTCATCAATGGAGGATGAAGAAGGAACCTTACTAAAAGCAGTGAGTTGCAAGTAAAGGTCCCAATTTGCCCGATCAAATTGCCAGCGAGGGCTATGGAAAGGTGGTGAATATGAAGGAGAAGTAAGAATGATTGGAAAAGGATCACTGTCATGTAAGTCCGGTAGAACAGACCAAGCAAAGTCTAGTGAGGTGGAGAAAGAGCAGACCGATAGATCGATGCAAGAGAGAGTTTGAGTAGGAGGATCAAAATGGGTGGGAGTACCCATATTTAAAACATGAAGGGGGTGAGAGGCAAGAAAAGCCTCCAACTGGATGCCACGTGAGTCACAATGAGACCCTCCCCCCAGAGAAAATGGTGGGCATTAAAATTGCCAAGCAACAAAAGCGGTGGTGGTAAGGATGAAACAAGAAAGGCAAAATCTGGGATAGAAAATGCTCGAGAAAGAGAGAGATATAAAGAACATATTGTAAACCACTTATTCAAGTGAATACGGGCTGCAGTGTAATGCAGCGAGGTATGGACAAATAGTTGACAGTACGGAATATCATTGCGAAGAAGAAGGGCACTTTCATTCAAGGTCCCATCTGAGAAAGGATCAAAAGAATACAATAAATTATAGCCTGAGATAGGTTGGAAAACAGCTGAGTGTAATCTTGGTTCTTGTAAGCAAACACCAACAGTGGAAAACCTGGAAAGCAACATCTGAAGCTCACCCCGATTACCCAAGGCCGCGGATATTCCACTGTAAATAGGCCATGATTGGCAATGAGGAAAATACCAGGAATCCATAGGGAAGGGCACCTACGGACTAGAGGGGTTAGAAAAGCCAACGTGCGATGGCATTGGAAGATGTTCAAGCAGTGAGGGAACGTAGCGTTGCGAAGAATGGAGTTGTGGAGATGGAGGAGAGGGAAGAGAAGGAACAGGAGGTGGATCAGTGTCCATTAAAGGTTTAGTCTCTGCAATATATTCTGAAATGGCTTCAAGTGTTTCTGAATTCAAAGACATATGGGAGACAATATTGAAGGTAGTATAATGGGGAGGGTGAGTAAAGATTGGGACAGTAATGGACTGTACCAAAATAGAGGGGCATGAAAGAGTGTAGGGGACTGGAGAAGAAGTGTGGGAGGAGACAGAAGAGGCAGAAACCTGGGAGGTGGCAGAAGAGGGAGAAGCTTGGGAGGGGATGGGGGTGGAAGGCATAGTATGAGGAGGAGGGTGAGCCTCCACACTTGTAATAGAGCCAGAGAGAGGAAGAACTAGGCACAGAGACTGGAAAGGTAAAATGCAGAGGTGGAAGAAGGGAAGGAGGGGGCAAAGAAGATTTGAGCAATGGGGATTTTTTGGACTTCTGAGAAGTAGAGGGGCGATTGGTATAAGGTGTCATACGAGGTCTTGTCGATACCGGGGCTTGTGAGGAAGGACGCGAAGATGTGAGAACAGACTGAGGTGTTGTAGTAGGGATGTCAGAGCCCAGGACAGCAAAAGGATTAGATTCCGAAGTAACTATGGGAAGGGTAACCACAGAGGAGGCTGCAGAAGATGGGACCCCAGAAGTGGGGGGACGTTTTGAAACACGAGAATAAGAAACACGGGGTAGTCTTCCATGGAGGCGGAGATGAGAAACTGCCATAACATAAGGGAGACCTTCTGCCTCTTTGAGGCAATGGATTTCATGCTCATTTAAGTAGACCTGGCAATGGCGAGAGTACAAAGGGTGAACCTCATGACAATTAAGGCAAGAGGGAGGTTGATTGCAAGACGTATTAGAATGGTCATCAGCACCACAGACTGGGCATTCAGCTATATATCTGCAATATTTCGCTTGGTGACCAAAATGCCAGCAATTTCTACACTGTTGGGATGTAGGGATCACCTTTCGAACTTGTAACCAATGTCCCGTTACATAAACAGGGGACGGGAGTTCACGGCTGTCGAAAGTTAATCGAGCCACATTGCAAGTGCATCGTCTCCGCCCGTGGGCAGGAAGGACATAAGTGTCTACTTTGAGGATTGGGAGATCCTGGAGCTCCAGCTGTTCAAGAATGCCATTGCCACATGTCTGAAAATTCTGTTGTACTATGGTATGGGGCAGAATGACAGTACCACTACAAGAATTGAGAGAAGGATGTTTTTCAATAGTGATAGGAGTAGTATCGATATGCGAAAGGAGAGAAAGATCATGAGCTTGGGTAGCATTCTGGACAGTGACGATGCGCGTACCACTCTTGAAATGAAATATCTCTACCAACATGGCACAGGAATGCTTTGCCAATGCTATGGTCGGAAAGATAGGCAGTAGAAGAAGTCGGTCTTAAGTAAAGAATTTAGTCCATTGTGTGGTCTGAAACTGAGTGTGGAGAGGGAGTGCATGATGTGTCGGTCTTTTCCGACTAGAATGGGAAGGTAATGAAGTAACATCATCAGGAGATTGTTGTTGGCATTCAGAAGTGGGACCAGAGTTGGTCCAACGTGGGACAGGCTGGCGATTTGAAAATTGCCGCACCATAGAGGGAGAGGCCGGAAGCATAGTCAAAGGAGGGCGGAGGTCAGACAAATCGGAGGAGTCAGTCGAGACCCCGGTACCTGAAACTGGTGATGAAACAGCACCAGCAAGAGGTGCAGGGGCATCAGGAGTGTCCAAAGAGTGGTCAAAAAACGAGGCAGGGTCAGAATGGGGTGCGGTATCAGTAAGGGGCCCGGGGGTAGCAGGTTCATGGATCAGGGCTTCCATTGTTAGGCTACTTCTTTCTTTTTGTTTTTAAGAAAAAAAAGAAAGAAGAAAAGAAAATAAATACAAAAAAAGAAAAAGGGGGAACGGGGAGGAATAGTTCCTAGGAGGAATGAAAGGGCCGGAAATCACCCTCCGCGCCCAAGAGGACCTCAACACTGCAAGTAGTGCAGATGCGGCATGGAACTCGTGCCATACCTAGTACCTATTTGACTAGTACCGAACTTGCACACGAAAATCACTTACTATGAAAGCAAAAGATTTGGCAGACGATGCAACATCCCCAAAGTGAAAAGCAGGGGTGTCACTAGCACATTAAGAGACCATACAATAAGTGTCAGGGGCCCGAGACTGTTCAACTGCACCTGGAGTTTACCTGGAGAGAGTTCCGGGGGTCAACGCCCCCGCGGCCCGGTCTGTGACCAGGCCTCCTGGTGGATCAGAGCCTGATCAACCAGGCTGTTGCTGCTGGCTGCACGCAAACCAACATACGAGCCACAGCCCGGCTGGTCAGGAACCGACTTTAGGTGCTTGTCCAGTGCCAGCTTGAAGACTGCCAGGGGTCTGTTGGTAATCCCCCTTATGTATGCTGGGAGGCAGTTGAACAGTCTCGGGCCCCTGACACTTATTGTATGGTCTCTTAACGTGCTAGTGACACCCCTGCTTTTCATTGGGGGGATGTTGCATCGTCTGCCAAGTCTTTTGCTTTCGTAGTGAGTGATTTTCGTGTGCAAGTTCGGTACTAGTCCCTCTAGGATTTTCCAGGTGTATATAATCATGTATCTCTCCCGCCTGCATTCCAGGGAATACAGGTTTAGGAACCTCAAGCGCTCCCAGTAATTGAGGTGTTTTATCTCCGTTATGCGCGCCGTGAAGGTTCTCTGTACATTTTCTAGGTCAGCAATTTCACCTGCCTTGAAAGGTGCTGTTAGTGTGCAGCAATATTCCAGCCTAGATAGAACAAGTGACCTGAAGAGTGTCATCATGGGCTTGGCCTCCCTAGTTTTGAAGGTTCTCATTATCCATCCTGTCATTTTTCTAGCAGATGCGATTGATACAATGTTATGGTCCTTGAAGGTGAGATCCTCCGACATGATCACTCCCAGGTCTTTGACGTTGGTGTTTCGCTCTATTTTGTGGCCAGAATTTGTTTTGTACTCTGATGAAGATTTAATTTCCTCATGTTTACCATATCTGAGTAATTGAAATTTCTCATCGTTGAACTTCATATTGTTTTCTGCAGCCCACTGAAAGATTTGGTTGATGTCCGCCTGGAGCCTTGCAGTGTCTGCAATGGAAGACACTGTCATGCAGATTCGGGTGTCATCTGCAAAGGAAGACACGGTGCTGTGGCTGACATCCTTGTCTATGTCGGATATGAGGATGAGGAACAAGATGGGAGCGAGTACTGTGCCTTGTGGAACAGAGCTTTTCACCGTAGCTGCCTCGGACTTTACTCTGTTGACTACTACTCTCTGTGTTCTGTTAGTGAGGAAATTATAGATCCATCGACCGACTTTTCCTGTTATTCCTTTAGCACGCATTTTGTGCGCTATTACGCCATGGTCACACTTGTCGAAGGCTTTTGCAAAGTCTGTATATATTACATCTGCATTCTTTTTGTCTTCTAGTGCATTTAGGACCTTGTCGTAGTGATCCAATAGTTGAGACAGACAGGAGCGACCTGTTCTAAACCCATGTTGCCCTGGGTTGTGTAACTGATGGGTTTCTAGATGGGTGGTGATCTTGCTTCTTAGGACCCTTTCAAAGATTTTTATGATATGGGATGTTAGTGCTATCGGTCTGTAGTTCTTTGCTGTTGCTTTACTGCCCCCTTTGTGGAGTGGGGCTATGTCTGTTGTTTTTAGTAACTGTGGGACGACCCCCGTGTCCATGCTCCCTCTCCATTATTATTATTATTATTATAATCAAAAAGAAGCGCTAAGCCACAAGGACTATACAGCGCTGCAGGGCAGGAAGGAAGCGAGGGCATCAGGTGGCAAAAGGGAGATGGATGAGCAACAGGTTACGGATAACAGCGGGGCAGTGGATGGTGAAAGGGTAAAGGGCAGCAAGAGACTGAACCAGAAAGGGCTGAGGGGAGTGCGAAAAGTATCATCAGAGTTTGTGGAGTAAATCAGTCGTTGTCAAGAAGTCAATGAGAGAGTCAGGATTAAAGGAGGGTCCATCAGCAAGAAGGGAAGGTAAAGAGAGAGTAGTAGAACGAAGACGACGTTGGAGGTAAATTCTGCGTGCTCGTTGATAGAGAGGGCAGTCTAACAGAATGTGGCTAATCGATACTGGAACTTGACACTGCTCACAGAGAGGAACAGGGTGCCTCTCCATGAGATACCCATGAGTAAGACGAGTGTGGCCAATGCGAAGGCGGGAGAGAGTGGTCTCCCAACCTCGGCACTGATGACAAGAAGACGGCCAGTAACCTATGCTCGGTTTAATAGAATGAAGTTTGTTACCGAGCAGAGTTGACCAACGTTGTTGCCAACGGGTGCGAAGGTGGGTAGCTATTGCAGCAAAATAGTCCAGAAATGGAACACCTCGATAGGAAATTGGTAGGTCATATACTGCTGACCGCGCAGCAGTGTCTGCCTGTTCATTGCCCTGTACGTCGACATGACCAGGGACCCAACAAAAAACAATATCTTTATGTTTGGTAGAGATACGGCGTAGCCAAAGTTGGATACGGAGAACTAGGGGATGAGATGTATCAAATTTTCGTATAGCCTGTAGAGCACTAAGGGAGTCTGAGACTACTACAAATGATGACACAGGCATAGATGCGATACGAATAAGTGCTGCAAGAATGGCATACAGTTCAGCAGTAAAAATGCTAGCTGAAGATAGTAAATGCCCTCGTACGACGCTGTCCGGAAACACTGCTGCGAATCCGACGCCGTCTGAAGACTTAGAGCCATCTGTGTACACAGCGGTGGCATGAGAATGGGAGTGGAAGTGATCAAGAAAAAGAGAGCGGGAAGCCACCGTAGGCAGTTGAGCTTTCGAGCAAGGGAGTGAGAAAGAACAGACCCGAACAGCTGGAACTTCCCAGGGGGGTAGGGAAAAGTGAGATGCTACATGAACATATAAAGGTGGTAACTGAAGGGAAGACAAGAGTGAATGTAGGCGAAGAGAAAAGGGACGGAGCAAACAGGGGCGGCGAACGAATAAAGAATGTCTACTAATATCGGTGACCATTCTATAAATGGAAGGATTGTGTAGATCGTGAGAGCGTACATAGTAACGAAGGCAATGGGCATCACGGCGATCAGACAAGGATGGAACATTTGCTTCTGTATAGAGGCTCTCAACAGGGGAAGAGCGAAAAGCACCAAGGCACAAACGTAAGCCTTGGTGATGGATAGAGTTAAGGCTAGAGAGAGTAGCAGGAGAGGCCGCGGAATAAATCTGGTCACCATAATCGAGTTTCGATAAAACGAGGGCTGAATGTAGGCGAAGCAGAGTTCGACGATCAGCTCCCCAGGAAAGATGAGCAAGGGTTTTAAGAAGGTTTAGCCGGCTGTGACAAGTTGCCTTCAGAGAGGTAATGTGAGGTTTCCAGGTTAACCGACGGTCAAAGAGAAGGCCTAGAAACCTGACTGTATCACGTTCGGGGATACGGGAGCCATAGAGATACAAAGGATGATCGGAGATAACAGAGCGTCTAGTGAAAGTAATTTGGTGAGTTTTGGTACTTGAAAATTTAAACCCATGTGTGGTGGCCCAAGTGGAAACACGGTCGACCGCATGCTGGAGAGAAACTGCAATAAGGTGACAGTCAGCGCCTGCACAAGCAATAGCGAAGTCATCAACATAGAGTGATGACCAAATATTGGGTGGAAGAACAGAGGCCAAATCATTTATAGCAAGGAGAAAAAGTGTTGTGCTTAGAACACATCCCTGAGGGACACCTTCAGCTTGGACGAAGTCCGGGGAAAGAACATTATTGACTCGAACACGGAAATGTCTGTCAGTTAAAAAGTTCTTAAGGAAGGATGGTAGATTGCCTCGGAGGCCTAAGGAATGGGCCTGGGCCAAAATATTATACCTCCAAGTTGTGTCATATGCCTTCTCAAGGTCAAAAAATATGGCAATAACTGAGTGATTATTCGCAAAGGCATTACGAACATACGTATCCAAGCGTAGTAAGGGGTCTATGGTAGAACGACCCTTACGAAAGCCATATTGACTAGCGGAGAGACTGTTGTGAGTCTCTAAATACCACATTAAACGTCGATTTACGAGGCGTTCCATCACTTTGCAAACTGCACTTGTAAGAGCGATGGGGCGATAGTGGGAGGCATCATGTCCTGTAGTACCCGGTTTGCGGAAAGGGAGAACAATGGCAGATTTCCACAGCTGGGGAAGAACTCCTTGTGCCCAAATAAGATTGAAGAGGTGTAAGAGGACTACAAGGGCTGACCGATGTAAATGTTGTAACATACGAATATGAATGTCATCAGGCCCAGCTGCCGATGATCGGCAAGCTGAGAGCGTTGCCTCCAGTTCTTGAAGTGTAAAAGGCACATTATACTGTTCTTCTCCGAGAGAAGAAAAGTCCAAGGGTACTAACTCTCTGGCAGACTTTGAGGAAAGAAACGAGGGGCATAGATGGAGCCCTCGGGAAATACGGACCAGATGTGTGCCAAGTTCAATGGCAACGTCGAGAGGGTTTGCTATATCAACACCAGTGACCCGTAGAACAGGAGCCGGGTCAGGAGAGTATTTACCACTCAATTTCCTCACTTTTTTCCAGACTGCACTCATAGAAGAAGCAGAGGTGATGGTGGAAACATAGTCTCGCCAACAAGTGCGTTTAGCTTCACGGATGACACGGCGAGCGATCGCACGCTTCTGCTTAAAATCAACAAGTCTCTCAGCGGTTCTATTGTACCGGTACCTGCCCCATGCAGCACGTTTCAAACGTACTGCACGAGCACAAGCAGGAGACCACCAAGGCACGCACTTCTGAGAATGCCTGCCTGAGGTTTGGGGTATAGAATGAGAAGCTGCGGTATAAACTGATGTCGAGAAGATGTGTAGGAGCTCATCAATGGAGGATGAAGAAGGAACCTCACTAAAAGCAGTGAGGTGTGAGTAAAGATCCCAATTTGCCCGATCAAATTGCCAGCGAGGGCTACGGAAAGGTGGTGAATAGGAAGGAGAAGTAAGAATGATCGGAAAATGATCGCTGTCATGTAAGTCTGGTAGAACAGACCAGGTGAAGTCTAGTGCAGTGGAGGAAGAGCAGACTGATAGATCGATGCAAGAGAGAGTATGAGTACGAGGATCAAAATGGGTGGGAGTACCCGTATTTAAAACATGGAGGGGGTGAGAGGCAAGAAAAGCCTCCAACTGAATGCCACGTGAGTCACAATGAGACCCCCCCCAGAGGAAATGGTGGGCATTAAAATCACCAAGTAACAGAAGTGGTGGTGGTAAGGATGAAACAAGAAAGGCAAAGTCTGGGATAGAAAATGCTCGAGAAGGAGAGAGATATAAAGAACATATTGTAAACCACTTATTCAAGTGGATACGGGCTGCAGTGTAATGCAGCGAGGTATGGACAAATAGTTGACAGTACGGAATATCATTGCGTAGAAGAAGGGCACTTTCATTAAAGGTCCCATCTGAGAAAGGATCCGAAGAATACAATAAATTATAGCCTGAGATAGGTTGGAAAACAGCCGAGTGTAATTTTGGTTCTTGTAAGCAAGCACCAACAGGGGAAAACCTGGAAAGCAACATCTGAAGCTCACCCCGATTACCCCTGAGGCCGCGGATATTCCACTGTAAATAGGCCATGATTGGCGATGAAGAAAATATCAGGAATCTGTAGGTAAAGGCACCTACGGACTAGAGGGGTTAGAAAAGTCAACGTGTGGTGGCATTGGAAGATGTTCAAGTAGCGAAGGAACGGAGCGTTGCGAAGAATGGGGTTGTGAAGATGGAGGAGAGGGAAGAGAAGGAACAGGAAGTGAATCAGTGTCCATTGAAGGTTTAGTCTCTGCAATATATTCTGAAATGGCTTCAAGTGTTTCTGAATTCAAAGATGTATGGGAAACCATATTGGAGATAGGAGGAGGAGGGTGAGTAAAGATTGGGACAGTAATGGACTGTACCAAAGTAGAGGGGGAGGGAAAAGTGTAAGGGACTGGAGATGAAGTGTGGGGGGGGACAGAAGAGGTAGAAACCTGGGAGGTGACAGAAGAGGGAGAAACTTGGGAGGGGACGGGGGTGGAAGGCATAGTACGAGGAGGAGGGTGAATCTCCACACTTGTAATAGAGCCAGAGAGAGTGGAAGAACTAGGTACAGAGACTGGAAAGGTAACGTGTGGAGGTGGAAGAAGGGAAGGAAGGGGCAAAGAAGATTTGAGCAATGTGGATTTTTTGGACTTCTGAGTAGAGGGGCGATTGGTATTAGGTGTCGTACGAGGTCTTGTCGATACTGGGGCTTGTGAGGAAGGACGCGAAGATGTGAGAACAGACTGAGTTGTAGTCGGGACGTCAGAGCCAAGGACAGCAAAAGGATTAGATGCCGTAGTGGCTATGGGAGGGGTAACAACAGAGGAGGCTGCAGAAGATGGGACCCCAGAAGTGGGGGGATGTTTGGAAACACGAGAATAAGAAACACGGGGTAGTCTCCCTTGGAGGCGGAGATGAGTAACTGCCATAGCATAAGGGAGACCTTCTGCCTCTTTGAGGCAACGGATTTCACGTTCATTTAAGTAGACCTGGCAACGGCGGGAGTACGAAGGGTGAGCTTCATTACAATTAAGGCAAGATGGAGGTTGACTGCAAGATGTATTAGAATGGTTGTCGGCACCACAGACTGGGCATTCGGCCATAGATCTGCAATATTTCGCTGGGTGACCAAAACGCCAGCAATTTCTACATTGTTGCGGTGTAGGTATCACCTTTCGAACTTGTAACCGATGTCCCGCGACATATACAGAGGACGGGAGTTCTCGGCTGTCAAAAGTTAAACGAGCCACATTGCAAGGGTAACGTCTCCGCCCCCGGGCAGGAAGGACATAAGTGTCTACTTTGAGGATTGGGAGATCCTGGAGTTCCAGCTGTTCAAAAATGTCATTGCCACATGACTGGAAATTCTGTTGGACTATGGTATGGGGCAGAATGACAGTACCACTACAAGAATTGAGAGAAAGATGTTTTTCAATAGTGATAGGAGTAGTATCGATATTCGAAAGGAGAGAAAGATCATGAGCTTGGGTAGCATTCTGGACAGTGACGATGCGCGTACCGCTCTTGAGAGCGTGAAATGAAATATCTCTGCCAACATGACGCAGGAGCGCTTTGGCAATACTATGGTCAGAAAGGTAGGCAGAAGAAGAAGTTGGTCTTAAAGTAAAGAATTTAGTCCATTGTGTGGTCCGAAACTGAGCGTGGAGAGGGAGTGCTTGACGTGTCGGTCGTTTCCGAGTAGAATGGGAAGGTAACGACGGAGCATCATCAGGAGATTGACGTTGGCGTTTAGGAGTAGGACCGGAGTTGGTCCGGCATGAAATGGGTGGGCGATTCGAAAATTGCCGTACCGTAGAGGGAGAAGCCGGAAGCATAGTCAAAGGAGAGCGGAGTTCAGACAAATCGAAGGAGTCAGTCGAAGCCCCGGTACCTGAAGCGGGTGAGGAAACAGCACCAGCAAGAGGTACAGGGGCATCAGGAGTGTCCGAAGAGTGGTCTAAACACAAGGCAGGGTCAGAATGGGGTGCGGTATCAAGAAGGGGCCCGGGGGTAGTGGTTTCATGGACTAGGGCTGCCATGGTTAGGTTACTCCTTTGCTTTTTGTTTTTAAGAAAAAAAAAGAAAGAAGAAAAGAAAATAAAAACAAAAAAAAGAATAAAAAAAGGGGGGAGCGGGGAGGAATAGTTCCCAGGAGGAATGAAAGGGCCGGAAATCTCCCTCCGCGCCCAAGAGGACTCGACACCGCTAGTAGCGCAGATGCAGCATGGAACCCGTGCCATACCCTACCCTTCATGCCAGTAAACCAGCAATCCGGGATAGCAACCTCACATCTGCCGAGCTACCTCGGTGGACAAAAGAGAGGGCGGCCGGATATCCGCCACAAAGCATACCTCCTTCAGCCACCACCCCCGGAATCCGAAAGGTGGCTTCCAGAGATACACCCGTCGCCCAAAAGACACCCAAAGCTACTCCGGGATACCGGAGAGGGATCGGGACATCCCTAGGCAATCCAGATTCCACGGCAAACTACGCCACCGCCAAGAAACCTCAACGGAATGGGATCGACCCCGGTGTCCTTTCCCCTACCTAGGAACTAGCGCGCCTGTGGGAGAAATCACGAAGGCTAAAAAGAGGAAGGGCAAAAGGGAGGGGTGAGGAGGAGGAGGAGGAATGGAAAAAGGGGAGGATGGGGAGGATGGGATAGGGGAGGGGAGAATGGGGGGTAATTAGGTTCGGTCTGAGGAAGAAGACCGACAGGGCTAATTCCTCAGACCAAGAGCCTCTTCACCACGCCAAGGAGCCCCCCTTGAAGAGGGTCATCGTCTGTGGTTCCACTCCAGGAATGACTGGATTTGGTGTACGATTTCTGCCATTTCCTGCCAGTTTTTTTCCTTCCTGGCACTAAAAAACCTCTCCCTCTTGAGTGGCTGTGGCTACCCAGGTTTTCCCATGGCCTGGATGTTTTGTATCTTTTTGTCCCCTTTAGATGGTGTGCCTGGCAATTTAAGTTATAGCACAGTTTTTCCTTTACTGAAGAGGTACACATTTCAGGGTGAAAAAGCTTACAGGAAGGGAGTTTGCATTTTCCTGTTGTCATATGGGCACGGCATTTTCTAGGGTGGTCATAGTTGCACGTCCCGTCTGTTTTTCCAGATTTCCCATGTCTGCAGATACCAAGTGCATAGTATGTGCACAGGCTTGGTTTCCGTTTGCCTTGGGTTTCTGTGACTGTATTCCCTGTTGGTGCATGTTTACCTGTCTTATTCCTATCCTCCCTAGCACCAACAATGGAGCTCCCACCAGTTGTTTTTGGTAATATATCCTCACTATTGCTAGTGGAGTCCTCTTGTTTGCTATTTCCTGTGGTATTTCTAGTTTGCAATATTGGTTTTATCTTATCTTTGACTACACTTGTTTCCCCACTACGGCTCCTGTCCCCTATGAGGTCATTTATATGTATTCCTTCCTGCGTATAATTCCCGACTACCTGGACAAAATCTCCAGCTTCACCATTACTGTCTCCCAGGACAGCACCTCCAGCTTCACCATTACTGTCTCCCAGGACAGCACCTCCAGCTTCACCATTACTGTCTCCTATGACAGCACCTCCAGCTTCACCATTACTGTCTCCCAGGACAGCACCTCCAGCTTCACCATTACTGTCTCCCAGGACAGCACTATCAGCCCCACATTTACTGACTACCAGGACATCACCTCCAGCCTTACAGTTCCTGACTACATGGCAAGTATCAAGGGCAGTACCATTCAGCCCAGACTTTTTATGTTCCCATCTGTTGTAGAAAGCTTCCAGGTTTCTATGAAAGCAGCTTTGATGTTATACTCTTTTAATACCAATGTGATTTTAGTCCACAGATTTATCTCATTTGGGCATACCCAAAAACACTTCCCTGTTTTAATACTGCTTGTAGCTAGTTCTTGGATATCTGCACAAGGGGCGTGACACCAATTTCCACAAAAATGACAATTTATCCACGTGGAAGCCCGTTTGTTTGATTGATTGCAGACTACACAGGGCTTCATAATGATTTGAATGGTTGATTTACTGTAATTCTACTAGCAACCTCTTGAATACTCTATTAATAACCTCCTTGAAGTGAAGCTCTAGCTATTTGTATTTCTATTTCTAACTGTACTTGTATATTAGGACAGCTTACCGGTGTACGTTCCTGATTTATATTTATTGTGTTTGATAAGGGCACCTACAACTCCATCCGTTTACAGTCTGCTTTATTGTCCAACAAATCCGTTCGAAACTGGTCGAGGGTTTGGACCAGTCGAGGGTTCGACCAGTCAAAGGTTTGGAACCAGTCTGATCTGATCAGTGGGTCACTTATTTAAAACATACTGGGCTAACACATGAAGGATCTACTGGAAATTATCTACCCGAGTAATATGTGATTTGATTGATACAAAAGTATAACTTGCGTGTTGAAGAAGGTCTAATTCCTCAGACCAAGAGCCTCTTCACCACGCCAAGGAGCCCCCCTTGAAGAGGTCACTAGCAGAACAACTGATCAAGAGATGTTAGACTCTCAGTGGCTCTTCATGCTAAGATTAACTAAATAAATATGAAGATATAGATATTCCTAACATTAAAACATTACATTCTAATACTGATCAAAATTCTTTATTACTTGATTCTTGTTTTGTCAGTTTATTTTATTTAGTGCAATATGTCAGTACAACGCTGTACATAATAATGATCAACCATTTCTTTTTTTTTTAAAGGTAACGGTGAATTCATGGGGTTATACAGTGCTGATACTGCATACACAAAAGGAAACACAAGAAATTATAATATTTTTTATTATATTTATAAGCAGATCTAAATCAGTACAGGTAACTACAAGAAAACGACTTAAGAAATCGTAATGACACGATTGCAAATAAACCATACCCCCGGCCGGGATTGAACCCGCAGTCATAGAATCTCAAAACTCCAGCCCGTCGCGCTAGCCACTAGACTAGTGGCTAGCGCGACGGGCTGGAGTTTTGAGACTCTATGACCGCGGGTTCAATCCCGGCCGGGGGTATGGTTTAACTACAAGAAACTTACAAACTGGGAAACTGTAGTGTAGAATATTCATACACACTTCATTTTTAGATATTTTTTCTACTGTTATTAAAATAAAAAAAAAAGCGCTAAACCTATATATATTTCTAGAGAAATACAAAACATGGAACACTTTATAATACATAATATAATAGCAATACATAATATAGAACGTTAAACATGCATAGCATTGTGCTAAGCTAGTGAGCAGAAATGAAGCTGATCAAAAGTGAGGAAATACCAACAAGAGCAAAGTCCATTATAATTAGTATTATTATAAATTATTATTATAATCGTAATCAAGTACTAAACCCATAAGGGTCAACAAAATTTATGACAAGTATTTTGATCAGAGAAAATTATGTTCTTGTCTGAAAAATGCTTAATATGGTAAAATTGTAAACATACCTCTATATTACAAACATTAATAGATTTAAAACTAAAATAAACAAACAAAACATTTTCATTTTTTTTAGTCCATTATTATTAAGGTACACACAAAACCATCAAGTGACCAAATCAGATCAAAAATGTATTATACAATAAACTTTCAGAAACACAAAACATTTGAAACTCAGTGCAACAGAATCCCACCTTACGATGTTTTGAGTAATGTTTCTCACTTATGACACTGGCATTTTGGAGCCAATTAATCACTTACAAACAAATTACATGCATTTCCAAATGAACTATAAATGTTTTTGTTAAGGATGAATTATATTTTTAAATGGTTAGATTTTAATCAAATGAAATTTATTTTTTGTACATTAGTTTTATGTATACAAGATGCTCTCACAAAGTTCCTGGACTGACATGAAGAAAAAATACATAGGCTTATGTAATCACCTAGTCGAAATTGTCTCCCGCAGTGAACTCTTCCTAGGAGGCTACACACTGACCCTTGTGCCTTTGCAACTTCTCACAGTTTTGATTACAATTCTAGAGCTGTTCTGCACATCGTTAAAATGCCACCCCTTGAGTGCCATTTTCATTTTTTGGGAAAGAAAGAAGTCACAGGAGGCTAGGTCTGGAGACAACGAAAGGTGGGGGATAACTGCCATGTTGTTTCAAGCCAGAAAATGATGGTCTTTCTAGTCTTGCATCAGAAATTGATAATTTGGCCAATTTCACAAAGTTCAAACAATTCAAATTTCACAATAGGGTCCAGAATAAACGAAGCAGGTATTCCTGGCACTAAAATAACATTTCCTCTGTTCCAGGCTTAACATACGAATGACATTTTGATTCATTATTCATATAGAATTTTTATTAACACCAAAAAATAGAAAATTTACTCTAGAGGGATTAGTACCAAACTTGCACACAAAAATCACTCCCTATGAAAGGAAAAGATTCGACAGGAGATTCAACGTCCCCCCCGATGAAAAGCAGGGGTGCCACGATGACAGTGAGAGACAACACAGTAAATGTCCGGGGCCCAAGAGTCTTCAACTGCCTGTCAGCATACATAAGGGGGGATTACCAACAGACCCCTGGCTGTCTTCAAGAAGGCACTGAACAGACACTTAAAGTCAGTACCTGACCAACCGGGCTGTGATTCGTACGTCAGTTTGTGTGTGGCCAGCAGTAACAGCCTGGTTGATCAGACCCTGATCCACCATGAGGCCTGGTCTCAGACCGAGCCATGGGGGCACTGACCACTGAAACCCTCACCAGGTAAACTCCAGGTTATGCAATTTTGTAATAATTGTATAAATAATATTAGCACATTCGTGAACACATATAAGACAAACCAGCTGACGGGTACTGGAAGCGTGATATGATTTGTTTACTCTTGAACATCAGCAAAAACTGAACATTTCTGCTACCTGAAGCAGAATTTCAAGCTATTTTCAGTACTAAACCAATCAAAATCATCTCTATTTCTGCTATATATCTTTCATTCTATCAAATGAGACCATGAAACCGCGAATACAACTATAAAAACCATGCAAAAATACAACGCAAATTAGCCGTTTTAATCCAAAAACACGGTTGCAGTTTTTTTTTTCTCATTATACCCTGTGTGCTGCAGGATTTGTTTCATATAGTGCACACTTACCACATATATGCATTATCTCATATCTAGACCCAAATTTAACACTCACAGCTTATTTGAGTGAGCTGAGTTCATAATGTAGTATATTACTGCATGGACCCTGGCTTTAAAACCGTACACCTACAGCACAGACCGTCAAGGGGCTAATGTGCCACTATAGAAATTGAGATAGAAATTGAGACAGTAATTTCCATATGATCACTTGTGAATGCCTCCTCTGATTCATTACAAATCTTCAAATCTAATATTCAACTGCATTACAAACTCATGCTGCACTCTACACTTTTCCAATCACATTCACTGAAGAACAGGGTCTGGAGGTATTTTTTTTTATTATCACACTGGCCGATTCCCACCAAGGCAGGGTGGCCCGAAAAAGAAAAACTTTCACCATCATTCACTCCATCACTGTCTTGCCAGAAGGGTGCTTTACACTACAGTTTTTAAACTGCAACATTAACACCCCTCCTTCAGAGTGCAGGCACTGTACTTCCCATCTCCAGGACTCAAGTCCGGCCTGCCGGTTTCCCTGAACCCCTTCATAAATGTTACTTTGCTCACACTCCAACAGCACGTCAAGTATTAAAAACCATTTGTCTCCATTCACTCCTATCAAACACGCTCACGCATGCCTGCTGGAAGTCCAAGCCCCTCGCACACAAAACCTCCTTTACCCCCTCCCTCCAACCTTTCCTAGGCCGACCCCTACCCCGCCTTCCTTCCACTACAGACTGATACACTCTTGAAGTCATTCTGTTTCGCTCCATTCTCTCTACATGTCCGAACCACCTCAACAACCCTTCCTCAGCCCTCTGGACAACAGTTTTGGTAATCCCGCACCTCCTCCTAACTTCCAAACTACGAATTCTCTGCATTATATTCACACCACACATTGCCCTCAGACATGACATCTCCACTGCCTCCAGCCTTCTCCTCGCTGCAACATTCATCACCCATGCTTCACACCCATATAAGAGCGTTGGTAAAACTATACTCTCATACATTCCCCTCTTTGCCTCCAAGGACAAAGTTCTTTGTCTCCACAGACTCCTAAGTGCACCACTCACCCTTTTCCCCTCATCAATTCTATGATTCACTTCATCTTTCATAGACCCATCCGCTGACACGTCCACTCCCAAATATCTGAATACATTCACCTCCTCCATACTCTCTCCCTCCAATCTGATATCCAATCTTTCATCACCTAATCTTTTTGTTATCCTCATAACCTTACTCTTTCCTGTATTCACCTTTAATTTTCTTCTTTTGCACACCCTACCAAATTCATCCACCAATCTCTGCAACTTCTCTTCAGAATCTCCCAAGAGCACAGTGTCATCAGCAAAGAGCAACTGTGACAACTCCCACTTTGTGTGTGATTCTTTATCTTTTAACTCCACGCCTCTTGCCAAGACCCTCGCATTCACTTCTCTTACAACCCCATCTATAAATATATTAAACAACCACGGTGACATCACACATCCTTGTCTAAGGCCTACTTTTACTGGGAAATAATTTCCCTCTTTCCTACATACTCTAACTTGAGCCTCACTATCCTCGTAAAAACTCTTCACTGCTTTCAGTAACCTACCTCCTACACCATACACCTGCAACATCTGCCACATTGCCCCCCTATCCACCCTGTCATACGCCTTTTCCAAATCCATAAATGCCACAAAGACCTCTTTAGCCTTATCTAAATACTGTTCACTTATATGTTTCACTGTAAACACCTGGTCCACACACCCCCTACCTTTCCTAAAGCCTCCTTGTTCATCTGCTATCCTATTCTCCGTCTTACTCTTAATTCTTTCAATAATAACTCTACCATACACTTTACCAGGTATACTCAACAGACTTATCCCCCTATAATTTTTGCACTCTCTTTTATCCCCTTTGCCTTTATACAAAGGAACTATGCATGCTCTCTGCCAATCCCTAGGTACCTTACCCTCTTCCATACATTTATTAAATAATTGCACCAACCACTCCAAAACTATATCCCCACCTGCTTTTAACATTTCTATCTTTATCCCATCAATCCCGGCTGCCTTACCCCCTTTCATTTTACCTACTGCCTCACGAACTTCCTCCACACTCACAACTGGCTCTTCCTCACTCCTGCAAGATGTTATTCCTCCTTGCCCTATACACGAAATCACAGCTTCCCTATCTTCATCAACATTTAACAATTCCTCAAAATATTCCCTCCATCTTCCCAATACCTCTAACTCTCCATTTAATAACTCTCCTCTCCTATTTTTAACTGACAAATCCATTTGTTCTCTAGGCTTCCTTAACTTGTTAATCTCACTCCAAAACTTTTTCTTATTTTCAACAAAATTTGTTGATAACATCTCACCCACTCTCTCATTTGCTCTCTTTTTACATTGCTTCACCACTCTCTTAACCTCTCTCTTTTTCTCCATATACTCTTCCCTCCTTGCATCACTTCTACTTTGTAAAAACTTCTCATATGCTAACTTTTTCTCCCTTACTACTCTCTTTAATCATCATTCCACCAATCGCTCCTCTTCCCTCCCGCACCCACTTTCCTGTAACCACAAACTTCTGCTGAACACTCTAACACTACATTTTTAAACCTACCCCATACCTCTTCGACCCCATTGCCTATGCTCTCATTTGCCCATCTATCCTCCAATAGCTGTTTATATCTTACCCTAACTGCCTCCTCTTTTAGTTTATAAACCTTCACCTCTCTCTTCCCTGATGCTTCTATTCTCCTTGTATCCCATCTACCTTTTACTCTCAGTGTAGCTACAACTAGAAAGTGATCTGATATATCTGTGGCCCCTCTATAAACAATTATGTAAGTGTATTATTGTAAGTGCTTTTGTGAGCGTATTTTTGGGGGGTCTAAACCAGACTATTCTAATTTACATTATTCCTTATGGGAAGAAATTCATTCAGTAATGGCACTTGAACAGCCTTCTGGAACAAATTATGACGGAAACTCGGGGTACCACTGTATTTACTTCCCAAAATTAATAATACACTGCTCCAACATGGGTAAATTAGAAAAAAATAGTTTAGGTTGATTCCCACTAGGAAAATTCCCTTTTCCCTATTATAAATGAAAAAAATTGTAAATTGAAATGTGTGGTGCATAGCTGAACACAATTCACACTTGTCGACTTATAACTATCTTTAAACACATCTTTATCAACAGGTAATGAAACAAGAAATTTAAGATATGATAAAATACATTCTTGTCTCTATTATAAACAAAAATACAGTGGACCCCCGGTTTACGATCACCTCCCAATCCGACCAATTATGTAAGTGTATTTATGTGGGTGCGTTTGTACGTGTATGTTTGGGGGTCTGAAATGGACTAATCTAATTCACAATATTCCTTATGGGAACAAATTCGTTCAGTACTGGCACCTGAACATACCTCTGGAATGAAATAATATCGTAAACCGGGGGTCCACTGTATTATATAGTGAAGTATGGTGGATCAGCTATGAATTAATGTGTGGCATCAGATGATAAAAATAAAACATCTGTCTACTGCTCATTTGTCAAATAAACTCTCCAAGCACTTGTTTATCAGTAAGCAATAAAACAAAAAAATTACGGTATAAAATACTTACTTGTTACTATTATAAATGACAAAATTGTGGTGAAATGTGATAGTGTCAACTGATCAAACATCCTACAGCAGTCACTGCTTACTAAGCTACATAAACATCTCTCTAACAATTCTTCATCAACATGCAAGACAAAGGGAATTTAATGTATGATAAAATTTTGTTCTTGTCACTATTATAAATAAGGTAATTGTATAAAGGCATAACTGCATCACCTGATTAAATATATGAAAGGCATCACTGTGATGAAACAACACATGCACTACTGAACTATCTATTTTTCAGTACTTATTAATCATCTCCAAACAATTCTTATCAATATGAAGCTGAACAATATATTTAAGGTTCAGTATGATAAAAATTCTTCCTTGTCACTATTATAAAGGTCAAACTGCATAGTGAAAGGTGTGACTTCATCACTGATTTAATGTATAAAATTCATCACTGTGATGAAATATACTACTCTCAGTTGTCTACTCCTCAGTACTTATATAACCATCTACTACTCCTTGAGCTACATAATCATATATAAACAAGCAAAGGAAACAAAGAATCTAAGTTAAGGTAAAACTCTTCTTTTTTTTACAAAAATATTTTCTACTGATAAGATTGTGTAGCAGGTTGGTAGACAGCAACCGCCCAGGACAGTACTACCATCCTACTGAGTGTAAAACAGAAACCTGCAATTGTTTTATATGGTAGGATTGCTGGTGTCTTTTTTTCTGTCTAATAAACGTGCAAGTTTTCAGGTACGTCTTGCTACTTAGGTCACACTACACATGCATGTACAAGCATATATATACACATACTCCTCTGGGTTTTCTTTTTTCTTACTGGTTCTTCTTCTTGTTTATTTCCTCTTATCTCCATGGGGAAGTGGAACAGAATTCTTCCTCCAAAATTATTATTATCATAATCAAAAAGAAGCGCTAAGCCACAAGGGCTATACAGCGCTGCTCTTCCTCCAAAAGCCATGCGTGTTTTAAGAGGTGACTAAAATGCCAGGACCAAGGGGCTAGTATCCCCTTCTCCTGTATACATTACTAAATTTATAAAGAGAAACTTTTGTTTTTCTTTTTGGGCCAGCCTGCTTCGGTGGCATATGGCTGGTGCACTGAACAAGAGAAGACTGTGTATTATATTAACAAGAGTCACTGGTTGTGTATTTAGTCATCTTCATTTTCTCTGGACTGAGAACCATGCTAATTTTCTTAGGAAGAGGCATACCACATAAAACACAAGCTTCTCAAGGGACTTGCTTATTTAATAAGCTTTAATTTAGGATTTAGACATGTGATGCACGTTTCTTGAACAAGTAACAACTTCTTTAATGTATTTTGTCAAAACATTCATTATTTTTTGTGATATACACAAAAAAATTGTTAAATTGTTATTTTGAAAGTGCTATGTACTTAACCCAATTTTTTTCGATACAGTTCACAGCATGAATTTACATAAAGTGCCAATTTCGAGAATAGAAGTGCCACGTTATGTGAGGTCTACCTTTATAGCATTAACCCTTTCAATGTCGGTGCTGTAGTACTACAGCTCGCAAACCAGTGTTGATGCCCTAGTATTATGCCAAAATTCTAGCAGCTTCATATCTATCGGGAGAAAGTTGGTAGACTTACATGTGAGAGAATGGGTCTGCATGGTCGGTGTGAGCAGTATGTATAAAAAAAATCCTGCAGCACACAGTGTATGAGAAAAAAAATATCCGACCGTATTTTTGGTTTAAAGCGCTGACTTTGAGGTGTATTTTCCTATAACATTTATGGTTGTATTCTCATTTTCTTGGTCTCATTTGAGAGAATGGAAGATATATTACCGAAATAGAGATGATTTTGATTGGTTTCATGATGAAAAGTACCTTGAAATTGAGCTCAAAGTAGCATAAATGTTTTGCCAATGTTCAAGAGTAAACAAATGACATCACAGTCCAATATGTGTCCAACTGGCCAGTCTAATACACAGTCACGAATGGGTTGACATTATTTAAACAATTATTACAATAATGCAGTAGTCTGCACAACAGTAAATCTTCTATTTTTTGTGTGAATAAAAATTCAAAATGGAAAGCAAGAGTAACATAAGAGGGGCCTGGAAACGTGACTAATAAACAGAGTTAGTTAGTTTAATTTAATATGTTTATTATGCACCCCAAACCCATCCTGTGGGCACTAATAAACAGAGAAAATGTTATTTTAGTGTCAGGAATGTCTGCATTGTTTATTCTGGACCCTATTTTGAAACTGGCATCTTTTGAAATTTGTGTGAAATTGGCCAAATTGCCAATTTCTGACCATTTTATTGGGTAGTTGAAATCGGTAAATGGGCTGTTTCTTGTACTCAATCTATAGAACAAATGGAATTCTAGCAAAATAGCTATTAGTTTGATCAACTGGAACAACGAAATTAACTGAAAATTGGGCTGAAAGTGGGCAAAATCACCGATGCATATATATCGCCAAGACTGCCAACTTTGTGAGAGCGGTATTTCATGAGTCTTCCATTAAATTTCGTACTTTTGGTGTCATTACCATTGGGAAAAGATTCTCTATCATTTCATAAGAAAAACATTTCTTTTTTTCTTTTAGACACTGAGAGCAAGTTTGTGAGCAGAGGTCTCAACACAAAGGGTTAAGGAACTAATTAAATGTTTAACCAAAGACCAAAAAACAAAAAAAAGTAAATAAAGATCTGAGCATAAAGAAAACATAGTTATTGAGGATGTTCAATTTGACCCTTTCAGGGTCGGAACCCCTGATCTGAAACTTGCTCTTAGGATCGGAGAATTTAAAAATATGTATACAGTGGACCCCCGCATAGCGAACGCCTTGCATAGCGAACATTCCGCATAGCGAACGCTTTGATCGCTAAAATTTTGCCCCGCATAGTAGACAAAAACCCGCTCAGCGAACTTCGTCCGAGACGCGTCCAATGTGCGGCCTCAGCCAGCCTCACATGTGCCGCCTGTCCCATTGTTTACCAGCTAGCCTCCGCGGTAACATTCAAGCATACACTCGGAATATTTCGTATTATTACAGTGTTTTCGGTTCTGTTTGTTGAAAATAAGTGACCATGGGCCCCAAGAAAGCTTCTAGTGCCAACCCTGTGGTAAAAAGGGTGAGAATTAGTATGGAAATTAAGAAAGATTTTGAAGGGTTTGGGGCTAACCCTGAGAAGCCTATGCCAGTTGTGGAATCCATTGTGCCTACTTCAAAAATTAAGGAAATGTGTGCACAGTGGGTTGAACTGCAAACCTTTATGGATGAAAATCACCCTGACACAGCTGTTGCAAGGCGTGCTGGTGACTATTTCAATGACAATGTTATGGCCCATTTTAGACAAATCGTAAAGGAACGGGAGGTACAGAGCTCTATGGACAGAAAGAAGTCCAGTGACTCTGAAGCTGGTCCTAGTGGCATTAAAAGAAGAAGGGAAGTAACCCCAGAAAAGGACTTGCCTCCTCAAGTGTTAATGGAAGGGGATTCCCCTTCTAAACACTAACACTCTCTCTCCCCTCCTCCCATCCCATCAATCATCACCAGATCTTCAATAAAAGTAAGTGTCATGTAATTGTGCATGCCTTTTTCAGTTTGTGTGTACTAAAATTAACATTTTTTTGTGGTAAAAAAATTTTTTTTTCATACTTTTGGGTGTCTTGCACGGATTAATTTTATTTCCATTATTTCTTATGGGGAAAATTAATTCGCATAGCGAACATTTCGCATAACGACCAGCCCTCTTGCACGGATTAAGTTCGCTATGCGGGGGTCCACTGTATATGTATGTACTTAAGATATGACAAGAGAATCTTTTTCTTGAAGGTAATGAAACCAAAATTTGATGAAAAATTTACCGAAATAGGCGCTGGCAAAGTTTGCAGTCTCGGTGATATTTATGCATTGGCAATTTCACCCACTTTGAGCCATATTTTCGGCTAATACCATTGTTTCAGTCGCCCATACCCACAGCTATTTTGCTAGTATTCCTTCTATTCTAATGACTAAGTACAAGAAACCATCCATTTACCATTTCAACTACCTGGAGTTTACCCAATAAAGTGATCAGAAATTGGTAATTTGGCCAATTTGACACAAAATTCAAAATTTGCCACTTTAAAAATAGGGTCTAGAATAAACAGTGTATGCATTCACCCCTGATACTAAAAAAACATTTCCTTTGTTCATCACATTACACTTGCTTTCCATTTTAAATTTTTATACAAAAAAAAAAATTACTCTTATGCAGACTATCGCATTATTGTAATAAATGTATAAACAATGTCAGTGTTTGTGAACACGTATTAGACCGACCAGTTGGACAAGTATTGGACAAGTGACGTAATTTTTGTACTCTTGAACATCAGCAAGAATTTAACATTTCCGCTACTTTGAGCTCAAATTCAGCTACTTTGTCCTGAAACCAATCAAAATTATCTCTATTTCCCTGATATATCTTCCATTCTATCAAATGAGACCAAGAAACCGAAAACACACCAAAGTCACTGTTTTAAACCAAAAACACAGTGGCATTTCTTTTATTATGCATTACGTGCTGCAGGATTTTTTTATATGGTGCACACTTACCAAATTTACTGCTCATAGTCTATCTGAGAGAGCTAAGCTCATCATGTAGACCAATGGGACTGACCTGGGCTTCAAAGCCACAGCACTATGGGACGCACCTCAAAAGGGTTAAAAACTAATGCTATTTTACAGAAAACATTGAGGTGTTACAAGGTAGTGGTGTATATTTATGAAAGTAGTATACACAAATCGAGAAACTAAGACAAATTAATATGCTGGAGTGAACTATTACTACGGTCTCACATTTGTTGCAGTGATTTAGTCACATTCATCTTTATCTCAAGATTCTTCCATGTTTCTGGTTCAGATATTAGATGATATATTGCCTTACAAATACTCTCATATACTTGAGATATATTCTAGAAGTCTTTTCTACTCCTACAATATGATAAAGGTTCCTTTCAGTATTTCTAATATGCTGTACTCAAATTAAGCATTTCTTTCTCTTATGTTACATTCATATATGACTTCTTTTCATATGTGCCACTAAACTTAATTTTATACCAAAATTTTTTCCACACTCTGAACAGTGGTATGGTTTCTTTCCTGTGTGCTGAGTCATATGATGAACAAGAGATCTCTTCTGTGAAAAGCTTTGCGGACATTCTAAGCAATGATACGGCTTCTCTTTTGTATGAACTCTCATATGTTTTTTTTGAGATGATTTATCCGAAAACTCCTTCAGACACACTGAACATTTATATGGTTTCTCTCCAGTATGAAGTCTGAAATGTAGTACTAAATGAGATTTTTGAGTGAAGCATTTAAGACACTCTGTACACTGATACGGTTTCTCTTTCTTATGAAGTCTCTTGTGAAGCTCAAGATGAGCTCTTTGAGTAAAGTCTTTTAAACATTCTGTACAATGAAATGGTTTCTCTCCTGTATGTAGTCTTATATGCTGTTCAAGATGAGGCTTCCGATGAAAGACTTTGTGACACACTTCACATGTGTATGTTTTCTCTCCTGCGTGTTTTTCCATGTGTTTGGCAAGGTTTAATTCACTTTTTAAGACTTTCGGACAAGTGGGACACTCATAGCCTTCATTTTGTGTCTCCCCAGTTTGAGATTTCTCACATGTGGCTTGACGTGACTCTTTAAGTTTTCTAATAGTCTCTGCATACTTATTAAGGGGATTTGTTTTTGAATGACATTGCATGTGAATAATCATACTCTTATTTCGAGAAAAGGCTCTTAAACACAATGAACACTGATATGGTTTCTCCCCTGTATGCCTTCTCATGTGATTTACCAGATGTTCCTTTTGCGCAAAGTCTGCACTGCATATTTCACACTTATATGGCTTTTCTCGGGTATGAACTCTCATGTGTCTCATTAAAAGTGATTTTTTAGTCCAGTCTTTGTGACACACAGAACACTGATATGGTTTCTCAACAGAGTTATCACTCATGTTTTGGCCAATGTTTCTTCCAAAATCCTTGTCACACCAAATACTAATATTCTTTTATTCCAAATGTTTTATTTGGCGATATTTTTATGAAAATTGTTCTGGAAACTGAGCCCTGAAAAGGATTTATCTCCTAGATAACTTCTCAGATGACTTACTGAAGCAGATTTACTTAAAATTATTTAGATACAGGACATTGATGTGGCTCCTCTTGTGTGCTGCAAAAAAAAAAAATAAAATAAAAATATAAAATGAAGTAATATGACAGAAACAAAAATATTAAAAATAAAAAATATATTCAGAAATGCACACACCATCTACTGAATAGGCAATAAAGTAATAAACTTTGAATTTAATATACCTTATTACTATGGCATTAAGATTAGAGGGACACTCTTAGTGATTTTAATATGTACCTGCATGCCAGCACAGTATGTAAGTATATTTAGGTACAGGTACACATAAGTATAATTATCAGAGTACACGTAAAATATGCAATAACTTTAAAACACTTGAAATTTTGGAAAGTTTCCAGACATAATAGAGAGATGTGCTCATGGAGAATGTAAACAAACTGGGTGAGGTGTGCCACATTAGAAAGACAGGGGAAGCCATATAGTGAGTTTTGGTCATAATTTGAGAAAGCCATATTAGCGGAACACTGTAAGGCGAAATGCCAAAAAGTAGGGCCCTACTGTGTGTGTGTGTGTGTGTGTGTGTGTGTGTGTGTGTGTCTGTGTGTGTGTGTCTGTGTGTCTGTGTGTGTGTGTGTGTGTGTGTGTGTGTATATATATATATATATATATATATATATATATATATATATATATATATATATATATATATATATATATATATATATACACCTACCATCTGACTTACGGCCTGCTCGACATACGTCCACTCGACTTACGACCGTGCATCTGGTAGCTGGGCTGGGCCGGCTGATGCACACCACTGTACAGTATTTGACAATACTCGCGGCAGCAAATGCGTCATGCAGGCAGCATCAGTTTGAGTAACTCTGCCGTATCAGCAGCATCATACTGTATTAACTGTGCTAACTGGACAGTAAATTTCACCATGGCCCCTAAGATGAAGTCTGAATCTTGCACTGGAGATTGTGGAAAGAAAGGCTCTTACTCTCCAACTCTCTATTTGTTTTCACTGTTGCACATAAACCTGTCTGTATCTGTCTGCCTGTATCTGCCTGCCTGTGTCTGTCTGTATCTCTGTGCGTCTGTTTGTCTGTCTATCCCTATGAGGATAGACTAAGGGCCCTGAATCTGCACTCTCTAGAAAGACGTAGAATTAGGGGGGATATGATTGAGGTGTATAAATGGAAGACAGGAATAAATAAAGGGGATGTAAATAGTGTGCTGAAAATATCTAGCCTAGACAGGACTCGCAGCAATGGTTTTAAGTTGGAAAAATTCAGATTCAGGAAGGATATAGGAAAGCACTGGTTTGGTAATAGAGTTGTGGATGAGTGGAACAAACTCCCAAGTACCGTTATAGAGGCCAGAACGTTGTGTAGCTTTAAAAATAGGTTGGATAAATACATGAGTAGATGTGGGTGGGTGTGAGTTAGACGTGATAGCTTGTGCTACCAGGTCGGTTGCCGTGTTCCTCCCTTAAGGCAATGTGACCTGACCTGACTAGGTTGGGTGCATTGGCTTAAGCCGGTAGGAGACTTGGACCTGCCTCGCATGGGCCAGTAGGCCTTCTGCAGTGTTCCTTCGTTCTTATGTTCTTATGTCTACCTGTGTGTCTGTCTTTCTGTATACCTGTGTGTCTTTCTGTCTACCTGTGTGTCTTTCTGTCTACTTGTGTGTCTGTCTTTATGCCTACCTGAGTGTGTGTCTGTCTTTCTGTCTACCTGTGTGTGTCTTTCTGTGTGTCTGTCTTTCTGTCTACCTGTGTGTCTGTCTTTCTGTCTGCTTGTCTGTATCAGAGCCACTCATTAAGAGTGTAATTGGTCTTGAAGACGCCATATTAACAATGATAATAACACAATAATAATCACTGAGGCGCATTAAATGTGTATAAAATGTTAATATAGACATTTGGCTTAATCCATCTATAATTTTTTTTCAAAATTATATAATAAACATGCTACATAACATATAAATTAACAAATATGAGATGTTTTTCTGGTCGGCTTGACAGAGTGAACAAAAACCATTCGTGTCCGGGCTGATAACAACAACAACAATGTTTTTTTACATAACTCGCGAACCTTCTACCTCTCATTCTCTCTCATTTAATCTTGTTTACTCACCTCTCACTCTACATTAACCCTTTGTCGCGCAGCGGGGAAAATTTTCTCGCTTAAAACACGTGCAAGTTTGCGCATGTCATCCTACACCCACCGCGCATCTGGATTCCCGATCTTTAATTCTAACCAATCACAAGCCTTCCCTGAGTCGCTTCAGATAAGTGGTGATGGCGTTTGCCGCCTTCCCATTGGATGAGATAACAAAACATAAACACTTGTGGCTTGGCGTCACCCAGAGTGGGTTTTTTCCTTCCAGTGTCACTAATATACTCTTGGATTTTACCCTCTACAATGTCGGTAAGTACTGATTGCTGTGTTTAGTGCGTACATGGATAGTTTAGGCATATTTTGATATATATATATAAAGTCCGTGTGAAGCATAATGTGAGTGTAGCATGCAGTTGAAAAAAGTGCAACAAAGGAAGCACGAAAATTTTCGTTGCTGCCCTAGAAGTGACATAGTACAATTTCAGTAAAATAAATATTTATAAAAAAATTTCTATTGTATATATGAATTCTGTAGTGGTCTGGATCTATACAAAAGGTTTTTATTGTCCTTCCAGATCAATGAGAAATTGTTTTATGGGGAGCCCTCCAGCACCAGGTCAAAATATGTCTACATTCACCAAGTAATTCACCATGTACTTCCAATAGTGTTAGCGTAGTGAAAGCTGTGCAGGGCCAACGTGCAGAAAGGCCTGATGACAGTGTTAGGCTTGACAGAACTCTAAACCACTTGCCACTGGCAGGGAAAAAGCCGCTTAGTTGCAAGTATTGCAGCAACTCAAAGAAATTTGTCACATCCTCATTCCAATGTTCTGTATGCAAAGTAAATCTGTGCATAAAGAGTAATAGAAATTGCTTCAGCAACTACCATACTATCAATTAGCAATATAGAATAATTGGTCTTCCTCATGAATCTCAGCAATATGGGACTTGAAAGTTTTATCCCTTTGCAATGTGTCCATGTTGCTATTTGTTTCATTTTTATATTTTTCTAATACATACAAACTGTTTTGATACAAGTTCCATTATGTTTTTAATATTGTCTGTTTGTATAATAAATTTAAAAAATAGTTATTGGGTGTTTTATTAACAATTGCAAGTTTGCAACATTCAGATTTATACTATACTTATGTTGGGCAAGGATTTTTTGGGTTATCCTAGGTAATTTATACTATGTATGATAACTTCACTTATGTGTACCTAAGAGAGAGAGAGACACACATCCACATTCAGTCAGCCAACCAGCCAACCAACATTCTGGTAGGATGACACTACCAGTGGTATTCTCCCATTCCACTGTGTCGACAATACATAAAGATAACAGTAACATATGATACTGTATGCGATGTAAAATTTACAATACAGTTCACTACCATTTATACATTATATACAGTACATAAATAATTAAAATATAACAATAGAAGTAAATTATGGTAAAAAGAATGAAATAATGATTGTACATTACATTACAGTACTATGTAGGTAGTTTATATAGGAAAAGTTTGACATTATGCCCTACCCAGCATGTCGGCAATTTTCAAAGGTTCGACTTATGTGCATAGGAAAATACTAGCGATATTCCTGAAATAATAGATTACGTAGAACAGGATGATAATAAACTATGTACGATTGCGGTAACTAGTGACATGGTCCTCAGACAAATAGAGAAACTAAAACCTAACAAATCCCCAGGTCCTGATGAACTGTTTGCAAGGGTGTTAAAGGAATGTAAAGAGGAACTTAGCATACCTTTGGCTAATCTTTTTAACATATCACTACAAACTGGCATAGTGCCTGATAAGTGGAAAATGGCAAATGTAATACCTATTTACAAGGCAGGTGACAGGTCCTTGGCTTCGAACTATAGACCAATAAGCCTTACCTCCATAGTGGGAAAATTTATGGAATCAATAATTGCCGAAGCAATTCGTAGCCATCTTGACAGGCACAGATTGATTAATGATTCTCAACACGGTTTTACAAAGGGGCGTTCCTGTCTTACGAATTTACTAACTTTTTTCACTAAGGTGTTTGAGGAGGTAGATCATGGTAATGAATATGATATTGTGTATATGGACTTCAGTAAGGCTTTCGATAGAGTTCCACACCAGAGGCTATTGAGGAAACTTAGGGCACACGGAATAGGAGGAGAAATTTTTTCCTGGGTAGAGGCATGGCTGACAAATAGACAGCAGAGAGTTTGCATAAATGGGGAGAAATCAGAATGGGGGCACGTCACAAGCGGTGTTCCTCAGGGGTCAGTGTTGGGCCCGTTGTTGTTCACAATTTACATAAACGACATAGATGAGGGAATAAATAGCGACATAAGCAAATTTGCTGATGACACCAAAATAGGCCGTCCAATTCATTCTAATGAGGACATTAGAGCACTCCAGGATGATTTGAATAGACTGACGCAATGGTCGGAGAAGTGGCAGATGCAGTTTAATATTGACAAATGCAAAGTTCTAAATGTTGGACAGTTAAATAACCATGCCACATATAAACTAAATAATGTAGATCTTAATACTACCGATTGCGAAAAGGATTTAGGAGTTCTGGTTAGCAGTAACCTAAAACCAAGACAACAGTGCATTAGTGTTCGCAATAAAGCTAACAGAATTCTTGGCTTCATATCTAGAAGTATAAATAATAGAAGTCCTCAGGTTGTTCTTCAACTCTATATATCCTTGGTTAGGCCTCATTTAGACTATGCTGCTCAGTTCTGGTCACCGTATTACAGAATGGATATAAATGCTCTGGAAAACGTACAAAGGAGGATGACAAAGATGATCCCATGTATCAGAAATCTTCCCTATGAGGATAGACTGAGGGCCCTGAATCTGCACTCTCTCGAAAGGCGTAGAATTAGGGGGGATATGATCGAGGTGTATAAATGGAAAACAGGAATAAATAAAGGGGATGTAAATAGTGTGCTGAAAATTTCCAGCCAAGACAGGACTCGCAGCAATGGTTTCAAGTTGGAAAAATTCAGATTCAGGAAGGATATAGGAAAGCACTGGTTTGGTAATAGAGTTGTGGATGAGTGGAACAAGCTCCCGAGTACAGTTATTGAGGCTAAAACGTTGTGTAGTTTTAAAAATAGGTTAGATAAATACATGAGTGGGTGTGGGTGGGTGTGAGTTGGACCTGACTAGCTTGTGCTGCTGGGTCTGGTACAGTGCTCCATCCTTGAGTGGGGATGACCAGACTGGGTGGGTCATTGGGATGGGTCATTGGTCTAATCCGGGGGGGGGACATGGACCTGCTCCGCATGGGTCAGTAGGCCTGTTGCAGTGTTCCTTCTTTCTTATGTTCTTATGTCCTTAAATTAATCCGTGCAAGACACCCAAAAGTATGAAAAAAAAAAATTTTACCACATAAAATACAGTGGACCCTCGCCTAACGATGGCATCGCATAACGTTAAATCCGCCTAGCGATACATTTTAACGCAAAAATTTTGCCTCGCCTAGCGCTAAAAAACTCGCTCAACGCGATTCGTCCGAGACGCGTCCACGTGCGGCCTGAGCCAGCCTCACTTGTTCCGTGGGTGGCAGTGTTTACAAGCCAGCCTCCGCGGTCACATCCAAGCATACAATCGGAACATTTTGTATTTTTCTGCGTTTTTTAGTGATTTCACCTGCAAAATAAGTGACCATGGGCCCCAAGAAAGCTTCTAGTGCCAACCCTACAGGAATAAGGGTGAGAATTACTATGGATATGAAGAAAGAGATCATTGCTAAGTATGAAAGTGGAGTGCGTGTCTCCGAGCTGGCCAGGTTGTATAGTAAACCCCAATCAACCATCGCTACTATTGTGGCCAAGAAAACGGCAATCAAGGAAGCTGTTCTTGCCAAAGGTGCAACTTTGTTTTCGAAACAGAGATCGCAAGTGATAGAAGATGTTGAGAGACTGTTATTGGTGTGGATAAACGAAAAACAGATAGCAGGAGATAGCATCTCTCAAGCGATCATATGTGAAAAGGCTAGGAAGTTGCATGAGGATTTAATTAGAAAAATGCCTGCAACTAGTGGTGATGTGAGTGAATTTAAGGCCAGCAAAGGTTGGTTTGAGAGATTTAAGAATCGTAGTGGCATACATAGTGTGATAAGGCATGGTGAGGCTGCCAGTTTGGACCACAAAGCAGCTGAAAAATATGTGCATGAATTCAAGGAGTACATAGACAGTGAAGGACTGAAACCTGAACAAGTGTTTAATTGTGATGAAACAGGCCTGTTTTGGAAGAAAATGCCAAGCAGGACCTACATTACTGAGGAGGAAAAGGCACTCCCAGGACATAAGCCTATGAAAGACAGGCTTACTCTGTTGATGTGTGCCAATGCTAGTGGTGATTGCAAAGTGAAGCCTTTATTGGTGTATCACTCTGAAACTCCCAGAGCGTTCAGGCAAAAGAATATCCTCAAGGCTAATTTGTGTGTGCTGTGGAGGGCAAACAGTAAGGCATGGGTCACTAGGGACTTTTTCTATGACTGGTTACACCATGCATTTGCCCCCACTGTGAAAAATTACCTAATTGAAAATAAATTTGACCTTAAGTGCCTCCTGGTATTAGACAATGCTCCTGGTCATCCTTCAGACGTGGCAGAGCGACTTTCTGCAGACATGAGCTTCATTAAGGTCAAGTTTTTGCCTCCTAATACCACTCCTCTCCTGCAGCCCATGGACCAGCAGGTCATTGCAAACTTCAAAAAACTGTACACAAAAGCTCTGTTTGAAAGGTGCTTTGTAGTGACCTCAGAAACTCAACTGACTCTAAGAGAGTTTTGGAGAGATAACTTCAATATCCTCAATTGTGTAAACCTTATAGGTAAGGCTTGAGAGGGAGTGGCTAAGAGGACCTTGAACTCTGCTTGGAAGAAACTGTGGCCAGAATGTGTAGACAAAAGAGATTTTGAAGGATTTGAGGCTAACCCTGAGAAGCGTATGCCAGTTGAGGAATCCACTGTGGCATTGGGGAAGTCCTTGGGGTTGGAGGTTATTGGGGAGGATGTGGAAGAGTTGGTGGAGGAGGACAATGAAGAACTAACCACTGATGAGCTGCTAGATCATCTTCAACAGCAAGGGGCCAGACCTGAGGAAACTGCTTTGGAGGAGGGGAGAGAGAAATTGAAGAAGTTGCCTACTTCAAAGATTAAGGAAATGTGTGCAATGTGGCTAAAGTGCAAACCTTTTTTGATGAAAATCACCCTGACACAGCTATTGCAAGCCGTGCTGGTGACTATTACACTGACAATGTTGTGAAACACTTTAGGAAAGTCATAAAGGAACGAGAGGTACAGGCCTCTATGGACAGATATGTTGTGCGACAGAAGTCCAGTGACTCTCAAGCTGGTCCTAGTGGCATTAAAAGAAGAAGGGAAGTAACCCCGGAAAAGGACTTGCTACCTCAAGTCCTAATGGAAGGGGATTCCCCTTCTAAACACTAAGACCATCCACACTCTCCCCTCCTCCCATCCCATCAATCATCACCAGATCTTCAATAAAGGTAAGTGTCATGTAACTGTGCATGTCTTCTTCAGTTTGTGTGTATTAAAATTAATATTTCATGTGGTAAAAAAAAAATTTTTTTCATACTTTGGGGTGTCAGGAACAGACTAATTTGATTTCCATTATTTCTTATGGGGAAAATTAATTTGTCCAACGATAATTTCGCCTAACGTTGAGCTCTCAGGAACAAATTAATAGCATTAGGCGAGGGTCCACTGTATTAAGTTTAATGCAATAGAATAATTACAATAACAACAATAACAATAGATTAATAACAATAGAATAATTGACACTTACCTTTAATGAAGATCTGGTGATGATTGATGGGATGGGAGGAGGGGAGAATGTGGATGGTGTTAGTGTTTAGAAGGGGAATCCCCTTCCATTAGGACTTGAACTGGCAGCCTCACCATGCCTTACCACACTGTGTATTCCACTACGATTCTTAAATCTTTCAAACCAACCTTTGCTGGCCTTAAATTCACTCACATCACCACTAGTTGCAGGCAATTTCTTTACCAAATCATCATGCACTCCGACACATGCACTCCACTTTCGTACTTTATAATTATCTCTTTCTTAAATTTCAATACTCATTAGCACCTTTTTTCTCGAAGGGTTGGCACTAGAATCTTTCTTGGGGCCCATGGTTACTTATTTTGCAGAAACAAGCACCAAAAACAGTGATAATATGGAATGTACCGAATGTATCCTTAGATGCGCGCACACTGGCTGGCTTGTAAACACTGGCACACACAGTGCAGTTCACGTCTCGTACGAATCACATCGAATGTCGGGTTTTCCATCGAATGTCGGATTTATCGAATGTCGGGGTTCCACTGTACTTGGGAGTTGATGTGTCGGCAGATGGATTTATGAAGGATGAGGTTAATTAAAGAATTGATGAGGGAAAAAAGGTGAGTGGTGCGTTGAGGTATATGTGGAGACAAAAAACGTTATCTATGGTGGCAAAGAAGGGAATGTATGAAAGTATAGTAGTACCAATACTCTTATATGGGTGTGAAGCTTGGGTTGTGAGTGCAGCAGCGAGGAGGCGGTTGGAGGCAGTGGAGATGTCCTGTCTAAGGGCAACGTGTGGTGTAAATATTATGCAGAAAATTCGGAGTGTGGAAATTAGGAGAAGGTGTGGAGTTAATAAAAGTATTAGTCAGAGGGCTGAAGAGGGGTTGTTGACGTGGTTTGGTCATTTAGAGAGAATGGATCAAAGTAGAATGACATGGTAGTAGGTTGGTAGACAGCAACCACCCAGGGAAGTACTACCGTCCTGCCAGATGACTGTGAAACAGAAACCTGTAACTGTTTTGCATGATGGTAGGATTGCTGGTTTCTTTTTCTGTCTCATAAACACGCTAGATAACAGGGATATCTTGCTACTCCTACTTACACTTTGGTCACACTTCACAGACACGCACATGCATATATATATACATACATCTAGGTTTTTCTCCTTTTTCTAAATAGCTCTTGTTCTTCTTTATTTCTTCTATTGTCCATGGGGAAGTGGAAAAGAATCTTTCCTCCGTAAGCCATGCGTGTCGTATGAGGCGACTAAAATGCCGGGAGCAATGGGCTAGTAACCCCTTCTCCTGTAGACATTTACTAAAAAAGAGAAGAAGAAAAACTTTATAAAACTGGGATGCTTAAATGTGCGTGGATGTAGTGCGGATGACAAGAAACAGATGATTGCTGATGTTATGAATGAAAAGAAGTTGGATGTCCTGGCCCTAAGCGAAACAAAGCTGAAGGGGGTAGGGGAGTTTCAGTGGGGGGAAATAAATGGGATTAAATCTGGAGTATCTGAGAGAGTTAGAGCAAAGGAAGGGGTAGCAGTAATGTTAAATGATCAGTTATGGAAGGAGAAAAGAGAATATGAATGTGTAAATTCAAGAATTATGTGGATTAAAGTAAAGGTTGGATGCGAGAAGTGGGTCATAATAAGCGTGTATGCACCTGGAGAAGAGAGGAATGCAGAGGAGAGAGAGAGATTTTGGGAGATGTTAAGTGAATGTATAGGAGCCTTTGAACCAAGTGAGAGAGTAATTGTGGTAGGGGACCTGAATGCTAAAGTAGGAGAAACTTTTAGAGAGGGTGTGGTAGGTAAGTTTGGGGTGCCAGGTGTAAATGATAATGGGAGCCCTTTGATTGAACTTTGTATAGAAAGGGGTTTAGTTATAGGTAATACATATTTTAAGAAAAAGAGGATAAATAAGTATACAAGATATGATGTAGGGCGAAATGACAGTAGTTTGTTGGATTATGTATTGGTAGATAAAAGACTGTTGAGTAGACTTCAGGATGTACATGTTTATAGAGGGGCCACAGATATATCAGATCACTTTCTAGTTGTAGCTACACTGAGAGTAAAAGGTAGATGGGATACAAGGAGAATAGAAGCATCAGGGAAGAGAGAGGTGAAGGTTTATAAACTAAAAGAGGAGGCAGTTAGGGTAAGATATAAACAGCTATTGGAGGATAGATGGGCTAATGAGAGCATAGGCAATGGGGTCGAAGAGGTATGGGGTAGGTTTAAAAATGTAGTGTTAGAGTGTTCAGCAGAAGTTTGTGGTTACAGGAAAGTGGGTGCGGGAGGGAAGAGGAGCGATTGGTGGAATGATGATGTAAAGAGAGTAGTAAGGGAGAAAAAGTTAGCATATGAGAAGTTTTTACAAAGTAGAAGTGATGCAAGGAGGGAAGAGTATATGGAGAAAAAGAGAGAGGTTAAGAGAGTGGTGAAGCAATGTAAAAAGAGAGCAAATGAGAGAGTGGGTGAGATGTTATCAACAAATTTTGTTGAAAATAAGAAAAAGTTTTGGAGTGAGATTAACAAGTTAAGAAAGCCTAGAGAACAAATGGATTTGTCAGTTAAAAATAGGAGAGGAGAGTTATTAAATGGAGAGTTAGAGGTATTGGGAAGATGGAGGGAATATTTTGAGGAATTGTTAAATGTTGATGAAGATAGGGAAGCTGTGATTTCGTGTATAGGACAAGGAGGAATAACATCTTGTAGGAGTGAGGAAGAGCCAGTTGTGAGTGTGGGGGAAGTTCGTGAGGCAGTAGGTAAAATGAAAGGGGGTAAGGCAGCCGGGATTGATGGGATAAAGATAGAAATGTTAAAAGCAGGTGGGGATATAGTTTTGGAGTGGTTGGTGCAATTATTTAATAAATGTATGGAAGAGGGTAAGGTACCTAGGGATTGGCAGAGAGCATGCATAGTTCCTTTGTATAAAGGCAAAGGGGATAAAAGAGAGTGCAAAAATTATAGGGGGATAAGTCTGCTGAGTATACCTGGTAAAGTGTATGGTAGAGTTATTATTGAAAGAATTAAGAGTAAGACGGAGAATAGGATAGCAGATGAACAAGGAGGCTTTAGGAAAGGTAGGGGGTGTGTGGACCAGGTGTTTACAGTGAAACATATAAGTGAACAGTATTTAGATAAGGCTAAAGAGGTCTTTGTGGCATTTATGGATTTGGAAAAGGCGTATGACAGGGTGGATAGGGGGGCAATGTGGCAGATGTTGCAAGTGTATGGTGTAGGAGGTAGGTTACTGAAAGCAGTGAAGAGTTTTTACGAGGATAGTGAGGCTCAAGTTAGAGTATGTAGGAAAGAGGGAAATTATTTCCCAGTAAAAGTAGGCCTTAGACAAGGATGTGTGATGTCACCGTGGTTGTTTAATATATTTATAGATGGGGTTGTAAGAGAAGTAAATGCGAGGGTCTTGGCAAGAGGCGTGGAGTTAAAAGATAAAGAATCACACACAAAGTGGGAGTTGTCACAGCTGCTCTTTGCTGATGACACTGTGCTCTTGGGAGATTCTGAAGAGAAGTTGCAGAGATTGGTGGATGAATTTGGTAGGGTGTGCAAAAGAAGAAAATTAAAGGTGAATACAGGAAAGAGTAAGGTTATGAGGATAACAAAAAGATTAGGTGATGAAAGATTGAATATCAGATTGGAGGGAGAGAGTATGGAGGAGGTGAATGTATTCAGATATTTGGGAGTGGACGTGTCAGCGGATGGGTCTATGAAAGATGAGGTGAATCATAGAATTGATGAGGGGAAAAGAGTGAGTGGTGCACTTAGGAGTCTGTGGAGACAAAGAACTTTGTCCTTGGAGGCAAAGAGGGGAATGTATGAGAGTATAGTTTTACCAACGCTCTTATATGGGTGTGAAGCATGGGTGATGAATGTTGCAGCGAGGAGAAGGCTGGAGGCAGTGGAGATGTCATGTCTGAGGGCAATGTGTGGTGTGAATATAATGCAGAGAATTCGTAGTTTGGAAGTTAGGAGGAGGTGCGGGATTACCAAAACTGTTGTCCAGAGGGCTGAGGAAGGGTTGTTGAGGTGGTTCGGACATGTAGAGAGAATGGAGCGAAACAGAATGACTTCAAGAGTGTATCAGTCTGTAGTGGAAGGAAGGCGGGGTAGGGGTCGGCCTAGGAAAGGTTGGAGAGAGGGGGTAAAGGAGGTTTTGTGTGCGAGGGGCTTGGACTTCCAGCAGGCATGCGTGAGCGTGTTTGATAGGAGTGAATGGAGACAAATGGTTTTTAATACTTGACGTGCTGTTGGAGTGTGAGCAAAGTAACATTTATGAAGGGGTTCAGGGAAACCGGCAGGCCGGACTTGAGTCCTGGAGATGGGAAGTACAGTGCCTGCACTCTGAAGGAGGGGTGTTAATGTTGCAGTTTAAAAACTGTAGTGTAAAGCACCCTTCTGGCAAGACAGTGATGGAGTGAATGATGGTCACCAACTCTTCCACATCCTCCCCACTAACCTCCAACCCCAAGGACTTTCCCAATGCCACAATGGATTCCTCAACTGGCATAATCCTCTCAGGGTTAGCCTCAAACCCTTCAAAATCCCTTTTGTCTACACATTCTGGCCACAGTTTCTTCCAAGCAGAGTTCAAGGTCCTCTTAGTCACTCCCTCCCAAGCCTTACCTATAAGGTTTACACAATTGAGGATATTAAAGTGATCTCTCCAAAACTCTCTTAGAGTCAGTTGAGTTTCTGAGGTCACTACAAAGCACCTTTCAAACAGAGCTTTTGTGTACAGTTTCTTGAAGTTGGAAATAACCTGCTGGTCCATGGGCTGCAGGAGAGGAGTGGTATTAGGAGGCAAAAACTTCACCTTAATGAAGCTCATGTCCCCATAAAGTCGCTCTGCCACGTCTGTAGGATGACCAGGGGCATTGTCTAACACCAGGAGGCACTTAAGTTCTAATTTCTTTTCAGTTAGGTAATCTTTCACATTGGGGGCAAATGCATGGTGTAACCAGTTATAGAAAAATTCCCTAGTGACCCATGCCTTACTGTTTGCCCTCCACAGCACACACAAATTATCCTTGAGGACATTCTTTTGCCTGAACGCTCTGGGAGTTTCAGAGTGATACACTAATAAAGGCTTCACTTTGCAATCACCAGTAGCATTGGCACACATCAACAAAGTAAGCCTGTCTTTCATAGGCTTATGTCCTGGGAGTGCCTTTTCCTCCTGAGTAATGTAGGTCCTGCTTGGCATTTTCTTCCAGAACAGGCCTGTTTCATCACAATTAAACACTTGTTCAGGTTTCAGTCCTTCAGTTTCTATGTACTCCTTGAATTCCTGCACATATTTTTCAGCCGCTTTGTGGTCCGAACTGGCAGCCTCACCATGCCTTATCACACTATGGATGCCACTACGCTTCTTAAATCTCTCAAACCAACCTTTGCTGGCCTTAAATTCACTCACATCATCACTAGTTGCAGGCATTTTTTTAATTAAATCCTCATGCAACTTCCTAGCCTTTTCACATATGATCGCTTGAGAGACGCTATCTCCTGCTATCTGTTTTTCATTTATCCACACCAATAAGAGTCTCTCAACATCTTCCATCACTTGCGATCTTTGTTTCGAAAACACAGTTGAACCTTTGGCAAGAACAGCTTCCTTGATTGTCTTTCTGGTGCCCACAATAGTAGCGATGGTTGATTGGGGTTTCTTGTACAGCTTGACTAGGTCGGCTATACGCACTCCACTTTCATACTTATCAATGATCTCTTTCTTCATTTCTATAGTAATTCTTACCCTTATTGGTGTAGGGTTGGCACTAGAAGCTTTCTTGGGGCCCATGGTCACTTATTTTCCAGAAACAGCACCGAAAACACTGTAATAATACGAAATATTCCGAGTGTATGCTTGGATGTTACCACGGAGGCTTGCTGGTAAACAATGGTACGGGCGGCACATGTGAGGCTGGCTGAGGCGCACATTGGACGTGTCTCGGACGAAAATCGGTGAGCGGGTTTTTAATCGGTATGCGCGGCAAAAATTTTGCGATAAAAGTAATCGGTATGCGGAAAAATCGCTATGTGATGCCATCGTTATGCGGGGGTCCACTGTATATATATATATATATATATATATATATTATATATATATTATATATATATTATATATATATTATATATATATATATTATATATATATATATATATATATTATATATATATACAGTGGACCCCCGCTTAACGATCACCTCCAAATGCGACCAATTATGTAAGTGTATTTATGTAAGTGCGTTTGTACGTGTATGTTTGGGGGTCTGAAATGGACTAATCTACTTCACAATATTCCTTATGGGAAAAAATTCGGTCAGTACTGGCACCTGAACATACTACTGGAATGAAAAAAGTTCGTTAACCGGGGGTCCACTGTATATATATATATATACAGTGGACCCCCGGTTAACGATATTTTTTCACTCCAGAAGTATGTTCAGGTGCCAGTACTGACCGAATTTGTTCCCATAAGGAATATTGTGAAGTAGATTAGTCCATTTCAGACCCCCAAACATACACGTACAAACGCACTTACATAAATACACTTACATAATTGGTCGCGCATATATATATATATATATATATATATATATATATATATATATATATATATATATATATATATATATATGTATATATACACAGTGGACCCCCGGTTAACGATATTTTTTCACTCCAGAAGTATGTTCAGGTGCCAGTACTGACCGAATTTGTTCCCATAAGGAATATTGTGAAGTAGATTAATCCATTTCAGACGCCCAAACATACACGTACAAACGCACTTACATAAATACACTTACATAATTGGTCACATTCGGAGGTGATCGTTATGCGGGGGTCCCCTGTATATATATATATATATATATATATGGGACTTGATCAGTGCAAGTTAAAAATTCGACTTAATTTTTTAAAAATTTGTTTTTATATATATATATATATACAGTGGACCCCCGCATAACGATGGCATCACATAGCGATTTTTCCGCATACCGATTACTTTTATCGCAAAATTTTTGCCGCGCATACCGATTAAAAACCCGCTTACCGATTTTCGTCCGAGACGCGTCCAATGTGCCCTCACATGTGCCGGCCGTCCCATTGTTTACCAGCCAGCCTCCGCGGTAACATCCAAGCATACACTCGGAATATTTCGTATTATTACAGTGTTTTCGGTGCTGTTTCTGGAAAATAAGTGACCATGGGCCCCAAGAAAGCTTCTAGTGCCAACCCTGTGGTAAAAAGGGTGAGAATTAGTATGGAAATTAAGAAAGATTTTGAAGGGTTTGGGGCTAACCCTGAGAAGCCTATGCCAGTTGTGGAATCCATTGTGCCTACTTCAAAGATTAAGGAAATGTGTGCACAGTGGGTTGAAGTGCAAACCTTTATAGATGAAAATCACCCTGACACAGCTGTTGCAAGCCGTGCTGGTGACTATTTCAATGACAATGTTATGGCCCATTTTAGGAAAGTCTTGAAGGAACGGGAGGTACAGAGCTCTATGGACAGATTTGTTGTGCGACAGAGGTCCAGTGACTCTCAAGCTGGTCCTAGTGGCATTAAAAGAAGAAGGGAAGTAACCCCAGAAAAGGACTTGCTACCTCAAGTCCTAATGGAAGGGGATTCCCCTTCTAAACAGTAAGAAGATAATGCTCTCCCCTCCTCCCATCCCATCAATCATCACCAGATCTTCAATAAAAGTAAGTGTCATTTAATTGTGCATGCCTTTTTCAGTTTGTGTGTATTAAAATTAACATTTCATGTGGTAAAAAAAATTTTTTTCATACTTTTGGGCGTCTTGCACGGATTAATTTGATTTCCATTATTTCTTATGGGGAAAATTCATTCGCATAACGATTATTTCGCATAACGATGAGCCCTCTTGCACGGATTAAAATCGTTAACCGGGGGTCCACTGTATATTGAAATAAAGAGACCTAAATAACTTGCCATCAGTCATGTATAAAAGAGCAGCTCATGTGCTGTCCCCCATTATTGCAACACTATTTAACTAATCTGTTGAATCTTCAGCATTTCCCTCCATACTCGAGACAACAAGGGTCACCCTAATCCTCCAAGGAGACAATCCCACAACCCCAATCCTCAAAGGAGGAAATTCTACAGAGCTAAATAACTACAGACCGATATCTAACTTGCTTTTACTCTAAAATCTTTGAAAAAAATAAATCTACTCCTACCTCCTATCCCTTAACATACTGAACCCCTGCCAGTTTGGCTTTAGGCCAAAAAAAAAAAAAGCACAAATGAATCAATTACAGCCTTTCCTCACTAAACGACGGAGTTCCATTCCTAAGACCACGTTGGTAAACAAATTCATTGCTAAGTGAGCAGCATACTATAATGGTAGTGGGTTTGTTTCAACCATCTTTGATAGTGGTTTAATGTCACCTTTGCACCATTTATAACATTTCTGATATACAGTAGACACCCGCTTTACGATCAGCTCCCAATGCGACCAATTATGTAAGTGTATTTATGTAAGTGCGTTTGTACGTGTATGTTTGGGGGTCTGAAATGGACTAATCTAATTCACAATATTCCTTATGGGAACAAATTCGTTCAGTAATGGCACCCGAACATCCTTCTGGAATGAAATAATATCGTAAGCCGGGGGTCCACTGTATTTTTAAATGCTTATGCAGTAGTGTATTGTGTATTCTAATAAGCAGAATAGAGGAAATCATCTCTAATATACATTATTTAGGTATGCATACTGGTCAGACAGCTTGTCATACGTCCGAGTCGTCGGCAAATGAGAACATCGCTAAGTGAGGAGAGGCTGTATGGAGATGCATGAATTCCTATATACAGCATATGAAAAAATGAATATCCTCTGGGGCTCTTCACAAACCTACGGAAAGTATTTGATACAGTAGACCACAATATCTTGCACCTAAAACTAGAGCATTACAGGGTCAGACGACACTTCCTCAATTACCTGGAGTTTACCTGGAGAGAGTTCCGGGGGTCAACGCCCCTGCAGCCCGGTCTGTGACCAGGCCTCCTGGTGGATCAGAGCCTGATCAACCAGGATGTTACTGCTGGCTACACGCAAACCAACGTACGAGCCACAGCCCAGCTGGTCAGGAACCAACTTTAGGTGCTCGTCCAGGGCCAGCTTGAAGACTGCCAGGGGTCTGTTGGTAATCCCCCTTATGTATGCTGGGAGGCAGTTGAACAGTCTCGGGCCCCTGACACTTATTGTATGGTCTCTTAACGTGCTAGTGACACCCCTGCTTTTCATTGGGGGGATGTTGCATCGTCTGCCAAGTCTTTTGCTTTCGTAGTGAGTGATCTGTCCTGGGAGACAGTAATGGTGAAGCTGGAGATTTTGTCCAGGTAGTCGGGAATTATACGCAGGAAGGAATACATATAAATGACCTCATAGGGGACAGGAGCCATAGTAGGGAAACAAGTGTAGTCAAAGATAAGATAAAACCAATATTGCAAACTAGAAATACCGCAGGAAATAGCAAACAAGAGGACTCCAATAGCAATAGTGAGGATATATTACCAAAAACAACTGGTGGGAGCTCCATTGTTGGTGCTAGGGAGGATAGAAGTAAGACAGGGAAACATGCACCAACAGGGAATACAGTCACAGAAACCCAAGGCAAGCGGAAACCAAGCCTGTGCACATACTATGCACTTGGTATCTGCTGGCATGGGAAATCTGGAAAAACAGATGGGACGTGCAACTATGACCACCCTAGAAAATGCCATGCACATATGACAACAGGAAAATGCAAACTCCCTTCCTGTAAGCTTTTTCACCCTGAACTGTGTACCTCTTCAGTACAGGAAAGACTGTGCTATAACTTAAATTGCCAGGCATACCATCTAAAGGGGACAAAAAGATACAAAACATCCAGGCCATGGGAAAACCTGGGTAGCCACAGCCACTCAAGAGGGAGAGGTTTTTTAGTGCCAGGAAGGAAAAAAAACTGGCAGGAAATGGCAGAAATCGTACACCAAATCCAGTCATTCCTGGAGTGGAACCACAGTCGATGGCCTCCACTCCAAACCAACAGATACAGATACTAATGCCGGAAAAAAAATCCCCCCCCCCCAGTACCAACAATACCACCAGTCCGATAACATTCTTCTTTGCAAATATACAGGGTCTAAAGCCAGCAACAAACAACAAAATACCTTTCATCCGTGGACTGCTTGCAGAGGCAAAGGCAATGTTCGCGGCTTTCACTGAGACCCACATAAAGGATCACTTGGACAACGAAATATGGATCCCAGGTTACAACCTATACAGATGTGACAGAGTGAACAGGCAAAAGGGGGGGGGGGGTTGGCCTGTACATTGCAGAGTCACTTGTTTGCACAGAACTGCTTAATGCCTCAAATGATGTAGTGGAAGTTTTAGCAGTAAAGGTCGAGAACCAAAACCTAGTCATTGTGGTAGTCTACAAGCCTCCGGATGCAACATCCCAGCAATTCCAGGAACAGCTGTTAAAAATTGACCACTGTCTGGAAAATCTTCCAGCTCCTGCACCCAACATCTTGCTCCTGGGGGATTTCAACTTAAGGCACCTAAAATGGAGGAATATAGCAAATAATATTGTTGCAGTAATAACACCAGGAGGCAGCTCTGATGAAAACTCACACTCACACGAGCTTTTAAATCTCTGCACAAAATTCAATTTAAACCAGCAAATAATAGAGCCTACTAGACTGGAGAATACACTAGACCTCATCTTCACTAACAATGATGATCTGATAAGAAATGTCACCATATCAAAAACAATATACTCAGATCACAACATAATTGAGGTTCAGACATGTATGCGTGGAGCCCCAGACCGACAAAATGAGACTAGTCACGAGGGAGCATTCACCAAATTCAACTTCAATAACAAAAACATAAAGTGGGACCAAGTAAACCAAGTCCTAACCGATATAAGCTGGGAAGATATACTAAGCAACACAGACCCCAACTTATGCCTAGAACAGATTAACTCGGTGGCACTCGATGTATGCACAAGGCTTATTCCTCTAAGAAAAAGGAGGAGTAGATGTAAAATAGAAAGAGACAGGCGCTCCCTTTACAGGCGACGGAAAAGAATAACAGAGCGGCTAAAAGAGGTCAATATATCTGAAATGCGTAGGGAGACACTGGTCAGAGAAATAGCAAGCATCGAACTTAAGCTAAAAGAATCCTTTAGGAGTCAGGAATCGCGGGAAGAACTAAAAGCCATAAATGAAATCGAAAGAAACCCAAAGTATTTCTTCTCCTATGCCAAATCAAAATCGAGAACAACGTCCAGTATTGGGCCCCTACTTAAACAAGATGGGTCCTACACAGATGACAGCAAGGAAATGAGTGAGCTACTCAAGTCCCAATATGACTCAGTTTTTAGCAAGCCGCTAACCAGACTGAGAGTCGAAGATCAAAATGAATTTTTTATGAGAGAGCCACAAAATTTGATTAACACAAGCCTATCCGATGTTATCCTGACGCCAAATGACTTCGAACAGGCGATAAATGACATGCCCATGCACTCTGCCCCAGGGCCAGACTCATGGAACTCTGTGTTCATCAAGAACTGCAAGAAGCCCCTATCACGAGCCTTTTCCATCCTATGGAGAGGGAGCATGGACACGGGGGTCGTCCCACAGTTACTAAAAACAACAGACATAGCCCCACTCCACAAAGGGGGCAGTAAAGCAACAGCAAAGAACTACAGACCAATAGCACTAACATCCCATATCATAAAAATCTTTGAAAGGGTCCTAAGAAGCAAGATCACCACCCATCTAGAAACCCATCAGTTACACAACCCAGGGCAACATGGGTTTAGAACAGGTCGCTCCTGTCTGTCTCAACTATTGGATCACTACGACAAGGTCCTAAATGCACTAGAAGACAAAAAGAATGCAGATGTAATATATACAGACTTTGCAAAAGCCTTCGACAAGTGTGACCATGGCGTAATAGCGCACAAAATGCGTGCTAAAGGAATAACAGGAAAAGTCGGTCGATGGATCTATAATTTCCTCACTAACAGAACACAGAGAGTAGTCGTCAACAGAGTAAAGTCCGAGGCAGCTACGGTGAAAAGCTCTGTTCCACAAGGCACAGTACTCGCTCCCATCTTGTTCCTCATCCTCATATCCGACATAGACAAGGATGTCAGCCACAGCACCGTGTCTTCCTTTGCAGATGACACCCGAATCTGCATGACAGTGTCTTCCATTGCAGACACTGCAAGGCTCCAGGCGGACATCAACCAAATCTTTCAGTGGGCTGCAGAAAACAATATGAAGTTCAACGATGAGAAATTTCAATTACTCAGATATGGTAAACATGAGGAAATTAAATCTTCATCAGAGTACAAAACAAATTCTGGCCACAAAATAGAGCGAAACACCAACGTCAAAGACCTGGGAGTGATTATGTCGGAGGATCTCACCTTCAAGGACCATAACATTGTATCAATCGCATCTGCTAGAAAAATGACAGGATGGATAATGAGAACCTTCAAAACTAGGGAGGCCAAGCCCATGATGACACTCTTCAGGTCACTTGTTCTATCTAGGCTGGAATATTGCTGCACACTAACAGCACCTTTCAAGGCAGGTGAAATTGCCGACCTAGAAAATGTACAGAGAACTTTCACGGCGCGCATAACGGAGATAAAACACCTCAATTACTGGGAGCGCTTGAGGTTCCTAAACCTGTATTCCCTGGAACGCAGGAGGGAGAGATACATGATTATATACACCTGGAAAATCCTAGAGGGACTAGTACCGAACTTGCACACGAAAATCACTCACTACGAAAGCAAAAGACTTGGCAGACGATGCACCATCCCCCCAATGAAAAGCAGGGGTGTCACTAGCACGTTAAGAGACCATACAATAAGTGTCAGGGGCCCGAGACTGTTCAACTGCCTCCCAGCACACATAAGGGGGATTACCAACAGACCCCTGGCAGTCTTCAAGCTGGCACTGGACAAGCACCTAAAGTCAGTTCCTGATCAGCCGGGCTGTGGCTCGTACGTTGGTTTGCGTGCAGCCAGCAGCAACAGCCTGGTTGATCAGGCTCTGATCCACCAGGAGGCCTGGTCACAGACCGGGCCGCGGGGGCGTTGACCCCCGGAACTCTCTCCAGGTAAACTCCAGGTATTCATATTGTTTTCTGCAGCCCACTGAAAGATTTGGTTGATGTCCGCCTGGAGCCTTGCAGTGTCTGCAATGGAAGACACTGTCATGCAGATTCGGGTGTCATCTGCAAAGGAAGACACGGTGCTGTGGCTGACATCCTTGTCTATGTCAGATATGAGGATGAGGAACAAGATGGGAGTGAGTACTGTGCCTTGTGGAACAGAGCTTTTCACCGTAGCTGCCTCGGACTTTACTCTGTTGACTACTACTCTCTGTGTTCTGTTAGTGAGGAAATTATAGATCCATCGACCGACTTTTCCTGTTATTCCTTTAGCACGCATTTTGTGCGCTATTACGCCATGGTCACACTTGTCGAAGGCTTTTGCAAAGTCTGTATATATTACATCTGCATTCTTTTTGTCTTCTAGTGCATCTAGGACCTTGTCGTAGTGATCCAATAGTTGAGACAGACAGGAGCGACCTGTTCTAAACCCATGTTGCCCTGGGTTGTGTAACTGATGGGTTTCTAGATGGGTGGTGATCTTGCTTCTTAGGACCCTTTCAAAGATTTTTATGATATGGGATGTTAGTGCTATCGGTCTGTAGTTCTTTGCTGTTGCTTTACTGCCCCCTTTGTGGAGTGGGGCTATGTCTGTTGTTTTTAGTAACTGTGGGACGACCCCCGTGTCCATGCTCCCTCTCCATAGGATGGAAAAGGCTCGTGATAGGGGCTTCTTGCAGTTCTTGATGAACACGGAGTTCCATGAGTCTGGCCCTGGGGCAGAGTGCATGGGCATGTCATTTATCGCCTGTTCGAAGTCATTTGGCATCAGGATAACATCGGATAGGCTTGTGTTAACCAAATTCTGTGGCTCTCTCATAAAAAATTCATTTTGATCTTCGACTCTCAGTCTGGTTAGTGGCTTGCTAAAAACTGAGTCATATTGGGACTTGAGTAGCTCACTCATTTCCTTGCTGTCATCTGTGTAGGACCCATCTTGTTTAAGTAGGGGCCCAATACTGGACGTTGTTCTCGACTTTGATTTGGCATAGGAGAAGAAATACTTGGGGTTTCTTTCGATTTCATTTATGGCTTTTAGTTCTTCCCGTGATTCCTGACTCCTATAAGATTCCTTTAGCTTAAGTTCGATGCTTGCTATTTCTCTGACCAGTGTCTCCCTACGCATTTCAGATATATTGACCTCTTTTAGCCGCTCTGTTATTCTTTTCCGTCGCCTGTAAAGGGAGCGCCTGTCTCTTTCTATTTTACATCTACTCCTCCTTTTTCTTAGAGGAATAAGCCTTGTGCATACATCGAGTGCCACCAAGTTAATCTGTTCTAGGCATAAGTTGGGGTCTGTGTTGCTTAGTATATCTTCCCAGCTTATATCGGTTAGGACTTGGTTTACTTGGTCCCACTTTATGTTTTTGTTATTGAAGTTGAAACCACTGTGTGGCAAAACGTTTCCTCAATGAAGATACCCAAGAGTTGCACATGTGTCTAATTTATCAACATGTCGGTTCTCTGAACCATTCATCTACATACATGTGTGTACCTCTATTATGTTGTGATTTGAGTAAATTGTTTTTATATGGTAATATTTTGTATCAGTTCATCATTGTCAGTGAACATGAGGTCCAGTGTATTCTCCAATCTTGTTGGCTCTATTATTTGCTGGTCTAAGGTGAATTTGGTGAAGAGATTTAATAGGACATGTGTGCGAATTTTCATCTGAACTGCCTCCTGGGGTTCTCTGCTACAGCATTATTTGCTACATTCCTCCATTTTAGGTGTCTTAGGTTGAAATCCCACAGGAGCAAGATGTTTGGGGCAGGAGCTGGAGAGGTCGATTTTCAAAAGCTGTTCCTGAAATTGTTGGGAAGTTGCGTCCGGAGGCTTGTATACAACCACAGTGACAAGGTTTTGGTTCTCGATCTTTACTGCCAAAACATTATCATCATCAATAACAAAAAAAGGCACAATACCGTGACTGGAACGATACACAAATAACCCGCACATAAAAGAGAGAAGCTTACGACGACGTTTCGGTCCGATTCGGACCATTTACAAAGCCACACTGTGTGACTTTGTAAATGGTCCAAGTCAGACCGAAACGTCGTCGTAAGCTTCTCTCTTTTATGTGTGGGTTATTTGTGCATCATTATCATCATCATTTGAGGTGTTTAGTAGTTCCAAACATAGAAGTAAGAAACAAATTCCGTGGAACAAACTCCAAAGTAACATCATTTGCATGAGAACATTGGGTAACTTGAAATATTGGTTGTACTGGTATACATGTGACAGTGAGTTAGACCTGCCTAGTATGGGCAGGTAGGCCTGCTGCACTGCTCTTTCATAATTACGTTCTTATATACACCTCAGCCTATACACCTACACAAACCTCTCAGCATAAATATATATACACATACAGAAAGAAACGCATCTCTCAGTGTATATATATATACACTGTGAATACGACAAATTACATTAGAAAGCAGGTTTTTTATCCAGGTTTCTATATAGAAATCTTCTTAAATTATAAGGAAATTTATGGGTGAACTATCCTACAATATTTTACTTGGATTAACCCAGGACAACTCAATAAATCCCTTTAATATGGCTTAGTACCAATAAGTCCTCACTGGGTCGTACCCCAGGATGCAACTCGCTACAGTTATCAACACCCAGACATTATTAACTGCAAAGGTAACAAGTAATTTTTATTTAGGCACAGTTATACACTACAATTATGATACATAGTGTAAATTTCCTAGGATAACCCAAAAATAGTCAGTGATTTATTTCCACTGGGGTAACAGCAGGCATTCTAGACGTGCCCATACGTCTCTCCTAGAGCAGGATCCAGCCTGGGGTCCTCAGGTGACCCACCTCACTATCAGTACACTACCAATAATAATATCTTTATTTACTACAAGTACAAGGTATATAGACCATAGGTGACATCAATGACACTTGTTATGTAGGTCAGTTTTGTCCCAGGATGCGACCCACACCAGTCCACTAACACCCAGGATGTGACCCACACCAGTCCACTAACACCCAGGATGTGACCCACACCAGTCCACTAGCACCCAGGATGTGACCCACACCAGTCCACTAACACCCAGGATGTGACCCACACCAGTCCACTAGCACCCAGGATGTGACCCACACCAGTCCACTAGACCTGGGAGTGATCATGTCGGAGGATCTCACCTTCAAGGACCATAACATTGTATCAATCGCATCTGCTAGAAAAATGACAGGATGGATAATGAGAACCTTCAAAACTAGGGAGGCCAAGCCCATGATGACACTCTTCAGGTCACTTGTTCTATCTAGGCTGGAATATTGCTGCACACTAACAGCACCTTTCAAGGCAGGTGAAATTGCCGACCTAGAAAATGTACAGAGAACTTTCACGGCACGCATAACGGAGATAAAACACCTCAATTACTGGGAGCGCTTGAGGTTTCTAAACCTGTATTCCCTGGAACGCAGGAGGGAGAGATACATGATTATATACACCTGGAAAATCCTAGAGGGACTAGTACCGAACTTGTACACGAAAATCACTCACTACGAAAGCAAAAGACTTGGCAGACGATGCACCATCCTCCCAATGAAAAGCAGGGGTGTCACTAGCACGTTAAGAGACCATACAATAAGTGTCAGGGGCCCGAGAATGTTCAACTGCCTCCCAGCATACATAAGGGGGATTACCAACAGACCCCTGGCAGTCTTCAAGCTGGCACTGGACAAGCACCTAAAGTCAGTTCCTCATCAGCCGGGCTGTGGCTCGTACGTTGGTTTGCATGCAGCCAGCAGCAACAGCCTGGTTGATCAGGCTCTGATCCACCAGGAGGCCTGGTCACAGACCGGGCCGCGGGGGCATTGACCCCCGGAACTCTCTCCAGGTAAACTCCAGGTCTCCAGCACCCAGGATGTGACCCACACCAGTCCACTAGCACCCAGGATGTGACCCACACCAGTCCACTAGCACCCAGGATGTGACCCACACCAGTCCACTAACACCCAGGATGTGACCCACACCAGTCCACTAGCACCCAGGATGTGACCCACACCAGTCCACTAGCACCCAGGATGTGACCCACACCAGTCCACTAGCACCCAGGATGTGACCCACACCAGTCCACTAACACCCAGGATGTGACCCACACCAGTCCACTAACACCCAGGATGTGACCCACACCAGTCCACTAGCACCCAGGATGTGACCCACACCAGTCCACTAACACCCAGGATGTGACCCACACCAGTCCAATAACACCCAGGATGTGACCCACACCAGTCCACTAACACCCAGGATGTGACCCACACCAGTCCACTAACACCCAGGATGTGACCCACACCAGTCCACTAACACCCAGGATGTGACCCACACCAGTCCACTAGCACCCAGGATGTGACCCACACCAGTCCACTAACACCCAGGATGTGACCCACACCAGTCCACTAACACCCAGGATGTGACCCACACCAGTCCACTAACACCCAGGATGTGACCCACACCAGTCCACTAACACCCAGGATGTGACCCACACCAGTCCACTAGCACCCAGGATGTGACCCACACCAGTCCACTAACACCCAGGATGTGACCCACACCAGTCCACTAGCACCCAGGATGTGACCCACACCAGTCCACTAGCACCCATGTAATTATTTATGCTGATTGTTGTGTTTAGTAATCCACTGGTGTAAAGACCCCTATGGGAATGCAAAGGACTTAGTTTATTGTTTATGTACCCCATACCCATCCTGTGGGCGGTGGTTATACCCATCCTGTGGGCGGTGGTTATACCCATCCTGTGGGCAGTGGTTATACCCATACTGTGGGGGGTGGTTATACCCATCCTGTGGGTGGTAGTTATACCCATCCTGTGGGTGGTAGTTATACCCATCCTGTGGGTGGTAGTCATACCCATCCTGTGAAGTGGTAGCTATACCCATCCTGTGGGTGGTAGTCATACCCATCCTGTGGGTGGGAGTCATACCCATCCTGTGGGCGGTAGTCATACCCATCCTGAGGGTGGTAGTCATACCCATCCTGTGGGCGGCAGTTATACGCATCCTGTGGGCGGTAGTTATACCCATCCTGTGGGCGGAAGTTATACCCATCCTGTGGGCGGCAGTTATACCCATCCTGTGGGTGGTAGTCAAAAGATTACAGAGGTACATAATGGGTCCAGGGACTGGGCCCCAAAGTTTTGATAGCTGAACAAGGTACAAAGGTAATGAATCATGTAAGTAAATTTACTTACTTACGTTTATACATGGCTACAATTATGAACAAATTATTGAGTAATGAGCAATTTACACGTCTACACCCTGTCATAACTGTAATGAGTTATTGGTGCAAATGTTAATTGTTGTGCCCACCACCGGATTCTCCATCACCCAAATTACATTCTTAACCATGTACTAGCCTCGTGTCAGGACCTGGGGTTGATAATCTCTACTGATAAAACAACGATACTCAATAGGCGTCCTCCTCGACAGAGAGGCACACTTCGTCAAATCCTGTTGCATGATGAGTCTCTTCTAGAATATGTAACCAGATACACATATCTAGGCTTCGAGGTTCCACTGCTTGGACCTGTTGTAACGAGACTTCGTCTCCAATGCAAAGAAAGGCTGAGAGCAGTTAAAGTTGTTTACCTGGAGTTTACCTGGAGAGAGTTCCGGGGGTCAATGCCCCCGCGGCCCGGTCTGTGACCAGGCCTCCTGGTGGATCAGAGCCTGATCAACCAGGCTGTTGCTGCTGGCTGCACGCAAACCAACGTACGAGCCACAGCCCGGCTGATCAGGAACTGACTTTAGGTGCTTGTCCAGTGCCAGCTTGAAGACTGCCAGGGGTCTGTTGGTAATCCCCCTTATGTGTGCTGGGAGGCAGTTGAACAGTCTCGGGCCCCTGACACTTATTGTATGGTCTCTTAACGTGCTAGTGACACCCCTGCTTTTCATTGGGGGGATGGTGCATCGTCTGCCAAGTCTTTTGCTTTCGTAGTGAGTGATTTTCGTGTGCAAGTTCGGTACTAGTCCCTCTAGGATTTTCCAGGTGTATATAATCATGTATCTCTCCCGCCTGCGTTCCAGGGAATACAGGTTCAGGAACCTCAAGCGCTCCCAATAATTGAGGTGTTTTATCTCCGTTATGCGCGCCGTGAAGGTTCTCTGTACATTTTCTAGGTCAGCAATTTCACCTGCCTTGAAAGGTGCTGTTAGTGTGCAGCAATATTCCAGCCTAGATAGAACAAGTGACCTGAAGAGTGTCATCATGGGCTTGGCATCCCTAGTTTTGAAGGTTCTCATTATCCATCCTGTCATTTTTCCAGCAGATGCGATTGATACAATGTTATGGTCCTTGAAGGTGAGATCCTCCGACATGATCACTCCCAGGTCTTTGACGTTGGTGTTACGCTCTATTTTGTGGCCAGAATTTGTTTTGTACTCTGATGAAGATTTAATTTCCTCATGTTTACCATATCTGAGTAATTGAAATTTCTCATCGTTGAACTTCATATTGTTTTCTGCAGCCCACTGAAAGATTTGGTTGATGTCCGCCTGGAGCCTTTCAGTGTCTGCAATGGAAGACACTGTCATGCAGATTCGGGTGTCATCTGCAAAGGAAGACACGGTGCTTAGGTCAATATGCTTAGGTTAGTCCATTCAAACCCCTGCACAGAAGCCCTCCAAACTTTCCTCAGCACTGGTGAACACCCTTCCAGATGGATCGAAAGAACTGAAACAGACCTCCGCATGAGCCAGATACATGATCTATGTCCGGTAAGGCAACAGAGGCACTTCTCCGCTCCATTGAATATTACCCCATTCCAAACTACCATTCCTCCATTCCCCCAAAATACTTCTTAAATCTCAACCAAAGCTTCGCCGTGAAACCCAACAGGATGTTTTAAGCTGTATTGGAAACTTAGTCACACAACACACTCATTAACAACTGGGCGTCTACATTGCAAACTGAATTGTTTGCAATCCTAATGGCGCTAAAGCTAACCAATGACACTGAGCTTGACTCTATCATCATTACTGATTCTATGTCATCACTGAAGGCTCTTGACTCATATAATGACTCCACAACATGCTCATTGGAGAAGCCAGGTATAGATACTCAAAAATTAGGGACAAAAGAATTAATGTACAATTGCTATGGATCCCGTCACACATTGGACTACTCCTTCATGATAAAGTTGATATGTTAGCCAAGAAGAGTACCCAGAAGGAGAATGTAGAATGTAACTTTGTTATATCTGTGTCTAGCATTAGGAATAATATTAGGAGAGAAGTAAATAATGAAAATGATTGTTATAGGAATGCAGTTTGAAACCTGAGTAGATCTATAACCCACTATGATAACATGAACATATATAAGTATGTTTATGGAGCAACTTGCAATGTGAACAGACTGATGTAGTGGCCAGGCTTAGGCTTGGTTGCAAGTACTTCTGGCAGTTTGGGAGACACACAGTTGATGATCAAACTAAATGCAAATTATGTGATCAGGCATATGGTCACTGTCTTGAACACTATGTGCTTAATTGTCCACTTATTGAGAAATACAGAGATAGACAGTATAATAACCTATGTGACATGTCAAGATATTTTATTAATGAAAATAAGATACTAGATATACTAAGCAAATTCCTAAATTTGCTTGTAACAGATAAAAGAACTATAGACATGTAGATATAAATCCATATGTACTCCTGTTAACCCTGTTAATCCTGTCCACAGGATGGATTTGGGGTGCACAATAAACTAGCCACTTCGGTGGCAAAATCTAATCTGAATCTTTCACAAATTATTTACGTTGGTGGTTCTGTTCACCAATCCACTGGAGCACCCGGTAGTGCTGCTGTTGTCGTACAGAGTGATGGTTCTCATAAAGAAATTGGAGCACACATCAATAACTGGACCTCTATCCTTCAAACAGAGCTATTTGCCATACTCCATACCCTCAAGTGCGTCCATGTATCTAAGGTTGACACTTTAATTGTAATCGATTCTCTGTCATCCATAAATGCTCTCAACTCATTAAGTATAAATTGTGTAAAGTAAAAGGACACAAGTGCAACTAATGTGACATTTTATTGTGGCAACGTTTCGCTCTCCAGGAGCTTTGTCAAGCCGTTACAAACAGTACATGGACACAGAGGGTATATATAGGCTCAGAGTGAGGTGCAATACTAGTGGTGGTAGAAGCAGTTGTAGTAGTAGTAGTAATACAGTATGGTAGAATAGTTAACTTGTACATGAGTAAAAGGATATAAAAGCTATTACTTGGGTAACAAAAATAGGTTAGACAAATATTTCTATTGGAGGCTGGATTGGAGAAGGCCTGTTTCAATGTTCATCCTCCGTAATGTGCTTGTGTAGTATTAGCAGGAAAGATTATGTGATGCCAGGGTTTACTGTTTTTAGGAGGATTCTTGCTAAGACTTCAGAGATGGTGAAACTGCCTTTGTTTTGTTTAATTGTATTAGAAACAGCGATTAGTGATGATTCAAGGCACTTGCGTCTTCGGAAATTAGTTTCTTTGATCACTAATCGGCCGTTCCTGAATTTCAAGAGATGATTGGTGGAATTTTGGTGTTGTACGCAGGCGTTGTTCAAGTTATGGTTCCTACATGCATAAATGTGTTCACTGAGGCGGGTTTCGAGGTTTCTTGCTGTTTCACCTACCTAAATCTTGTCGCAGCCTCCACAGGGTATAGTGTAAACCCCTGCGTTGACTGGTTCATGGTGTTTGGATTTTGTCCTGGTTAGGTCCTTTTCTGAAGTGCTGGAAGCGATGGCGACTCTAGTATTAGCTTGTGCAAGTACTTTAAAAACGTTAAAGGCAACCTGGCTGTTGGGAAGAAATATAACTTTGTTAGGAGTGGTGTTGGTGCGTGGAGAATTAATGATCTGAAGAGCTCTTTTCTTGTAGTCTTTGATGGAAAAGGAGGGAAAATGTAAATCAGTGAAAGTTTGGTGAATGTATATTCCTCGTCAAGAAACTCAGGACTACAAATTCAGAACACTCTCAGGAAGAATCTGATGATGATGCCTCTTTTGGTTTTAGTATCTTGACTAAAATAGAAGTGTGTGAGATCATTTTTATTTGTAGGTTTCTGGTAAACTTGAAATCTTAGGTTATCTACTTTGTGAATGAGGACGTCTAGGAAAGGTAGCTTGTCATTGGACTCCTCTTCTAGTGTAAACTGGATCACTGTTTCAACTGCGTTGACCCTTGCCTAAAGATTCCGTACATCAAAACGTTTGGGAGTTATTATGAGGATGTCGTCCACGTAACATAACCAAGTGACACTTGAGGGAATGATGTTGGCGAAGTGTTCAGCCTCTAGGTGTTCCATGTATAAGTTGGCTAAGATGGCACTGATGGGGGACCCCATTCCTATACCATAGATCTGTTTGTAGAGCCTGTTATTGAAAGAAAAACCAGTTGAAATTAATCCAAAACTCAATCAGGTCAACAAAATCCCCGGGAAGTAGAGGAAGATTAAGGTCCTGATTGACTTTACGTCATACAACCTCGATAGCTTGTGTGGTAGGTACCTTAGCAAAGAGGGAAGTCACGTCCAAACTGCTTAGTTTCTTGTTACAGATGGAATCTGGCGAATACTGAAAGTCAGGCCAGCTCAGCAGCCCCCACATTGGGTCTGATGACATATATCGTGGTACCGCTGGCTGGCAGGTCAACTACCCAACCACCAGTGTGGTAGGCCACAACTCCTCACGAAAAAATGACAGACACACAAAGATAATTAGTATTATTCTAAAATTGCGTTAAAATGTATCCCGAACAGTCATCACGGTAAGATGATCATCCCTGACAGCATCATCCCAGATGATCATCCTTCCAGACATGCCCCCATATATTACAAAACACTAATTTAGCACATAAACACCATAACTTCTACACAAGTAGAGTGTATGTTTACGTCAGCCTGTTAATAGCGTTGTAATATAGGAGTTCAGGATGACAAATATCACTACAGCTTATACTCTTTACTATAAATATATTCTGTATAAAAACATAAGGAATCTTTATCTTTGATATAGCTACATATTTTATATACAAAGTAAAAAGTGGCCTGGTGGCTGAAGCTCCCGCTTCACACACGGAGGTCCCGGGTTCGATTCCCGGCGGGTGGAAACATTTCGACACGTTTCCTTACACCTGTTGTCCTGTTCACCTAGCAGCAAATAGGTACCTGGGTGTTAGTCGACTGGTGTGGGTCGCATCCTGGGGGACAAGATTAAGGACCCCAATGGAAATAAGTTAGATAGTCCTCGATGACGCACTGACTTTCTTGGGTTATCCTGGGTGGCTCACCCTCCGGGGTTAAAAATCCGAACGAAATCTTATCTTATCTTATCTTATAATAACCCTAATGCCTCAGTGTCACATGTTACTGCCATCTTTGAGTATCTTACAGCACTACTAATCCCAATGTCATGACGCCTACTTCTCTGTGTCACAAGACACCCTCATCTCTGTGTACTGATGCTCCTTCTCTACTGTGTCATTGGGGAAGCCAGGTATAGATACTCAAAAATTAGGGACAAAGGAATTAATGTACTATTGCTATGGATCCCATCACACATTGGATTACTCCTTCATGATAAAGTTGATATGTTAGCCAAGAAGAGTATCGAGAAGGAGAATGTAGAATATAACTTTGGTATAACTGTGTCTAGCATTAGGAATAATATTAGGAGAGAAGTAAATAATTAAAATGATTGTTATAGGAATGCAGTTAGAAGCCTGAGTAGATCTATAACCCACTATGATAACATGAACGTAGATAAGTATGTTTATGGAGCAACTTGCAATGTGAACAGACTGACTGATGTTGTAGTGGCCAGGCTTAGGCTTGGTTACAAGTACTTCTGGCAGTTTGGGAGACACACAGATGATGATCAAACTAAATGTAAATTATGTGATCAGGCATATGGTCACTCTCTTGAACACTATGTGCTTAATTGTCCACTTATTGAGGAATACAGAGACAGACAGTATAATAACCTATGTGACATGTCAAGATATCTTATTAATGAAAATAAGATACCAGATATACTAAGCAAATTTCCTAAATTTGCTTGTAACAGATAAGTGAACTATAGATATGTAGATATAAATCCATATGTATTCCTGTTAACCCTTTGGGGCCTAGTTCCTAGGCCTTTTGTGTATCCATATGCTCTCGCGCTACCGTCCACAGGATGGATATGGGGTGCACAATAAACTAGCCACTTCGGTGGCAAAATCTAAATCACCTGACACCCTTGTCTCTGTGTCACACGACACTCCTCTGTGTCACATGACACCCTTTTCTCTGCGTCATACACACCTTTGCGGCATTTGACACTTCAACACTCCGAGTTACATGACCCTTTACTTGTGTGTCGTGTCACCTGACACTCACTGGGTTACCACACCCTGAACTATACTTTCGTGTCTGTGTTGCCTGACAGTGCTCGCAGGGTACAACACACACCCTGTTTTTCCACAGTACTTTGTCTGTATCGCCTGACACACAATGTTCACAGGGTACAACACACACCCTGGCTTTCCATAGTACTTGTCTGTGTCACATGACACACAATACTCACAGGATACAACATACACCCTGGCTTTCTACGGTACTTGTCTGTGTCACCGGTGGCCTGGTGGCTAAAGCTCCCGCTTCACACACGGAGGGCCCGGGTTCGATTCCCGGTGGGTGGAAACATTTCGACACGTTTCCTTACACCTGTTGTCCTGTTCACCTAGCAGCAAATAGGTACCTGGGTGTTAGTCGACTGGTGTGGGTCGCATCCTGGGGGACAAGATTAAGGACCCCAATGGAAATAAGTTAGACAGTCCTCGATGACGCACTGACTTTCTTGGGTTATCCTGGGTGGCTAACTCTCCGGGGTTAAAAATCCGAACGAAATCTTATCTCTTATCTTACCTGACACACAACGCTCACCATTTACAATACCCTGACTCATACTTCTGTCTGTGTCACAACATACGCTCACCGGGTTACACATACTGGTGTTCCACGTCCGTCCTATACAGAGACCCACATGTCCCTGAGGTCCACAGAAGCCTAAGTCACGAGGTATCCGCTCCGAGGCAGTCTGGTAAACACACAACAGTCAGTAGATGTATGCCGTGAGGCAGTCTGGTGAACACAATCACCAGCAGGTGTAGAGTCCGCTGAATACTGACAGAGGCAGTCATCATCAAGTGTAGTCCGTGAGAGTCTGGTGAATACCGACATTCACCAGCTGGTGTATTCCGTGAGAGTCTGGTGAATACTGACATTCACCAGCAGGTGTATTCCGTGAGAGTCTGGTGAATACTGACATTCACCATCAGGTGTATTCCGTGAGAGTCTGGCAAATACTGACATTCAGGCCGGCTCAGCAGTCCTAACATTGGGTCTGATGACATCATGGTACCGCCGGCCAGCAGGTCAACTACCCAACCACCAGTGTGGTAAGAGGCCGCAACATCTCTCCATTTGTGACAAGGTGTGGATTCCAAACTGGTGCTGCATACTCCAGTATGGGTCTGACGAATATGGTATACAGAGTCTTGAACGATTCCTTACTGAGGTATCGGAATGCTATCCTTAGGTTTGCCAGACGCCCGTATGCTGCAGCAGTTATCTGATTGATGTGCGCCTCAGATGTGCTCGGTATTATATTACCCCAAGATCTTTTTCCTTGAGTGAGGTTTGCAGTCCTTGGCCACCTAGACTATACTCAGTCTGCAGTCTTCTTTGCCCTTTCCCGATCTTCATGACTTTGCATTTGGCAGGGTTAAATTCAAGGAGCCAGTTGCTGGACCAGGCTTGTAGTCTGTCCAGGTCTCTTTGTAGTCCTGCCTGATCCTCGACCGATTTGATTCTCCTCATTAACTTCACATCATGTGCAAACAGGGACACTTCTTAGTCTATCCCTTCCGTGATGTCATTCACATATACCAGAAACAGCACAGGTCCTAGGACTGACCCCTGTGGAACCCCACTTATCACAGGCGCCCACTTTGACACCTCGTCATGTACAATGAGTCGTTGTTGCTTCCCTATCAGGTATTCTCTGATCCATTGCAATGCCTTTCCTGTTATGTGTGCCTGCTCCTCTAGCTTTTGCATTAACCTTTTGTGAGGAACTGTGTCGAAGGCCTTCTTGCAGTCCAAGAAAATGCAATCTATCCACCCCTCTCTCTCTCTTGTCTAACTTCTGTCACCTTGTCATAAAACTCCAGTAGGTTTGTGGCACAGGATTTTCCTTCCCTGACACCGTGCTGGTTGTCGATTATGCGCTTGTTTCTTTCTAGGTGCTCCACCACTCTCCTCCTGATGATCTTCTCCATGACTTTGCATACTATAAACATAACATTGTATCAATCGCATCTGCTAGAAAAATGACAGGATGGATAATGAGAACCTTCAAAACTAAGGAGGCCAAGCCCATGATGACACTCTTCAGGTCACTTGTTCTATCTAGGCTGGAATATTGCTGCACTCTAACAGCACCTTTCAAGGCAGGTGAAATTGCCGACCTAGAAAATGTACAGAGAACTTTCACGGCGCGCATAACGGAGATAAAACACCTCAATTACTGGGAGCACTTGAGGTTTCTAAACCTGTATTCCCTGGAACGCAGGAGGGAGAGATACATGATTATATACACCTGGAAAATCCTAGAGGGACTAGTACCGAACTTGCACACGAAAATCACTCACTACGAAAGCAAAAGACTTGGCAGACGATGCACCATCCCCCCAATGAAAAGCAGGGGTGTCACTAGCACGTTAAGAGACCATACAATAAGTGTCAGGGGCCCGAGACTGTTCAACTGCCTCCCAGCACACATAAGGGGGATTACCAACAGACCCCTGGCAGTCTTCAAGCTGGCACTGGACAAGCACCTAAAGTCAGTTCCTGATCAGCCGGGCTGTGGCTCGTACGTTGGTTTGCGTGCAGCCAGCAGCAACAGCCTGGTTGATCAGGCGCTGATCCACCAGGAGGCCTGGTCACAGACCGGGCCGCGGGGGCGTTGACCCCCGAAACTCTCTCCAGGTAAACTCTCTCCAGGTAAACAGGACTGTAGTTTAATGCCTTTTGTCTGTCTCCGTTTAAAAAAATTGGGAATACATTTGCCATCTTCCATACCTCAGGTAGTTGCCCAGTTTCAGTGGATGTGTTGAACATTATTGTTAATGGCACACACAGCATCTCTGCTCCCTCTCTAAGGACCCATGGAGAGATGTTGTCTGGTCCCACCGCCTTCGAGGTATCAAGTTCACATAGCAGCTTCTTCACCTCCTCCTCGGGTGTGTGTACCTCAGTTGTGACTGGGTGCGGATGTGTGAATTTCTCATTCCTTTATAATTTGTTCATGATTGTAACCATGTATAAACGTAAGTAAGTAAATTTACTCACGTGATTCATTACCTCTGTACCTTGTTCAGTTATCAGAACTTTGGCCCAGTTCCAGGACCCATTATGTACCTTCGTAATCTGTAAATACCTTTGTAACTTGTCATGACTGTGACCAGATCTACGCCTGGAGTTCATTACCTCTGTAACTTGCTCAGCTATCAAAACTTTGGGGCCCAGTCCCTGGACCCAGTATGTACCTCTGTAATCTTTTGACTACCGCCCACAGGATGGGTATGAGTGCATAATGAAGATATTAAACTAAACTACGGATTAGAAGGATTAAGAAAATCCACATGTGGAGGTAGCAGAAAATAAATAAGCAATGAAGGATTGGAACGCTGTGAAGAGTTGTGCAGATGGAGTAAAAGAGTGTAGAGCAGCGACGGGAGGTGGAACATTGTCCATCAATGGTTTAGTCTCCTCAGTATATTCGGAGATAGCTTCGAGTACGTTGCATGTAGGACGATATTGGCGATAGAAAGGGGAGGGGGAGTAAAGATCGAGGCGACGATGTTAGTTATCAAAGTAGGGGGGAGACGAAAGGTGAGAGTCAACTTGGGAAGAAGCTTGCAGGGGAACAGAAGAGAAAGCAACCTGGGAGGGGACAAAAGAGGAAAAAAAACCTGGGAGGGGACAGGAGAGGAAGGAACTGTACGAAGGGGAGGATGAACCTCCACACTTGTAACAGAGCTAGTAAGAGGTAAAGAAACAGGTAGAGAGACTGGAAAGGAAAAATGTCTGAGTAGGATAAGTGAAGGAGAGTTAAAGGAGATTTATACTTTGGGAATTTTTTGGACTTCCGAGAAATAGAGGGACGAAGGGGACGAGTTGTTGTGTGAAGTCGTGTAGACACTGAAACTTGTGAGAGAGAAGATGAAGAGTTGAGGACTGCAAAAGAATTAGATACAGAGGTGACTGTGGAAGTTGTGACCACAGGGGAGACTGTGGGAATTGGGACCCCAGAGGTTGGGGGCCTCTTAATAACTCGAGAATAAGATATACGGGGAAGTAATCCCTGGAGGCGTAATTGAGACTGCCATGGCATAAGGAAAGCCTTCTGTCTCTTTGAGACAATGGATTTCTCATTCGTTTAAGTAAACCTAGCAACGACGAGAATAAGACTACAGGATGGATTGGTATGGTCGCTGGCACCAAAGACTGGGCATTTTGCCATGGACCTGCAATATTTCGCTGGGTGGACAAAATGCCAGCAATTTCTACATTGTTGTGGTGCAAGGATCAACTTTTGGACTTGTACACAGTGTCCCATGATATAAGCCGACGACGGAAGCTCACGGCAGTCAAAAGTTAAGCAGGCTACATTGCAGGGGTAGCGTCTCCGCCCATGGGCAGATAGGACATGTGTATCTACTTTGAGAATTGGGAGGTCTTGGAGCTCAAGCTGTTCCAAAATGTCGTTTCCACATGTCTGGAAATAATGCTGAGCAATGGTGTTAGGTAGAATGACGGTATCACTACAAGAATTCAGAGAATGGTATTTTTGAATTGTTACAGGAATAGTGTCTATGGTGGTAAGGAGAGAAAGATCATGAGCATGGTTAGCATTCTGTACAGTGACGATGCATGCACCGTTCTTGAGAGCATGAAATGAAATATCTCGACTAACTTGGTGTAGAAGCGCTTTGATGATACTGTGATCTGAAAGATAGTCAGTAGATGTCAGTTGCAGAGTAAAAAACTTAGTCCATTGTGTACTTTGAAATGTGGTGTGTAAGGGAAGTGAGTGTTGTACTGGCCTTTTCTGGGCAGAGTGAGAAGTAATCGAAGTAGCGTCATCAGTGTCCCGTAGCTCGATCACTAGTGCACTCAGTTCACACTGAGGTCCGGAGTTCGAATCTCCTCCAGTACGGCTGGACTCTCTCCGACCTCTTTCCTCCTGACTTTGACCTTGTTCAACGTTTTCGTGTCATCTGTCCCTCTCTGCCCTATTTCTATGGGCTTCCCAAAATTTATAAACCTGATATTCCCCTACGTCCTATCATATCCTCCAGAGGATCTTTCTTTTATTCTCTTGCTTCTTGGCTGGCCAAAACCCTTACTCCCTTTCTTGGTACTTTTTCTCCTGCCCACCTCCATCACTCTCAAGACTTCATTGAACGGGTTCTCTCTCTCCCGACCTGTGAGATGCTTAGTCTTGACGTTGAGTCCCTCTTCACCAATGTCCCTCTTGATGATGTCCTTGATTTTCTTAGAGAGAAGGCCAGTGAAGGGTCTCTTCATTTCTCTATACCTACTGATGTCTTTCTTTATTTTATCCGCCTTTGTGTGGACTCAAATTCCTTTTCCTTCCAAGGTAAATATTATTCTCAAACCATCGGTGTCGCTATGGGCTCTCTTTCTCCTGTACTCACCTAATTGTGGTTGTAGGGGTCGAGACTCAGCTCCTGGCCCCGTCTCTTCACTGAGTGCTCCTGGAGTTTACCTGGACAGAGTTCCGGGGGTCAACGCCCCCGCGGCCCGGTCTGTGACCAGGCCTCCTGGTGGATCAGAGCCTGATCAACCAGGCTGTTGCTGCTGGCTGCACGCAAACCAACGTACGAGCCACAGCCCGGCTGATCCGGAACTGACTTTAGGTGCTTGTCCAGTGCCAGCTTGAAGACTGCCAGGGGTCTGTTGGTAATCCCCCTTATGTGTGCTGGGAGGCAGTTGAACAGTCTCGGGCCCCTGACACTTATTGTATGGTCTCTTAACGTGCTAGTGACACCCCTGCTTTTCATTGGGGGGATGGAGCATCGTCTGCCAAGTCTTTTGCTTTCGTAGTGAGTGATTTTCGTGTGCAAGTTCGGTACTAGTCCCTCTAGGATTTTCCAGGTGTATATAATCATGTATCTCTCCCTCCTGCGTTCCAGGGAATACAGGTTTAGGAACCTCAAGCGCTCCCAATAATTGAGGTGTTTTATCTCCGTTATGCGCGCCGTGAAAGTTCTCTGTACATTTTCTAGGTCGGCAATTTCACCTGCCTTGAAAGGTGCTGTTAGTGTGCAGCAATATTCCAGCCTAGATAGAACAAGTGACCTGAAGAGTGTCATCATGGGCTTGGCCTCCCTAGTTTTGAAGGTTCTCATTATCCATCCTGTCATTTTTCTAGCAGATGCGATTGATACAATGTTATGGTCCTTGAAGGTGAGATCCTCCGACATGATCACTCCCAGGTCTTTGACGTTGGTGTTTCGCTCTATTTTGTGGCCAGAATTTGTTTTGTACTCTGATGAAGATTTAATTTCCTCATGTTTACCATATCTGAGTAATTGAAATTTCTCATCGTTGAACTTCATATTGTTTTCTGCAGCCCACTGAAAGATTTGGTTGATGTCCGCCTGGAGCTTTGCAGTGTCTGCAATGGAAGACACTGTCATGCAGATTCGGGTGTCATCTGCAAAGGAAGACACGGTGCTGTGGCTGACATCCTTGTCTATGTCGGATATGAGGATGAGGAACAAGATGGGAGCGAGTACTGTGCCTTGTGGAACAGAGCTTTTCACCGTAGCTGCCTCGGACTTTACTCTGTTGACGACTACTCTCTGTGTTCTGTTAGTGAGGAAATTATAGATCCATCGACCGACTTTTCCTGTTATTCCTTTAGCACGCATTTTGTGCGCTATTACGCCATGGTCACACTTGTCGAAGGCTTTTGCAAAGTCTGTATATATTACATCTGCATTCTTTTTGTCTTCTAGTGCATTTAGGACCTTGTCGTAGTGATCCAATAGTTGAGACAGACAGGAGCGACCTGTTCTAAACCCATGTTGCCCTGGGTTGTGTAACTGATGGGTTTCTAGATGGGTGGTGATCTTGCTTCTTAGGACCCTTTCAAAGATTTTTATGATATGGGATGTTAGTGCTATTGGTCTGTAGTTCTTTGCTGTTGCTTTACTGCCCCCTTTGTGGAGTGGGGCTATGTCTGTTGTTTTTAGTAACTGTGGGACGACCCCCGTGTCCATGCTCCCTCTCCATAGGATGGAAAAGGCTCGTGATAGGGGCTTCTTGCAGTTCTTGATGAACACAGAGTTCCATGAGTCTGGCCCTGGGGCAGAGTGCATGGGCATGTCATTTATCGCCTGTTCGAAGTCATTTGGCGTCAGGATAACATCGGATAGGCATGTGTTAATCAAATTTTGTGGCTCTCTCATAAAAAATTCATTTTGATCTTCGACTCTCAGTCTGGTTAGCGGCTTGCTAAAAACTGAGTCATATTGGGACTTGAGTAGCTCACTCATTTCCTTGCTGTCATCTGTGTAGGACCCATCTTGTTTAAGTAGGGGCCCAATACTGGACGTTGTTCTCGATTTTGATTTGGCATAGGTGAAGAAATACTTTGGGTTTCTTTCGATTTCATTTATGGCTTTTAGTTCTTCCCGCGATTCTTGACTCCTAAAGGATTCTTTTAGCTTAAGTTCGATGCTTGCTATTTCTCTGACCAGTGTCTCCCTACGCATTTCAGATATATTGACCTCTTTTAGCCGCTCTGTTATTCTTTTCCGTCGCCTGTAAAGGGAGCGCCTGTCTCTTTCTGTTTTACATCTACTCCTCCTTTTTCTTAGAGGAATAAGCCTTGTGCATACATCGAGTGCCACCGAGTTAATCTGTTCTAGGCATAAGTTGGGGTCTGTGTTGCTTAGTATATCTTCCCAGCTTATATCGGTTAGGACTTGGTTTACTTGGTCCCACTTTATGTTTTTGTTATTGAAGTTGAATTTGGTGAATGCTCCCTCGTGACTAATCTCATTATGTCGGTCTGGGGCTCCGCGCATACATGACTGAACCTCAATTATGTTGTGATCTGAGTATATTGTTTTTGATATGGTGACATTTCTTATCAGATCATCATTGTTAGTGAAGATGAGGTCTAGTGTATTCTCCAGTCTAGTAGGCTCTATTATTTGCTGGTTTAAATTGAATTTTGTGCAGAGATTTAAAAGCTCGCGTGAGTGTGAGTTTTCATCAGAGCTGCCTCCTGGTGTTATTACTGCAACAATATTATTTGCTATATTCCTCCATTTTAGGTGCCTTAAGTTGAAATCCCCCAGGAGCAAGATGTTGGGTGCAGGAGCTGGAAGGTTTTCCAGACAGTGGTCAATTTTTAACAGCTGTTCCTGGAATTGCTGGGATGTTGCATCCGGAGGCTTGTAGACTACCACAATGACTAGGTTTTGGTTCTCGACCTTTACTGCTAAAACTTCCACTACATCATTTGAGGCATTTAGCAGTTCTGTGCAAACAAGTGACTCTGCAATGTACAGGCCAACCCCCCCCCCCCCCTTTTGCCTGTTCACTCTGTCACATCTGTATAGGTTGTAACCTGGGATCCATATTTCGTTGTCCAAGTGATCCTTTATGTGGGTCTCAGTGAAAGCCGCGAACATTGCCTTTGCCTCTGCAAGCAGTCCACGGATGAAAGGTATTTTGTTGTTTGTTGCTGGCTTTAGACCCTGTATATTTGCAAAGAAGAATGTTATCGGACTGGTGGTATTGTTGGTACTGGGGGGGGATTTTTTTTCCGGCATTAGTATCTGTATCTGTTGGTTTGGAGTGGAGGCCATCGACTGTGGTTCCACTCCAGGAATGACTGGATTTGGTGTACGATTTCTGCCATTTCCTGCCAGTTTTTTTTCCTTCCTGGCACTAAAAAACCTCTCCCTCTTGAGTGGCTGTGGCTACCCAGGTTTTCCCATGGCCTGGATGTTTTGTATCTTTTTGTCCCCTTTAGATGGTATGCCTGGCAATTTAAGTTATAGCACAGTCTTTCCTGTACTGAGGAGGTACACAGTTCAGGGTGAAAAAGCTTACAGGAAGGGAGTTTGCATTTTCCTGTTGTCATATGGGCATGGCATTTTCTAGGGTGGTCATAGTTGCACGTCCCATCTGTTTTTCCAGATTTCCCATGCCAGCAGATACCGAGTGCATAGTATGTGCACAGGCTTGGTTTCCGTTTGCCTTGGGTTTCTGTGACTGTATTCCCTGTTGGTGCATGTTTCCCTGTCTTACTTCTATCCTCCCTAGCACCAACAATGGAGCTCCCACCAGTTGTTTTTGGTAATATATCCTCACTATTGCTAGTGGAGTCCTCTTGTTTGCTATTTCCTGCGGTATTTCTAGTTTGCAATATTGGTTTTATCTTATCTTTGACTACACTTGTTTCCCTACTATGGCTCCTGTCCCCTATGAGGTCATTTATATGTATTCCTTCCTGCGTATAATTCCCGACTACCTGGACAAAATCTCCAGCTTCACCATTACTGTCTCCCAGGACAGCATCTCCAGCTTCCCCATTACTGTCTCCCAGGACAGCATCTCCAGCTTCACCATTACTGTCTCCCAGGACAGCACCTCCAGCTTCACCATTACTGTCTCCCAGGACAGCACCTCCAGCTTCACCATTACTGTCTCCCAGGACAGCACTATCAGCCCCCCATTTAAATATGTGATTTGATTGATACAAAAGTATAACTTGCGTGTTGAAGAGCCAGTGACTGCTGGCACTCCTACAATGACGAACGGTCGACCTCCACCCTTGTTTATCACTAGGTCACGCTCCCTGAACCATGAGCTTTATCATACCTCTGCTTAAAGCTATGTATGGATCCTGCCTCCACTACATCGCGTCCTAAACTATTCCACTTCATGACTACTCTGTGGCTGAAGAAATGCTTCCTAACATCCCTGTGGAAAATTGCATTTATCTGAATGTAACTAATTATGTACATAACAGTAATTGATAACAAAGATAACTATTATTTATCAATGTTACATAGACAAGTAGGAATTTGGGACACCTAGGTTGCAAAAAATGTCCCCCTTCGATACCTACCACTGTCATAACCACAAGTTGCTCTGGATCTATTAATTAAATGAAATATACATACACCAGGAATACTGGTAAATATATAAATTTGTGGACTGTATATTAAAAATTGATTATATATAAATTCACATATACATAACAGAAGGAAAATATATCTTAATATCACTCACCAATTTGACTGGATATTAAGTTGTATCATACTCAGAAAAACCTCACTAACTAAATTTATGAAAACACTGGCCAGAATTATACACAAATCTAGAGAGCTTATCTGAGGTTCCTATAGCTGTCTTGTCCAGTCGTCTGATATCTCAAGTTATGCAGGAATGCACATCCAACAATTTTGCCTCCTATTTGAGAGGTGTCAATCCAATTTTAACCTCTAAAGCACGAAAAATTCTTCCCATTATATTAACGTTGTATCCAATTCAAAACCAAGATGGCGAGTCCTGTCTGCGCAGACGCAGGTTTTCCGTTTTCTATGACATAAATATTATTAAATACAGTATGGCCATCTATTTACATATAAATACTGAATTTCTGGAAAATATATACAGTATTTTCCACACTATGGCCGGGCGGAGTTCGTTGCTAAACAACTCAAATTACTACTGATTGACCTCATCGCTTTATTGCCGTGAGGTTGTGCTGCGCACACGCTCCTGGTTGAGAGGCCTTCCTGCGCAGATTGATTTTCACAAGATGGCGCAGACTATCAGAAGGCGCGTCAACACTGTGTGCTTTGATTTAGTGCGGGGTGTAGTTACGCCTCAGTCCGCACAGGTGCTTCTACCTTTGATTATTCGCGACACATACGGCATTGCTGATCAAGATTTGTATGGAGTATCGCTCAACGGGGCTTACCGAATATTCGTTAAGCTACGATCGACGGCAGTGTATGAGCGCCTGGTGGAGCAGTATCAAGATGGCTGTGTGGACGTAAACTCGGCAATACGAGTTCGTTTAATTGACGTGTCGCGACACTACACTTGGGTGAAGGTACGCAACGTGCCTTTCGAAGCTGACGAGGCAGATATACGGAACGTTTTTGAACGTTATGGTACTGTGCATCTGGCAACGGCAGGTACCTGGGTGGATGGGGCGTACGCCGGCTGGCCGGAGGGTACGTTCAACCTAAAGATGACGCTGAGGCATCCCATCCCGTCGTTTGTCATCCTGGACGACTTTAGGACGCAAGTGATGGTGTATTACGCAGGGCAGCGCAAGACCTGCAGGCTATGTGGTGCTTATGACCATATGGCAGCACAGTGTGAGAGGCAGCAGCAACGACAGGTTGCAGACAGAAGGACGGAGCGAGGGCCTGACCCGAAGGCGGGGCCTGCCAGCGGGACGCCTGTAAAGGGCCATAGTTCGTCTTGGAGCGAGGAGGTGGAGAGAGAGTTCCCGACGGTGGGGTCGAGCCCATCAATGCCTGTAGGATCTACAGTCTCCGCTTTGGTGGAAGGGGAGACCAAGTTGAGTGGAGGAGAACGAGCAGAGGATGTGGCTTTGGAGCAGTTGACGGAAAAGTTTTTGGAGACGAAGAGAGCTGGAGATGATGTACAATCGGTGGTGGGACCTGAGGAGAGTGAGGACGAGAGGAGAGACAGCCAGCTGACTGCAGGTGCCTCTTCTACGGGAATGGTGACCGTGGTCGAGGTGGCGGCGGAGGTGCATTGTGAGGCATCCCCCGACCAGACCATGGATGCAGAGAGTGTTCGGCGGAAGAGGGCGGCAACGCACTCTGATTCCGATGATGTCTTGACCCCGGCGCAAAGACCGGGGAAGAAACCGTGGGCTGATGTGGTGAGTGGAGGCGCCACAGGTGTGTCCGGTCAGGTGTTCGACCGGGGAGGGAATAGAGCTCACTGTGGTGAGCATGGTGGGAAAAATAGGAAGGCTGGTGACGTGTCTATGAAAGGAGTTACAGGGCAGCGTGTAAAACCCTTCAAGAAGGTTTCAGGTGTATGACTGTGAATGTAAATGGGTTGTGTATGAATGTGAAGCGTTTGTGGCTCCAGGGGTTTCTGAGGCGTCATGCCATAGATATTGTATTCATGCAGGAGCATAACTTTAAGGCGGGTCGGGATTTGAATGTGGACGGATATCGTGTGTTTGTGGCATATTCGGACCGTTTGAAAGGTGGGGTTGGAATTCTGATTCGGGAGACAAGCCCGTTTGTTGTAATTAGATGTGAGGGAGGGGAGGAGGGTAGGGTACTCCGGGTAGATGGATGGTGGAGAGGTGAGCGACTGGCAGTGGTTTGTGTGTATGCGCCGGCGGAGCGTGATGTACGGGTGAAGAATGAATTTGTGCGTGATGTTTTGGTTTATTATTTGAGATCTCTTCCCTCGGTAACAATCGTGGGCGGTGATTGGAATTGTATAGTACGTAGAAAGGATGTGGAGCCACGGGGGGCAGGGTGTTTTTTGGTTAGCCTAAGGGATCTTTTGCTGGGCGTGGGGTTAAGGGATGTTATTGGAGGTGGGGACCTAATGGTTGAGCATACGTTTCATAGACAGGGATACGCGGCCAGGCTCGATAGGTTATATGTGACGAGAAGTGTGCGAGTGATGTGTGTGCGTACGGTGGAAGCTGTATACACGGATCATAGAGCTGTTTATACGGACTTGACTTGGGCCAGCTTACCTAAGAGGTATCCAGGGTATTGGAAGTTAAATGTGAGACTTCTTGGGGTGGAGGAGGCGGGGTTAGATTTTAGGACAATGTGGGAGAATTTGTGGGGAGAGGGTAGGGATGTGGGTGACTTGCTGGGGTGGTGGGATGGGGTAGCTAAGGAGAGGATCCGGCGGTTTTATGTGCGATGGGGAAAGTACCAGGGTTGGATGACGTACGGGTTGCAGCAGTATTTCGAGGGTAGGTTGCAAAGTTGTTATGAGAGGGGCGTGCAGGCAGGGCAGTATCCCATGGAGGAAATCGAGTTGTTAAAAGGAAGGATTCGTGATTTGCAGAATGATAGATTTGATGCGGTGAGAGTGCAGGGTGGAATTGAAGAGGCGGTGTGGGGTGACCGACCATCGGCCTGTGTGTTAAGGGGACAGAGGCAGCGACGTATGGCTATGGAAATTGATAGGCTGGTGGTACATGAGGACTTAGGTGGATATAGGGCGGGACATGAGTTAAGAACAACGGAGGCAATGAGTGATTACGTGGATAGGTGGTTTGGAAAAAATTTACTGAGTGTAGGGGTGGATGGGGAGGCTTTCGGGAGGTTGGGGGAGAATGTATCTTGTGTGCTAAGTAGCAGTGATCGCATGGCGTTGGGGGGGGATATTGAAGAAGGGGAGGTGTGGAGGGCTTTGGAGGGGATGGCACGTGGTAAGGCTCCAGGTCTGGATGGCTTGCCCTGCGAGTTTTATGTGAGCCATTGGAATGTGTTGAAGTCCTTCTTAGTAGAACTAATGAATACGATGAAAAGGGAGGGGAGGATGGGCAGGTTGCAAGGAACTGCGGTTGTGGTTTTAGTGCCAAAAGGTAAGAAACAGGACACGGTGCGGGACTTTAGGATAATATCATTGCTGTGTGCTGATTATAAGATTTTTGCAAAAATTTTAGGAAATAGGATGAAGTGTGTGGTGGATAGAGTGGTTGCGAGAGGACAATATGGTGTGTCTGGGAGGACGATGTATGACGGGCATAGTATTATAAAGAATTTTGTGGAAGGGTCGGGAGGGGAGCAGGGGGGGGGTGTCTTAGCGTTAGATTGGCAGGCGGCATATGATAGTGTAGAACGTGAGGTATTGTGGTACATATTAAGGAGGCAGGGTTTTGGGGAGGAGGTGGTGCGTTGGGCAGAGACATTGTATACAGGTGTGGGAGTGTGTGTACAGGTAAATGGGAAGTTGGGGGAGTGGGTATCCATGGGTCGGGGTATTAGGCAGGGTTGTCCCCTGTCTCAATTGTTGTTTGCCTGTTTAACAGACCCTTTCTATAGAAAGGTGGAAGCGTGTATGGAGGTGGATTGGGGAGTAGGAAGTGGAGTGCAGGGAATAATAGGGTATGTGGATGACACGACAATACTCGTGCGAACGCAGAGGAGTTTACGTGCGGTTGGAGATGTTATTGATAATTTCGCGGGGGTTACCGGGTTAAGAGTTAATGTGGAAAAATCAAAATTACTGGTCTTAGGAGATTGGGTGGGAAGAGAGAGTTGGGGAAGGAATGTACGTTGGAATATGGTGGACAGGATAAAAGTGTGTGGAATAGTGTATATGAGTAGTGCGAGAGAGGCGAGGATGGTTAATTCTGGACTTGTTGTGGATCGAATGGTGGGGCGATTGGATGGGTTGAGACCAACTCATTTGACAGTACATCAGCGTGCGATTGTTGTGAATGTGTTGTTATACAGTAAAGTCTGGCACGTGGCTGCGGTATATCCGTTAGCAGGTCCGGATGTTACGAGGCTGTTAAAGAGGGTTTTCCATTTTCTTTGGGGTTCCGGGTGTGAATGGTTGAGTAGGAGTGTGGTTACTTTACCGGTCAACAGAGGAGGATTGGGGTTGATTGATTTACGGTTAAGAGTCAAGTGCATTTATTTGAAGTGGGGGTTACGCCGTGTGCGGGGTCATGCAGGGAGGGGCGTGAATGGCTTGCATGAAGAGGTGCGAATGTGGTGGGGAGGGTCGGAGATGAAAGTGTGTGAAGACGTGTTGCGGGCGTTGCTGCATGTACGGGACCCTAATAAAGTTCGAGTGGGTGTTTTAGAGCGTGTTGTAAGGGCGAAGGTAGTCGTGAAGGCTGAGAGTATCTACCCTATGTATGCGTGGAAGGATATATGGGAAAGATTACGGTTGATGCGCGTGCGTCCAAATGTGCGAGAGGTATTTTTCCGTTTTCTCCATGGTATACTGCCGTCGGGTGCTGCACTTAAGGAAAGAGGGTTGATGGTGGAGGGCGCGTGTCGGGTGTGCGGGGATGAGGAGACTGCGTTTCATGTAGTGTATTTTTGTGATAATTTGGGGAGTATCAGGGAATGGATGGGTAAGGTTCTGAGGACAGTGGGAGGAGGCGGGATATTAGTATTGAGGGCGTTAAGTTTGGACGTGGGAGGCGTCGAGGCGCCTGTGCAACGTGCAATCACGTATATAATTGCGGATTTTGTTTTTGTATCCTGGGCAATGAGAAGGAATGGGGATTGGGAGGTGCGCAAAAGGGTGTTGGCGGGGACCATTTATAGAACGTTGTGTTATAATCGGGAAATATATGGAAGTCGCTGGGACCAGGCTTTTTCAGCAGGGTACCGTAGTATGAGTGTGAGAGCATTGTTAACGTTGTGAAAGGGGGGGGGAGTGAATTTCAGGGGATGGAACGGGCTTGTCTCCGGGGTTGGGTATGCACAACAGCTGGTTTACTGTGTGTATCTGTGTAATGCGTGGTTGAGGAAAATGTGGTTGTGTGAGTGGATGTGGTGGTGAAGTTATATGTGTTATAGATGTCTTAAGTCAGAGTCTACTGCCTTCTTTCTTTGTTGAAGTACTTGATGTACCTTTCGGCTATGGCCTGGCAAACGGGGTTTTATGTGTTTGCACTGAGCATTTTATTGCTATATTATATAATGTGTATAGCCTGTAGATGAGTGCGGAATGCTTATGGCTATTCTAGTTTTGTGGCTGACTCGTAAGACTTGTGGTAAGGCGAGTATGTGTGACTGTAGGGAACTTATGTACTGGGAGTTAGGTGAGTAAGAGTATGTACTTTGTTTTATCATGAGATTGTGATGTAGGTTCTTTCGGTTATCGATTATTTGTGTTGGTTGTGAGTAACCGATATATTTATATATTTATCATAATATTCTTCTTATTGTATTGTATAGTGCATTGGCAATATGTCCCAGTAATATTATGTAAATAGTGTATACCCGAAGGGATTATGGTTTTATTTATATTATTGAACCTGCTACAGGGGTCACCTACATGTTATGTTCTTGTTGTTGTTCTTGTGTACATAGGGTTAAGATTGCCCATCTTCTTAATGTTATGTTTTGTCACAAGCGATATTTTCTAGTATAATTGTGTAACCTCTTGTGTTTGTTAATATTGTGTTTGTTATTTGCTATTGTACGTTCTGAGAGATTGTGTTTCAAAATGTGTTTATATACAATGTGTATCAACCCTAGTTTAAGGGGTTTTTATGTTAAGCTATGTATTGTATTTTAAATAAAAAAAAAAAAAAAAATTAGCACAATGTCACCTGGTTGAATGGTCTGTCGATTTACTGCCTCTGTCGCACCATAAAAGTGTTCACGTAGTGTAAGAAGATATTCCTTACGCCACACATTAGACCAATGATCAATTACTTTATTTAACATTTTAAATTTATTACACAACACTGCCGCATCATTGTACTCTTCATCACTTTCTTCCGGATTATCTCTATAGACAGGGGCAGCTTCCAATTTCCTTCCACATATTAGGTGAGAAGGTGTTAATACATCTGCATCAGGTGTATCACTCATGTACGAGAGAGGCCTATTATTTATACGATTTTCTGCCTCCACTAACACTGCATGGAATTCTTCCAAATTAATTCTCTTCTGGTGTAGTACTTTGCGGAGACACCTCTTCACTGTGCCTATCAGTCTTTCATACAGCCCCCCCTGCCAAGGGGCTCTAGGAGTAATAAATTTCCAGGTACACCCTCGCTGGGTTAACAGAGATTGAACATCGTTACTATTATTTAATTCTATCAAGTGTTGAGCACCTGCTACAAAATTTGTGGCATTATCCGAAATCATCAACCTCGGACAGGATCTCCTAGCTGCAAATTTTCGAAACAGCTGTATAAACTGTTCTGCAGACAAGTCCTGTGCCACTTCTAAATGAACTGCCCTAGTAGCAGTACAGGTGAACAAACAAACATACACTTTCAGTGGAACACCATTTGACGTACCTGTTAAAATTATTGGACCACTATAGTCTACACCTGTTACATCAAATGGTTTCACTAATTGTACATGCTCCTTTGGCAATGGTGGAGGACCTGGGTACATATAGGATCTGGCATCCACACGGCGACATATTACACAAGATTTAATCACCTTTTTTACACTTTGCCGTCCTTGTGGAATCCAGAAAGTTTCCCTAATACAATTTAAGGCATCTTGTACCCCACCATGCAATACATTTTTTATGGGCATTCAGAACAATCAAATTTGTTAGATGATGAGTTTTGGGCAGTAAGATAGGGTGTTTAGCATAATCACCCGATTCAGCATTTTGTAACCTACCTCTGCACCTAATGATATTGTTCTCTAAATACTGCCCCAATTTCTCTATTATGGAACTTTTCACAATTTTTCTTTCCATCATCAATTTAATCTCATTTCCATAGATTTCCTCCTGTACCCTCTTTATCCAATATTCAAGAGGATGTGAAAACTTATATGAAATATTCATCTTGCTTAGAAATTTAAACACCAACTTAGTTACATTGATTAGTTTGGGTAAAGAAGAATACCTATTTATATCAATGGCTAAGGAAGGACAAACTATTGGAGCGGTGGTCACAGTAATTTCAACAGGAGCAATATACGCCTTTTGTACAGGCCAATTAGCTTTATTTACCAACCAGCTCGGTCCTTTAAACCATGATACAGCATTTACAAATTTAGCATAAGGTAAACCTCGAGACAAGAAATCAGCTGGATTCTCCTCACCAGGTATATGATTAAATGTTAACATATGCTGACCCAAACTATTATACTTCTCTTGCATCTGATTAATTTCAGCAACTCTGTTTTGTACGTACACAATTTTACTGTTTCCATTACGAATCCATTGTAAGGATACCTCATTATCAGACCAAATTACAGTGTCGCTAATATTTATCTCCTGCAACTTATTTCTTATATAATTAGCTAATTTGACACCTACATAAATGGCTGTTAATTCCAACTGAGGTAAGGTACGTGATTTAATTGGAGACACTTTAGCCTTAGACATAACAAGAGAAATAACACTATTACATTGAAGGTAAGCAACTGCTCCATATGCCAATTTTGAAGCATCACAAAAAATGTGGAGTACATTTTTCCCATTTGGATTGGCCACCTGGCGTGGGAACTCCAACATTGGAATTTTTTCATAATCACCAATTAATTCATCCCACCTGTTAATGAATTCCTCAGGTAGAATTTCATCCCAAGCACATTTAAGTTTCCATGCTTCCTGAATTAATAATTTCCCTCTTATAGTAAGGGGTGACACTAAACCTAGTGGATCAAAACATTTGGAAACTTCAGCAAGCAAAACTCTCTTAGTTAATTTATTGGGCATACTGTAATTATTAGGTTTTAACATTAACAAATCTCTCTCAGTATCCCAAGTTAATCCCAATACATTACTACATTTTGGTACTTCATCTCCAGGGTAATCTTTACTTATTTTGTCCTTTAATTTGGACGAATTACTATTCCATTCTCTCAGAGGCATATTTGCACTTTGCATTATTTTATTAGCCTCTCCATAAGTCATTAACAGTTCCTCTTCAGTTGACGTCACACCCAGGAAATTGTCCACATAAAATTGTTTGCTCATTACTTTACTCAATGGACTTCCCATACGTTTAAGGTGTGCATTTATCGTCGCTTGAAGTAGGAACGGACTGGATGTAGCACCAAATAATACGCTCCTAAAGCGAAAGGTTTTCAGAGGGCTAAGTGGGTCACTAGGATTCTCAGGCCATAAGAAGCGGGTACAATCCTGGTCAGCCTCTTGTAAACCCACTCTTAGGAAAGCTTTACTTATGTCAGCCGTAAAGGCATAATTCTTCACCCTGAAATTTAATAAGATATCTCCTAATTTTTCCGTCAACGACGGACCTGTCATCAAACAGTCATTTAAACTAGGTACATTTTTGTTACTCCTGGCACTACAATTAAACACAATCCTCAGAGGAGTGGTCTTAGAATCCTTCTTCACTCCGTGATGTGGCAAATAGTGACCATAAATTTTGGCTTGCTCAGGAGGTACCTCTTCTATAAATTTATTAATTAACTGCTCAGCAATTATATCATTATAGGCAGTTAACAATTCTGGTGTCTTACTCAGTTCGCGGAGCTGAGCCTTTAATTGTCCATATGCCATTCTGTAATTAGTGGGCAATTCTGGATGGTTCAGTCTCCACGGAAGTCGTACCCAGTATTGTCCAGATTCAAATTTTACATCTCTCAGGTACTGTTCCTGAGTAAAAGAATCGTCTGGACTTTCTTCATTTACATTTATTCCAATGCTGTCTAATTCCCACAATTTATGCACTGGCTCAACACCATCCTCTATGGAAGAATTATACTGGGGTACGATTTCATGAGTAAGACACACAGTTATGGTATTTGTAGTTTCCTCTAGTCATGAATTATTATTACGAGGAATCCTACCATACATTACATGGCCTCCTGCAGTCTTCAAAAGGGTGACACCACATTTCTTTACCATACCCTTTACAAAGGAGGCATAATAGTCACTACCTATCAAAATATTTATTGGGCCTACAGAATCATCACTTACACCAGAAGGTGCTAAATTTACATTATGTGAAAGTCTTTCAGTAGCTTTACTAAGCCCTACTGTAGATATTTTCTCTGGAAGTCTATCTACAATTACTGCATTAACACGTTTTTTCTCATTGCCCAAACTGACAGTTACATAAACAGTGTCATACAATTGAGCCCTTTTATCTGAGAGAAAACCAGATAATTTTAGAGTTGTAGGATCTCCCATTTGAACTTTCATCCCATTAAGACATTTACGTTTTATGAAAGTACGCTGGGATCCCTGGTCCAATAATGCAGTTACATTTTTTGATTTATGCCTTTTATCATCAATTTTTACCTGTAACACAGGTAAGGCTACTTCAGCAAAACCATCATTATTAACATTAGCAGCAATTTTTACATTAGCCACTGTTGTGTCAGGATTGTCAACATTATCATTATTATCAACATTATCATATAGACCCTTACACATGACTATATGGTGTCTTCCTTTGTGACATTGATAACAGTTGTTTAATTTGGCATAACAATCCTTTACATTGTGATTACCTAAACACCTGATACATCTGTCAAGTTCCTCCAATCTTTCAACTTTATCATTCCATGAATTGTATGCATTGCAATTCTTAGAAAAATGAGTACCCTTGCAGAAGAGACAATCTCTCTTTTCTTTGACTGGTTTCTTATTAACTGGGCTACTCTTAGGAGGGTACTTATTCTTCTTACCTTGTGGAGAATCATTATTTCTGATTCTTGCTACTTGATATGAATTACCTATGCAACATTTTTAGGAAATGAATTTTGATTATTACTATTAGGATAATTTTTCCCTTTGTGAAACATGACAGATACCTCAGAGTTATTATGTGTTGCATCTTTAAAATGAGTTGGTTGGCTGGTCTGCAACTGAACAATTAATTCTTGTAGACCTAGTCTTATTTCCTCCAGACCAAAATAACCTTTGTGATATTTGTTCGAGAGCCATTCAAGTGTTTTACAGCTTAATTTATTCTGTACCATGGCACTCAATAACCAGTCTGATTCCTTCAGATTATATTTATTACTTAAAGTTTTGAGAGTGCTCTCCAGTTTAACTCTAAACTGCTGTAAACCTTTGTAAGTGTGATCTGGAGATTTTAAATTAACAATGATATTCACTAGATCCAACCTACTTTGTTCTATATTACCATAAGTGACCTTCAACAAGTCAACTGCTTCCTTGTAAGAGTCATCTACATTGGGAAAGGCTTGTATGAGTATGTGAGCATCTCTTCTTACCTGTCCTTTGAGGTAAAATAATTTAGTTACACAGGCTAGGTCACTCCTGTCATGCACAGCTGCTTTAAAAATTGAGCAAAATTCCTCCCAATTTTCTCCAGGATTAAATACAGGTAAACACAATTCTGGGAGTTTTGGCGCAGACTGACCAACTGCCTGGTTTACACATTTTAATTTATTCAAGGCCTGACTTTTACAAGAATCTTTTCCTCTAATTCATAATACTGATTAATCATAAGATCTACTTCAGTCTCATCTACACAGTTTACTAATAAATCTCCTTCATATTTGTTGTAATATAATTTGTATGAATCATATCTATTACCTAAAGCATCTAAATACAATTTTAAATCATCAGTATTCACAGTTTCTTGATTCATTAATTCCAAACATTTATTATATGCCTTGGTTACATGACCCTTTCTAGCCTGTAGTGATGCTTTTTTGCTCTATATTCCATATGTTTGTCTTCTACATTAATTTCCTCATTTTCAGCCATGATGCAATGTATTAAATTCAACTTAATAACACTGATTATGTACTAAATTATGCACTTTATAAAGGTAAATAGTACAACTTACCTTTAAATAAATTCTAGCTACTTGAGCTTAGCAACTACATGTAAAAAACTGTAATATAAATTTAAATACACATTAATAATGTTAGCTACACTTGAGCTTAGCAATTACACATGTAAGAAATTTATATATAAATTTTAAATGTACATTAATACAAACCTTTAGCCAGCCTTGGCTTATCAAAATTATTATACAAATTAATATAAATCCTTGCCAGAATTTGGCATAGCAAAATTAATATTATACACATTAATATAATTAGCAACACCTGGCTTATCAATTACACATAAACTGATATAAATCTTGGCCAGAATTGTCTATCTAATTAATATTATACAAATACATTAATATAAATCCTAGCCACTTTAGCTTTGCAAAATTTACACATTAATTATTACACTTGGCTTATTAATTACACATACACTTATACCATTAATATAATCTTTAGCCACACTTGACTTATCAAAATTAATATTGTAATAATTATAATCCACTACACATTAAGTAAATTTGTGAACTTAACATCCACCTCCTTCTGTTATTTCACATATAATTATTAAGTAATTAACTAATTAATGACTTCACTAATTACCTCCGGTTCAAGAAAGACCAACGGGCAAATTAAATGTGGAAAATTGCATTTATCTGAATGTAACTAATTATGTACATAACAGTAAATGATAACAAAGATAATTATTATTTATCAATGTTACATAGACAAGTAGGAATTTGGGACACCTAGGTCGCAAAAAATGTCCCCCTTCGATACCTACCACTGTCATAACCACAAGTTGCTCTGGACCTATTAATTAAATGAAATATACATGCACCAGGAATACTGGTGAATATATAAATTTGTTGACTGTATATTGAAAATAATAAATGGTTATGTATATATACACAATTACATAACAGAAGGAAAATGTATCTGGAAATGTATCTGGAAATGTATCTGGAGATGCTGTCCTGGGAGACAGTAATGGTGAAGCTGGAGATTTTGTCCAGGTAGTTGGGAACTATACGCAGGAAAGAATACATATAAATGACCCCATAGGGGACAGGAGCCATAGTAGGGAAACAAGTGTAGTCAAAGATAAGATAAAACCAATATTGCAAACTAGAAATACCGCAGGAAATAGCAAACAAGAGGACTCCACTAGCAATAGTGAGGATATATTACCAAAAACAAATGGTGGGAGCTCCATTGTTGGTGCTAGGGAGGATAGAAGTAAGACAGGGAAACATGCACCAACAGGGAATACAGTCACAGAAACCCAAGGCAAACGGAAACCAAGCCTGTGCACATACTATGCACTCGGTATCTGCTGGCATGGGAAATCTGGAAAAACAGATGGGACGTGCAACTATGACCACCCTAGAAAATGCCATGCCCATATGACAACAGGAAAATGCAAACTCCCTTCCTGTAAGCTTTTTCACCCTGAACTGTGTACCTCTTCAGTACAGGAAAGACTGTGCTATAACTTAAATTGCCAGGCATACCATCTAAAGGGGACAAAAAGATACAAAACATCCAGGCCATGGGAAAACCTGGGTAGCCACAGCCACTCAAGAGGGAGAGGTTTTTTAGTGCCAGGAAGGAAAAAAAACTGGCAGGAAATGGCAGAAATCGTACACCAAATCCAGTCATTCCTGGAGTGGAACCACAGTCGATGGCCTCCACTCCAAACCAACAGATACAGATACTAATGCCGGAAAAAAAATCCCCCCCCCCAGTACCAACAATACCACCAGTCCGATAACATTCTTCTTTGCAAATATACAGGGTCTAAAGCCAGCAACAAACAACAAAATACCTTTCATCCGTGGACTGCTTGCAGAGGCAAAGGCAATGTTCGCGGCTTTCACTGAGACCCACATAAAGGATCACTTGGACAACGAAATATGGATCCCAGGTTACAACCTATACAGATGTGACAGAGTGAACAGGCAAAAGGGGGGGGTTGGCCTGTACATTGCAGAGTCACTTGTTTGCACAGAACTGCTAAATGCCTCAAATGATGTAGTGGAAGTTTTAGCAGTAAAGGTCGAGAACCAAAACCTAGTCATTGTGGTAGTCTACAAGCCTCCGGATGCAACATCCCAGCAATTCCAGGAACAGCTGTTAAAAATTGACCACTGTCTGGAAAACCTTCCAGCTCCTGCACCCAACATCTTGCTCCTGGGGGATTTCAACTTAAGGCACCTAAAATGGAGGAATATAGCAAATAATATTGTTGCAGTAATAACACCAGGAGGCAGCTCTGATGAAAACTCACACTCACGCGAGCTTTTAAATCTCTGCACAAAATTCAATTTAAACCAGCAAATAATAGAGCCTACTAGACTGGAGAATACACTAGACCTCATCTTCACTAACAATGATGATCTGATAAGAAATGTCACCATATCAAAAACAATATACTCAGATCACAACATAATTGAGGTTCAGTCATGTATGCGCGGAGCCCCAGACCGACATAATGAGATTAGTCACGAGGGAGCATTCACCAAATTCAACTTCAATAACAAAAACATAAAGTGGGACCAAGTAAACCAAGTCCTAACCGATATAAGCTGGGAAGATATACTAAGCAACACAGACCCCAACTTATGCCTAGAACAGATTAACTCGGTGGCACTCGATGTATGCACAAGGCTTATTCCTCTAAGAAAAAGGAGGAGTAGATGTAAAACAGAAAGAGACAGGCGCTCCCTTTACAGGCGACGGAAAAGAATAACAGAGCGGCTAAAAGAGGTCAATATATCTGAAATGCGTAGGGAGACACTGGTCAGAGAAATAGCAAGCATCGAACTTAAGCTAAAAGAATCCTTTAGGAGTCAGGAATCGCGGGAAGAACTAAAAGCCATAAATGAAATCGAAAGAAACCCAAAGTATTTCTTCTCCTATGCCAAATCAAAATCGAGAACAACGTCCAGTATTGGGCCCCTACTTAAACAAGATGGGTCCTACACAGATGACAGCAAGGAAATGAGTGAGCTACTCAAGTCCCAATATGACTCAGTTTTTAGCAAGCCGCTAACCAGACTGAGAGTCGAAGATCAAAATGAATTTTTTATGAGAGAGCCACAAAATTTGATTAACACAAGCCTATCCGATGTTATCCTGACGCCAAATGACTTCGAACAGGCGATAAATGACATGCCCATGCACTCTGCCCCAGGGCCAGACTCATGGAACTCTGTGTTCATCAAGAACTGCAAGAAGCCCCTATCACGAGCCTTTTCCATCCTATGGAGAGGGAGCATGGACACGGGGGTCGTCCCACAGTTACTAAAAACAACAGACATAGCCCCACTCCACAAAGGGGGCAGTAAAGCAACAGCAAAGAACTACAGACCAATAGCACTAACATCCCATATCATAAAAATCTTTGAAAGGGTCCTAAGAAGCAAGATCACCACCCATCTAGAAACCCATCAGTTACACAACCCAGGGCAACATGGGTTTAGAACAGGTCGCTCCTGTCTGTCTCAACTATTGGATCACTACGACAAGGTCCTAAATGCACTAGAAGACAAAAAGAATGCAGATGTAATATATACAGACTTTGCAAAAGCCTTCGACAAGTGTGACCATGGCGTAATAGCGCACAAAATGCGTGCTAAAGGAATAACAGGAAAAGTCGGTCGATGGATCTATAATTTCCTCACTAACAGAACACAGAGAGTAGTCGTCAACAGAGTAAAGTCCGAGGCAGCTACGGTGAAAAGCTCTGTTCCACAAGGCACAGTACTCGCTCCCATCTTGTTCCTCATCCTCATATCCGACATAGACAAGGATGTCAGCCACAGCACCGTGTCTTCCTTTGCAGATGACACCCGAATCTGCATGACAGTGTCTTCCATTGCAGACACTGCAAAGCTCCAGGCGGACATCAACCAAATCTTTCAGTGGGCTGCAGAAAACAATATGAAGTTCAACGATGAGAAATTTCAATTACTCAGATATGGTAAACATGAGGAAATTAAATCTTCATCAGAGTACAAAACAAATTCTGGCCACAAAATAGAGCGAAACACCAACGTCAAAGACCTGGGAGTGATCATGTCGGAGGATCTCACCTTCAAGGACCATAACATTGTATCAATCGCATCTGCTAGAAAAATGACAGGATGGATAATGAGAACCTTCAAAACTAGGGAGGCCAAGCCCATGATGACACTCTTCAGGTCACTTGTTCTATCTAGGCTGGAATATTGCTGCACACTAACAGCACCTTTCAAGGCAGGTGAAATTGCCGACCTAGAAAATGTACAGAGAACTTTCACGGCGCGCATAACGGAGATAAAACACCTCAATTATTGGGAGCGCTTGAGGTTCCTAAACCTGTATTCCCTGGAACGCAGGAGGGAGAGATACATGATTATATACACCTGGAAAATCCTAGAGGGACTAGTACCGAACTTGCACACGAAAATCACTCACTACGAAAGCAAAAGACTTGGCAGACGATGCACCATCCCCCCAATGAAAAGCAGGGGTGTCACTAGCACGTTAAGAGACCATACAATAAGTGTCAGGGGCCCGAGACTGTTCAACTGCCTCCCAGCACACATAAGGGGGATTACCAACAGACCCCTGGCAGTCTTCAAGCTGGCACTGGACAAGCACCTAAAGTCAGTTCCGGATCAGCCGGGCTGTGGCTCGTATGTTGGTTTGCGTGCAGCCAGCAGCAACAGCCTGGTTGATCAGGCTCTGATCCACCAGGAGGCCTGGTCACAGACCGGGCCGCGGGGGCGTTGACCCCCGGAACTCTCTCCAGGTAAACTCCAGGTACCGTGTTGCTGTGTCCAGTCTCTGGAACATCCTGTCTTTGTCCACCTTGTCAATTCCTCTCAGTATTTTGTAAGTCGTTAACACGTCCCCCCTATCTCTCCTGTCCTCCAGTGTCGTCAGGTTGATTTCCATTAACCTCTCCTCGTAGGACATACCTCTTAGCTCTGGGACTGGTCTTGTTGCAAACCTTCTGTGTGTGTGTGTGTACTCACCTATTTGTACTCACCTATTTGTGGTTGCAGAGGTCGAGTCACAGCTCCTGGCCCAGCCTCTTCGCTGATTGCTACTAGGTCCTCTCTCTCCCTGCCCCATGAGCTCTATCATACCTCGCCTTAAAACTATGTATGGTTCCCACCTCCACTATGTCACTTTCTAGGCTATTCCACGGCCTGACTACTCTATGACTGAAGAAATACTTCCTAACATCCCTTTGATTCATCTGAGTCTTCAACTTCCAATTGTGACCTCTTGTGTCTGTGTCCCTTCTCTGGAACATACCGTCTTTGTCCACCTTGTCTATTCCGTGCAGTATTTTGTATGTCGTTATCATGTCTCCCCTGACCCTCCTGTCCTCCAGTGTCGTCAGGCCGATTTCCCTCAACCTTTCATTGTAGGACAATCCCCGTACCTCTGGGACTAGTCTTGTTGCAAACCTTTGCACTTTCTCTAATTTCTTGACGTGCTTGACTAGGTGTGGATTCCAAACTGGTGCTGCATACTCCAGTATGGGCCTGATGTAAATGGTATACAGAGTCTTAAATGAATCCTTACGGAAGTATCGGAACGCTATTTGTAGGTTTGCCAGGCGCCCATATGCTGCAGCAGTTATCTGATTGATGTGTGCCTCAGGAGATATGCTCGGTGTAATACTCACCCCCAGATCTTTTTTCTTGAGTGAGGTTTGCAGTCTTTGGCCATCTAAACTATATTGTGTCTGCGGTCTTCTTTGTCCTTCCCCAATCTTCATGACTTTGCATTTGGCAGGGTTAAATTCAAGGAGCCAGTTGCTGGACCAGGCTTGTAGCCTGTCCAGGTCTCTTTGTAGTCCTGCCTGATCCTCATCCGATTTGATTCTTCTCATTAACTTCGCATCATCTGCAAACAAGGACACTTCTGAGTCTATCCCTTCCGTTATGTCGTTCACATGTACCAAGAACAGCACAGGTCCTAGGACTGACCCCTGTGGAACCTCACTTGTCACAGGCGCCCACTCTGACACCTCGTCGCGTACCATGACTCGTTGTTGCATCCCTGTCAGGTATTCTCTCACGCGAGCTTTTAAATCTCTGCACAAAATTCAATTTAAACCAGCAAATAATAGAGCCTACTAGACTGGAGAATACACTAGACCTCATCTTCACTAACAATGATGATCTGATAAGAAATATCACCATATCAAAAACAATATACTCAGATCACAACATAATTGAGGTTCAGTCATGTATGCGCGGAGCCCCAGACCGACATAAGGAGATTAGTCACGAGGGAGCATTCACCAAATTCAACTTCAATAACAAAAACATAAAGTGGGACCAAGTAAACCAAGTCCTAACCGATATAAGCTGGGAAGATATACTAAGCAACACAGACCCCAACTTATGCCTAGAACAGATTAACTCGGTAGCACTCGATGTATGCACAAGGCTTATTCCTCTAAGAAAAAGGAGGAGTAGATGTAAAACAGAAAGAGACAGGCGCTCCCTTTACAGGCGACGGAAAAGAATAACAGAGCGGCTAAAAGAGGTCAATATATCTGAAATGCGTAGGGAGACACTGGTCAGAGAAATAGCAAGCATCGAACTTAAGCTAAAAGAATCCTTTAGGAGTCAGGAATCGCGGGAAGAACTAAAAGCCATAAATGAAATCGAAAGAAACCCAAAGTATTTCTTCTCCTATGCCAAATCAAAATCGAGAACAACGTCCAGTATTGGGCCCCTACTTAAACAAGATGGGTCCTACACAGATGACAACAAGGAAATGAGTGAGCTACTCAAGTCCCAATATGACTCAGTTTTTAGCAAGCCGCTAACCAGACTGAGAGTCGAAGATCAAAATGAATTTTTTATGAGAGAGCCACAAAATTTGATTAACACAAGCCTATCCGATGTTATCCTGACGCCAAATGACTTCGAACAGGCGATAAATGACATGCCCATGCACTCTGCCCCAGGGCCAGACTCATGGAACTCTGTGTTCATCAAGAACTGCAAGAAGCCCCTATCACGAGCCTTTTCCATCCTATGGAGAGGGAGCATGGACACGGGGGTCGTCCCACAGTTACTAAAAACAACAGACATAGCCCCACTCCACAAAGGGGGCAGTAAAGCAACAGCAAAGAACTACAGACCAATAGCACTAACATCCCATATCATAAAAATCTTTGAAAGGGTCCTAAGAAGCAAGATCACCACGCATCTAGAAACCCATCAGTTACACAACCCAGGGCAACATGGGTTTAGAACAGGTCGCTCCTGTCTGTCTCAACTATTGGACCACTACGACAAGGTCCTAAATGCACTAGAAGACAAAAAGAATGCAGATGTAATATATACAGACTTTGCAAAAGCCTTCGACAAGTGTGACCATGGCGTAATAGCGCACAAAATGCGTGCTAAAGGAATAACAGGAAAAGTCGGTCGATGGATCTATAATTTCCTCACTAACAGAACACAGAGAGTAGTCGTCAACAGAGTAAAGTCCGAGGCAGCTACGGTGAAAAGCTCTGTTCCACAAGGCACAGTACTCGCTCCCATCTTGTTCCTCATCCTTATATCCGACATAGACAAGGATGTCAGCCACAGCACCGTGTCTTCCTTTGCAGATGACACCCGAATCTGCATGACAGTGTCTTCCATTGCAGACACTGCAAAGCTCCAGGCAGACATCAACCAAATCTTTCAGTGGGCTGCAGAAAACAATATGAAGTTCAACGATGAGAAATTTCAATTACTCAGATATGGTAAACATGAGGAAATTAAATCTTCATCAGAGTACAAAACAAATTCTGGCCACAAAATAGAGCGAAACACCAACGTCAAAGACCTGGGAGTGATCATGTCGGAGGATCTCACCTTCAAGGACCATAACATTGTATCAATCGCATCTGCTAGAAAAATGACAGGATGGATAATGAGAACCTTCAAAACTAGGGAGGCCAAGCCCATGATGACACTCTTCAGGTCACTTGTTCTATCTAGGCTGGAATATTGCTGCACACTAACAGCACCTTTCAAGGCAGGTGAAATTGCCGACCTAGAAAATGTACAGAGAACTTTCACGGCGCGCATAACGGAGATAAAACACCTCAATTATTGGGAGCGCTTGAGGTTCCTAAACCTGTATTCCCTGGAACGCAGGAGGGAGAGATACATGATTATATACACCTGGAAAATCCTAGAGGGACTAGTACCGAACTTGCACACGAAAATCACCCACTACGAAAGCAAAAGACTTGGCAGACGATGCACCATCCCCCCAATGAAAAGCAGGGGTGTCACTAGCACGTTAAGAGACCATACAATAAGTGTCAGGGGCCCGAGACTGTTCAACTGCCTCCCAGCACACATAAGGGGGATTACCAACAGACCCCTGGCAGTCTTCAAGCTGGCACTGGACAAGCACCTAAAGTCAGTTCCGGATCAGCCGGGCTGTGGCTCGTATGTTGGTTTGCGTGCAGCCAGCAGCAACAGCCTGGTTGATCAGGCTCTGATCCACCAGGAGGCCTGGTCTCAGACCGGGCCGCGGGGGCGTTGACCCCCGGAACTCTCTCCAGGTAAACTCCAGGTCCATCCATTGCAGTGCCTTTCCTGTTATGTGTGCCTGATCCTCTAGCTTTTGCAGTAACCTCTTGTGAGGAACTGTGTCGAAGGCCTTCTTGCAGTACAAAAATATGCAGTCGATCCACCCCTCTCTCTCTTGTCTCACTTCTGTCACCTTGTCATAAAACTCTAGTAGGTTTGTGACACAGGATTTTCCTTCCCTGAAACTGTGCTGGTTGTCAATTATACACTTGTTTCTTTCCAGGTGCTCCACCACTCTCCTCCTGATGATCTTCTCCATGACCTTGCATACTATACACGTTAGTGATACAGGTCTGTAGTTTAGTGCCTCATGTCTGTCTCCCTTTTTAAAAATTGGGACTACATTTGCCATTTTCCATACCTCAGGGAGTTGCCCAGTTTCAAATGATGTGTTGAAGATCTTTGTTAATGGCTCACACAATATCTCTGCTCCCTCTTTAAGGACCCATGGAGAGATGTTGTCTGGTCCCACCGCCTTTGAGGTGTCAAGTTTGCATAGCAGCTTCTTCACCTCCTCCTTGGTTATATGTACCTCATCCAGCACTTGCTGGTGTGCCCCTTCCCCCCTGTTCTGATTTCCTGGAGTCCTACTGGTTTCCACTGTAAATACCTCTTTAAATCTTGTGTTGAGCTCCTGACAAACCTCTCGGTCGTTTCTTGTGAATTCCCCATCACCCTTCCTCAGTCTGATTACCTGGTCCTTGACTGTTGTTTTCCTCCTGATGTGGCTGTACAACAGCTTCGGGTCAGTCTTTACTTTTGATGCTATGTCATTTTCATATTGTCTCTGAGCCTCCCTTCTTATCTGTGCATATTCGTTTCTGGCTCTTCGGCTAATTTCTTTATTTTCCTGAGTTCTCTGTCTTCTGTACCTTTTCCATTCTCTAGTACACCTAGTTTTTGCCTCCCTACACCTTTGGGTGAACCAAGGACTCGTTCTGTTCTTCCCATTATTTGTTTCCCTTGGGAACAAACCTCTCCTCTGCCTCCTTGCATTTTGTTGCCATATATTCCATCATTTCTTGTACTGGTTTTTCTGTCAGTTCCCTCTCCCACTGAATGTCTTGAAGGAAGTTCCTCATGCCTGAGTAGTTCCCCCTTTTGTAGTTTGGTTTTTCCCAGCCTATTCCTGCTACTCTCTCCACTTGGAGCTCAACTATGTAGTCGAAGCACAGAACCACATGATCACTAGCTCCCAGGGGCCTTTCATACATGTGTGTGTGTGTGTGTACTCACCTATTTGTACTCACCTATTTGTGGTTGCAGGGGTCGAGTCACAGCTCCTGGCCCCGCCTCTTCGCTGATTGCTACTAGGTCCTCTCTCTCCCTGCCCCATGGGCTCTATCATACCTCGCCTTAAAACTATGTATGGTTCCTGCCTCTACCACATCACCTTCTAGGCTATTCCATGGCCTGACTACTCTATGACTGAAGAAATACTTCCTAACATCCCTTTGATTCATCTGAGTCTTCAACTTCCAATTGTGACCTCTTGTGTCTGTGTCCCATCTCTGGAACATCCTGTCTTTGTCCACCTCGTCTATTCCGCACAGTATTTTATATGTCGTTATCATGTCTCCCCTGACCCTCCTGGCCTCCAGTGTCGTCAGGCCGATTTCCCTCAACCTTTCTTCATAGGACAATCCCCGTAGCTCTGGGACTAGTCTTGTTGCAAACCTTTGCACTTTCTCTAATTTCTTGACGTGCTTGACTAGGTGTGGATTCCAAACTGGTGCTGCATACTCCAGTATGGGCCTGACGTAGATGGTATACAGAGTCTTAAACGAATCCTTACTGAGGTATCGGAACGCTATCCGTAGGTTTGCCAGGCGCCCATATGCTGCAGCAGTTATCTGATTGATGTGCGCCTCAGGAGATATGTTCGGTGTTATACTCACCCCCAGATCTTTTTCCTTGAGTGAGGTTTGCAGTCTTTGGCCATCTAAACTATATTGTGTGTGCGGTCTTCTTTGCCCTTCCCCAATCTTCATGACTTTGCATTTGGCAGAGTTAAATTCAAGGAGCCAGTTGCTGGACCAGGCTTGTAGCCTGTCCAGGTCTCTTTGTAGTCCTGCCTGATCCTCGTCCGATTTGATTCTTCTCATTAACTTCACATCATCTGCAAACAAGGACACTTCTGAGTCTATCCCTTCCATTATGTCGTTCACGTATACCAAGAACAGCACAGGTCCTAGGACTGACCCCTGTGGAACCCCGCTTGTCACAGGCGCCCACTCTGACACCTCGTCGCGTACCATGACTCGTTGTTGCCTCCCTGTCAGATATTCTCTGATCCATTGCAGTGCCTTTCCTGTTATGTGTGCCTGGTTCTCTAGCTTTTGCAGTAACCTCTTGTGAGGAACTGTGTCGAAGGCGTTCTTGCAGTCGAAAAATATGCAGTCGATCCACCCCTCTCTCTCTTGTCTACTTCTGTCACCTTGTCATAAAACTCTAGTAGGTTTGTGACACAGGATTTTCCTTCCCTTAAACCGTGCTGGTTGTCAATTATACACTTGTTTCTTTCCAGGTGCCCCACCACTCTCCTGATGATCTCCATGACCTTGCATACTATACACGTTAGTGATACAGGTCTGTAGTTTAGTGCCTCATGTCTGTCTCCCTTTTTAAAAATTGGGACTACATTTGCCATTTTCCATACCTCAGGGAGTTGCCCAGTTTCAAATGATGTGTTGAAGATCTTTGTTAATGGCTCACACAATATCTCTGCTCCCTCTTTAAGGACCCATGGAGAGATGTTGTCTGGTCCCACCGCCTTTGAGGTGTCAAGTTCGCATAGCAGCTTCTTCACCTCCTCCTTGGTTATATGTACCTCATCTAGCACTTGCTGGTGTGCCCCCCCGTTCTGATTTCTTGGAGTCCTACTGGTTTCCACTGTAAATACCTCTTTAAATCTTGTGTTGAACTCCTGACATACCTCTCGGTCGTTTCTTGTGAATTCCCCATCACCCTTCCTCAGTCTGATTACCTGGTCCTTGACTGTTGTTTTCCTCCTGATGTGGCTGTACAACAGCTTCGGGTCAGTCTTTACTTTTGATGCTATGTCATTTTCATATTGTCTCTGAGCCTCCCTTCTTATCTGTGCATATTCGTTTCTGGCTCTTCGGCTGATTTCTTTATTTTCCTGAGTTCTCTGTCTTCTGTACCTTCTCCATTCACTAGTACACCTAGTTTTTGCCTCCCTACACCTTTGGGTGAACCAAGGACTCGTTCTGTTCTTCCCATTATTTCTGTTTCCCTTGGGAACAAACCTCTCCTCTGCCTCCTTGCATTTTGTTGCTACATAGTCCATCATTTCTTGAACTGGTTTTCCTGTCAGTTCCCTCTCCCACTGAATGCCTTGAAGGAAGTTCCTCATGCCTGAGTAGTTCCCCCTTTTGTAGTTTGGTTTTTCCCAGCCTATTCCTGCTACTCTCTCCACTTGGAGCTCAACTATGTAGTCGAAGCACAGAACCACATGATCACTAGCTCCCAGGGGCCTTTCATACATGATACCCTCGATGTCCGAACTACTCATGGTGAATACAAGGTCCAACCTTGCTGGTTCATCCTCTCCTCTCTCTCTGGTAGTGTCTCTAACATGTTGATGCATGAGGTTCTCCAGTACCACATCCATCATCTTGGCTCTCCATGTTTCGGGACCCCCATGGGGCTCCAGGTTTTCCCAATCTCCTTGTGATTGAAATCACCCATAACTAGTAACTTTGCTCCCCCCATGTGTGCTCTCCTGGCCACCTCGGCTAGTGTGTCGATCATTGCTCTGTTGCTCTCATCGTATTCTTCTCTTGGCCTCCTGCAGTTCTGTGGTGGGTTGTACATTACTGCAATTATCACCTTATGTCCCTCAGACTGGATTGTTCCTACTAAGTAGTCCCTTTCGCCCATGCCATCCATTCCTTCCATTTTCTCAAAACCCCACTGGTTTTTAATGAGCAGTGCAACTCCTCCTCCCCCTCTCCTCCCTCTGTCTTTCCTGAGGATTTGATATCCGGATGGAAAGATTGAATCTGTTATTATTATGTGTGTGTGTGTGTGTGCGTGGGTGTGTGTGGGTTTGCGCGCTTGTGTGTATGCATATATTTGTACACTCGTGTGCATATGTCTGTGCGTGCGCCCTCGTGTATGTGTATGACCTACTTAATATTTGTGTTTATAACTCATTACAATTGTGACCAGGTGTGGATGTATCAGTGGCTCATTACTTTGTAATTTGTTCATGACTGTAACCATGTATAGAAGTGACGCTGATTCATTACCTTTGTAACTTGCCATGATTGTGATCAGATCTACCTGGAGTTCATTACCTTTGTAACTAGTTCAGCTATCATAACTTTGGGGTCCAGTCCCTGGACCCATTGTGTACCTTTGTAATCTTTTGACTACCGCCCACACGATGGGTATGGGGTGCATAATAAAGATATTAAACTATAAATAACTACCTCGTCTTAAAACTATGTATGGTTCCTGCCTCCACTACATTGCCTGCCAGACTATTCCACTTCCTAACAACTCAGTGGCTGAAGAAATACTTCCTACCATCCTTTGACTCATCTGAGTCTTCAGCTTCGAATTGTGACCCCTTGTTTCTGCATCCCATCTCTGGAACATCCTGTCCCTGTCCTGTTCTTGCTAATCTTTACATGGAATATTTCGATTATGTTCTTCCTACTAATGATGTGCGCCCTTCACTCTTTCTCCACTATGTAGATGACATCTTTGCTCTGTGGCCTCATGACTCTAGTCTCTTCCAACCTTTTCTTGATGCTCTTAATAATCTTGCCCCTTCCATTAAGTTTAAAGCTGAATGGGAATCTAATTCCTTGCTTCCTTTCCTTGATGTTCATGTCCACAGCTCAGATACAGGTTTTGCCTTTTCCGTGTACAGCAAGCCTGTGTACAGTGACATGTCCATTCACTACTTTTCTTATCATGCTTCCTCTGTCAAGAAAAGTGTTCTTGTTCCCCTCTTTCTCTGTGCTCTCCACATTTGTGATCCTCAGTTCCTTGAATGAGAAATTTCCACTCTTCATAATTCATTTTCCCATCTTGGCTACCCTTTCCATTTCATAGACTCTGCCTTCTCACGTGCTAAACGGAATTTCCTTTCTCCCAAACTCTCTACCCCTGGGAACTCTCCTGTCCTCTGCCTTCCCTACATTTCCGGTCTTTCTAATCTCTGCACCTCTCTCCGTTCCTTAGACATCAAACTTACTTTCCGCCAGACTAATACTCTTCGCACAAATCTAGTTCATACCTCTCCTCCCTTTATAGATGCTCCTATTATTATTATAATCAAAAAGAAGCGCTAAGCCACAAGGACTATACAGCGCTGCATAGATGCTCCTAGTGTCCAGTCTATTTCTTGTTCCTCCTGTCCTCTTCAGTACTTTGGAGAAACTGGCCAAACTCTTTCTGACAGACTTAAGGAGCACAAAAGTAGTATAAGGCTTGCCGACACCAACAATGCTTTTTTCTGTCACATCAGAGATCAGAGTCATCCTGTTGACTGGTCTTCCGCTAAAACTGTCTACCCTACAGTCACCGTCTGGTTGAATCCTCCCTTATACACAACTTTCCTTGTATGAATCTTAGTCCTGGCTTCGTCTCTGTAGATGCCTTCCTTTCCCACTACATTGTAAAATGCTCCAAACTTCCGAACACCTGTGACTTAACCTGATTCCTTTTTCTTCTTCTCCCTCTTCCCCTTTCCTCTTTCTCCTTTGGGTTGTCTTTCTTCTGCCTAGGGTATTTGTTCCTTATTTTCCCTCTTCTGTGTTTTTGCTCCTACCCTCTGTGGGCACCAGCTCCCTTGCAGTGCTCCTCTTTCTTTGTATTTGACCGACTCCACCTCCACCATACTACCTTCCCCACTACTACCTTCTACCTCCACTACTACTATTACCACCTCCTGCCTATATATACTCAGTTCAACGTACGTTCTTAATCAATCACACACACACTTTCATTGACCAGCTATCTCGTCTCTCTTATTACCCCGTGTTGAGAGTGACTTTCCGCAGAGTGGTGGTTACTGGGCCTTCGTCTTCACCATCAGGATTGGTGTGTCGGTGGCTGCCTACCCAAGGGCAGGAAGACTCCCTCTGCACTCCTGTTGCTGTCTGAAGTCTCCACGCCTCAGACTGTATGTGTAGTCTACACACCATACAGCTAGTGTTGGCTCTCCTCACCGCCCACAGCCAGTGTCGCCTCTCTTCATCCAGTGGGGGTTACTGAACCTTCGTCTAGACCATCAGGATTGGTGCATCGGTGGCTTCCTGCCCTTGGGTAGGCAGCCTTCTTCTGCACTCCCGTTGCTGTCTGAAGTCTCCACGCCTCAGTCTGTACGTGTGGTCTGCATGTCATACAGCCAGTGTTGCCTCTCCTCGCCGTTTCAGGGCATACAGTGCTCCATCAAGCTACAGCTCACCTCCTCAGTGTCCTGTGCCTCCAGCGACGGACTCCACAAGAAAACTTTAAAGTTATAGCCAGGCAAGTACGTGTGTCTACTTCACACGTACTTGCCTAGCCGAGTATTCTCACAGATTTGGCCGCCACATCTGATTTACAATGCCTTCCACTTCCTTCCCCCTTACCACTCCTCCTCTACCGCCAACACCTGCCTCTACTCTGTCTACTCCTGCCTCTAAACCCTACCTTGCCTCTACCTCTTCCAAACCCAATTATTTCTCACTTAACCTCAAATACCTTAATTCTGATCATGCCACTATCTGTCCTGGAAATTTATTGTACCAGATCACTGGCGCACCTCAGCTGAAAGTCTTTAAGACCAACTCAGGCTTCAAACTCCTTCTTGACAGACATTCTTACGAAACATACACCTCAACCGAGACCAGACAAAAGCTTCTCAGCGCAGGCTTCACTATTATTTGGACTCTTGAGCACCACGCCAAATGCACAGTGATCGCAAAACACGTACACTATTCTCTCCTGACTGCCTATGACACAGACAAAGAAGACTTAATCAAAGACATTAGTACTAAGGACAAAGTCTCTGTTGATGATATTTAGACCTGAAAACTCTACCATCCTCAAAATACACTGTTCAACTCCTTCTGACGCCTCTACACTCTTCAATCAAGGAATCTTTGCCAAGACCATCCGCATTCCTCCAAACACTCTCTTCAATCTGAACTTTCACCCCATCACACAATGTCTGAAATGCTACAAATTCGGCCATGACAAAATCTCATGCACATCCACACAAATCTGCTCCAGATGTTCAGCAACTGGCCACTTCTGGAATACTTGCAACCTCCCCCTTAAATGTGGTGGGTCACACACTGCAGTTGCAAATTCCTGCCCTTCTAGTCAATAGTCAAGACATTCTCTCCTCCCTCAGAGCAAGCCAACCTCCATCCCTCCCCAAACCCTTCCCTGCACCTCCCCCCCCCCTTCCATAACTCCCTCCCCTACCCCCAATGCCTGGGTTACTCCAGGCACTTGGTCTACCTCTTCTACTCTACACACATCAAACACCAACACACAGACAACAAACACCTCTCCTTCTACACCAACACCCACACTAGACTACAAAACTAACTGTCAACTCGCCACTGCTGCCCACTCTGTGATGGTAATCTCTCAAGCTTACCAATCAGACTACTCACATGTCCTTAACCTAATCTTGTCTGCTAATAATCTTCCCTCTTTAATTATCCCTCCTTCCTGCTTCTCTTCTAAGCCCCCTACAACCTCTCCCTCCTCCCTCTCTCCCACCCTCCCACTTCCTACACCCATCAGCTCGACTCCTCCCCTACCCCTCTTCACTACTACTACCCCTCCCACCAACACCCCGACTGTTGCTGCTACGACCACCCCTCCCCCCACCTCCTTACCCACTTCCTCATCCATTACCATAGCTTCCACTTCCTCATCTCCTACCAAAGCTTCCACTTCCTCTGCATCTACCTTCGCCCACTCCACCACAACCAAAACTTCATCCAGGTCCAACTTCACCTCCTCCAGACAAAATCCACTCAAACCTAAACCTGCCCCAACCTCTGACAGACAGACCAAAGATTATAAAACAGATCCATCTCTTCCTCCCCCTCAAGGAAATGGGTCCATAACACCTACAAACACACATCCACTGATGGCACCACTATCACAGGCTTTAAGCCAAACTCCTCCCCCGACATTAACTTTGCTATGACAAAACCATTAAATCATGTTTAAAGTGATTCAGTTCAACGTACGTTCTTACTTTACAATTAGACACCTACTGGCTGAGCTCCTTGAAGCAGAGGCCAGATATTGTTTTGCTAAACAGTACTTGCCTCAAAGCCCCTCAACATATCTGCAATTATGGTTATACTGCACTACAGTCCCCCTATGATCCCCATGATGGGGTTGCCGTCCTTGTCAAACCCAACACAAAACACGAATTTCTCCCAATCCCTTTTATTCACCAACACTGTCTTGCAGTCAGAATACACACCCACCTTGGCCCCTTTATCTTTTTCACCACCTATACTCGCCCAAGCACTATTCTCAACATACACAACCTTTCCTAAGTCTTCAACTACACCAACATGCCAACATACCTACTAGCTAACATGAATGCCAAACACACCGCCTTTCGTCACACCAGTAACAACCAACTTAGTCACCAATTACTCAACTTCACAAACCATAAACACCTAATTCATCTCAACCCAGACTTTAACACTTTCTACAACCACACGGGCCAAGGCAAACCAAGCCAGCTCTCTATTTCAACACTACATCTCACCTAGCCCAATTACAGGCTCTGATCACATCCCAGTCATCTTACACATCTCCTCCAACCCTATCCTCATCCCAGGCATACCTTCCTTCTCCTACAAGAATGCTGACTGGGATGCTTTCAAACAGCACATGGACAATACTAACCTCACCTATGACTACAACACCAAACCTCTCTGACATCGATACTCAACTTGATCTCATCCAGGACACCATTACACAAGCAGCCAACACCGCAATACCAAAGAAAACTCACACCACTCGTTATTCCTTCAAACCCTCACTCAGGACAAGAAGACTAATTATCTGCTACCACAACCGCTTCCTCTACAACACACAGATTTAATCAAGTCCGATTAGATCTCACTTACCTTAGAAACAACATTCTACACAGTCTAGTCCAAGACCACAAAATCACTGGTCACAGCTCATACTTCAAGCTGACAAACAGCGTATCAAAAACACCAAAGCTTTCTGGAACTTTATCATAAAAATCAGAGGCACAACTCCCACCAACAAATTCAAACACATCACCCACAACAATACACACATCTCAGACCCACACCTGAGACAACATCTTCCACCCTCACCCACCTCGCCCTAACATTATTCAACACAATCTCTTCGCTGTGATCCTAGTTTTAATAGGACAATGTCTATTGTGAAGTCCTTGTATTCTCTGCCTTTTGTCAGCTACACCATACTTCAATCACTACCCAGTAGTCTTAAGCTATTATTGCATGAAAATAATGTTGCAATTGAAGATACATAATTAAAAAATAAGCTTTCCTAAGAACTCTTTCTCATTGTTTTCTATGGAGTAACTGCAATTTATGGTCAGTAGGTAGAGCACCAAGTGCAAAAAAATGACAGAGATATTGAAGGAAGAACATCTGCTAAAGGATGGTGGCTAATAGTTGACATATACAAGCCAACATACCAGGGCATTGGAGAAAGACATCTAAGATAAAGTTGGCATGCTCTCTGATAAACAGGGCAAATACTAGAGACAAGAGCAAGATACCAACAGTAGATGAAAAAATGACATAACAGTAAGACAGATGATTACTGTCGACACAAACGCATAAATGATCTCGCAACTTGTGGTCGAGGAAACTTGGTCTTTCTCGTGAAGGGTAAGGAAGATCCTATCTAGGTCTGTGCAAGTCAACATCTCTGTCTACTCCTACCTACCAACCTGTGTTAAGCACACATCTTCCAAAAATAACAAACCTGGAATTCCTTTTGAAAACTATAAGGAATAGCAGGAGTTTTGGCTATATGTCACACAACTGATCTGAACCACATGTCAGTCTTACCTGCAACACTTCAAGGACTCTATCTCAAGACTCGAACACATCATTTTCAAAAACAAAAAGATAGCCAGATTGGGCATGTTTTCCCTACTTACAAAGTACCCATAGATAAAGTCATGTCCTTCCTATAAGACTTCAAACCGGAACCTCTCATTACCCAACCTTGATATTATTGATTTAATAAAAGAATATATCAGCTTTAATGTATTTTCCAACAGGAAGGACCATACAAGCAGAAGTTTGGATTAGCAATGGGATAACCTAAAAGGGCTCTCCTGCCAAACCTATGCATGGAACTTCTAGATAGATAGATTTCCTGACATGCATATCACAAAATATCAACTGATTGAGGTGCATAATAATTGACATTTGCTCATCATGCCCAGATGGTTTAACTTAATCTGGAATATCATAACCAAAGAGAACAATTCATACAATTTACTCTGGAAGAGAAGGCACATGATACTCCTTTCCTCAATGTCAAAATCCTTCAATACATGAGACAACTATTACAGGCCAAGCTGACATCTTTGGCATACTATATAGAAGGCCTGTGGTTATGCAGAGCATTTTGGGCAACTTAGGTTAATTTTGTTCCTCAGGATGCAACCCACAATAGTTGTCTAGGTGAAGAGGGTAGCAGGTTTAAGGAAACATGCTCAACATTTCACCAATGCCAGAATCAATCCCCAGACAATTAGTGTGGACAGTGAAGACCCTACCAAGCCATGAGGACCCACAATCTTACCCGTTTTTCCCCCACCGTAGATCTCAAACCAAGAAAGGTGTATTGCTTGAGACCTTCGTAGGGCATTGATAATCTGCCATGAAGAGTTCCTGGAAGAGGAACTTAACTACATGAATGCCTTCACAAGCCTCAGGCTTCCTCCCTATGCACAGTGTTCCTGTTGAACCACATATGAAGATACATAATAATGCCAGAAGCTGAGAAAATAACACAGAGATACGTGTTACCCACTCATACCATCAGAGAAGCTGCATTACCCAGTTTTCAAAAATCCAGAATTGACATTGTCATAGTCTGAACAAAAACATACAAGGACCTTGATGCCATACATCAAACCTAAAGGTGAAGGCAGTTGCAATATTGTGTATGATGGTTGTGACCAGGTGTACATACCGGAACACAGGTATGATCTCAGAACACACGGCATAATGCCTGTATACAGCATCACAACTTGCATTCATACTTCATAAGAAAAACACTGATCTGCAGTACCAGGAACAAGAGAAGCTTAGAAGTTTAGAATCATTGATTATTAAACTAACCAACAAAACAAGGTGATGTTTACTGTATCCACTTCGACCGCATGTGGTGTATTAAACAGCATGGATCACTAGGCTTCCTGCAGTGCTCCATCTGCCCTCGAGTAGCCGACTCACATCCAAACACTATTCCTTAGCATGTGAGGTTGCTTCCTGTGACTTATATATAAGCTTTAGTCTCTCTTAACTATGCACATGACAAACTGAATGTTCGGTGATACGTCAAAATAAAGAATTCATTGCTTTCATGTCTTTTCCAATAGCAGAACATAATTATTATTATAATCACACTATCAGAAAAATTACCAAGAAGTGTTAAGACTGTCAGCGGTTCTTCTTGCTAAGATTATCTAAAAAGAGAGAGACAGCTATTTCTAACCTTAGGACATCACACTGTAACACTGATCATTGAAAGTCTTTATTGATATCTAATTTTTTCTCAGTGCATTTTATTAACACTAATTTGTCAGTACTGTGCTGTACATAATACTGATTAACCTCTTTTTTTTTTTTGTAATAAAAGAATCCATGGGGTTATACAGTGCTGATACTGTATGCAGAAAAGGAAACACCAGAAACTATAGTATTTTTTATTATATTTATAAGCAGCTCTAAACCAGTAAGGGTAACTATAACCAAGAAGCTTACAAATTGGGGAACTGTTTTGTACAACATTTATGCACTTCTCTTTCTATATTTTTCTAATGAAATACAAAACATAGAACACTTTACCATAAATAATACAATACCAGAGTAGAAATACATAACAATACTACTATGCCTGAAAATAAAAAATCAAATGTGAACAAAAGCGAGGAAGTGTATATAAAAGCTAAGTCTATTGATGAGAAGTATTTTGAGAAAACAAAATTATGCTCTAATTGTCAGCAAAGCTAAGTATCATTAAAGTGTTGTATAAATATATTAATAAACTTGTTTTAAAATTATGATAAACAGAGAAAACAGTTGTCTTTTTTTTAAATTATTAAGTTATAGGTAAGGTAGATAAAAAAAAAGTATTATACAACAAACATTCAACACAAAACACTTGGAATACAGTGTAATTCAATCCCAACTTACAATGTTTTGAGTAATGATATTTCCCACTTATGTTGCTGGTATTTTGGAACCAATTAATCACCAACAAATTACATGCATTTCCAACTGAACTATATACGATTTTCTTAGGGAAGAATTATAAATATTTTTCCATGGTTAGGTTTCAATCATATGAATTCATACTGTGTGTATGTTTAATGTATATGAGGTGCAATCACAAAACTCCTAGACATAAAAAAAAAAATAGTCATACCTAATCACCTAATTGAAGTTGTTTGTTTCTGTGTACTCTCTTTGGGAGGCTATACACCAGTCCCACTGGTTTTGCAACTTCTTCCCCTCAAGGAAGGTTCCTTGACGCTGGTGAGGGGCTCTTGATCTAGGAAGTTGAATCGGTGCTCTGGTTCCTTGAATTAAGCCTGAATACCTTCCACATCCTCCCCACAGGCACTACATAATCCTACAGATTTAGTGCTCCCCTCTTGATTATAATAATAATTTGCAACTTCTTTAAATATTTCAAGAACTTTCTTTTAACAGCATCTAGTGTGGCCTGCAATTCTGCTCGAATATCATCATTACAATTCCACACCTTGAATGCCATTTTTATTTTTGGGAAGAGTAAGTCAGAGTAGGTTAGATCTGGAGAGTAGGAAGGGTGGGGAATGGCTGTCATGTTGTTTTTGGCCAGAAAATGATGGTCTTTCTGGTTTTGACTCAGGAGGTGGGTTACAAATTTCAGTTACTCGTTTCATTTTCAAATTTCCAGTCAGAATTCTTTGAAACAACTCATAAGAAATTTCTACAGTATTGGCAATGTTCTGGATCTTCATTTTCGCTTTTCACTGTTGGCGTCTGTTTTTGACATTGATGGACGCACAGAGCGTTCATCATCCTTAACTCATTCAAAATGCTGTGCCCGATCCATTACTTTGTCGCCAAATACTTGCTGAAACATTTTGCGACTTTCACTAACCATTTTACAGAGCTTGAAACAGTTTCACACACACAAACATGCTGTTCTTTCTTTTAAAGACTGCATTCTTTACACAGAAACTCACAACACAGAACATGACAAAAAATGCCTGTAACGACTGGCTTTATTTTCGTAACATGGCAACATTTTTCTTTTTTGTCCAAAAATTTCATTTATAACTCTAGTAGGCCTTACTCAATGAGCTTTAAATTTTCAGTGCTAGTGTGTGGCAAGATTCATGGGATTATTTACATGTGTGGTTGCCCTTTTGGGCAATGTTACAAAGGCCATTCCCCACACTTTGTTTCAGTGAGATGTATAAAAACAGCCTTCTCCGATAAGCATTAAAATTTCAATTCGTACAGTGGTACCCCGAGTTTCGTACATAATGCGTTCCAGAAGGCTGTTCGAGTGCCGTTAGCGAACGAATTTGTTCCCATAAGGAATAATGCAAATTAGATTAGTCCATTTCAGATCCTCAATACACTTACAAAACCACTTACAATAATACACTTATATAACAGTTGAAGTTGGGAGCAGTACGAAACTCAGGGTACCACTGTATTTTACTTGCAAAAATGTTGGTAAATTTTATTGTGTGTATGGATGCCATTTTGCCTCTCTTTAGTCTCAAAATAATATAGAATTATTTTACATTATTCAAGAGGGGCTCTTGATCCAAGGAACTTGATTGACCTTTTCTATGCTTACCTGGAGTATGTACTTGGAGAGGGTTTTGAGGGCTAACACTCCTGCAGCTTGGTTTGAGCCAGGCCTCATGGTAGATCAGGGTCTGATCAACCAGGCTGTTACTGCTGGCCATACACAAACTGATGTACAAACCAGACTGGCTGGTCAGGTACTGACTTTAGGTGCCTGTCCAGTGCCTTCTTGAAGACAGCCAGGGGTCTATTGGTAATTCTCCTTATGTATGCTGGGAGGCAGTTGAACAGTCTTGGGCCCTGGATACTTATTGTGTTGTCTCTCAGTGTACTCATGGCACCCCTGCTTTTCATTGGAGGAATGTTGCATTTCCTGCCAAGTCTTTTGCTTTCATAGGGAGTGATTTTTGTGTGCAAGTTTGGTACTAATCCCTCTAGGATTTTCCAAGTGTATATTATCATGCATCTATCTCACTTGCATTCCAGGGAATACAAATCAAGGGCCTTCAACTCTTCCCATTAATTTAGGTGCCTTATCGTACTTACGTGTGCCGAGAAAGTTCTTTATACACTCTCCAGGTCAGCAATTTTGCCTGCCTTGAAGGGGGCAGTTAGTGTCCAGCAGTATTCCAGCCTAGAGAGAACAAGCGACTTGAAGAGAATCATCATGGGCTTTGCGTCCCTAATTTTGAAAGTTCTCATTATCCATCCTATCATTTTCCTAGCAGATGTGGTAGATACATTGTTGTGGTCTTTGAAGGTGAGATCCTCTGACATTATCACTCTTAGGTCCTTCACATTACTTTTTTCCTCTATTGTATGGCTAGAATTTGTTGTATATCCTGATATAGTTTTAATTTCCTCAAGTTTTCCATATCTGAGTAGTTGAAATTTCTCTTCATTGAACTTTATATTGTTTTGAGTGGCCCATTTGAAGATTTGGTTGATGTCCGCTTGGAGTCTTGTGGTGTCTTCAATGGAGGTCACTGTCAAGGCAATTCAGGTGTCATCCGCAAATTAAGACACGGAGCTATGGCTTACATCTCTATGTCAGATATGAGGATGAGGAATAGGATGGGAGCAAATACTGTGCCTTGTGGAACAAAGCTTTTCACCGTAGCTGCCTCGGACTTTACTCTGTTTACTATTACTCTTTGTGTTCTATTTTCATGATATTCCTTTATCACGCATTTTGTGCGCTATTACACCATGGTCACACTTGTCAAAGGCTTTTGTAGTCTTTGTATACTACATCTGTATTTTATCCTTAACAGCATCCAGGACCTGGTCATAATGATCCAGTAGCTGAGAAAGGCAGGAGTGAACTGCTCTAAACAAGTTGTATAATTGATGAGTGTCTAGGTGGTTGGGGATCTTGCTTCTTAGAACCCTTTCAAAGATTTTTATGATATTGGATGTTAATGCTATCAGTCTGTAGTTCTTTGCAATTGCTTTACTGCCCCCTTTGTAGAGTGGGGTTATGTCTGTTGTTTTTAGTGAGTGTGGGATGACCCCTGTGTCCATGCTCCCTCTCCATAGAATGCTGAAGGCACATGACAGGGGCTTCTTGCAGTTCTTGATGAACATGGAGTTCCATGAGCTTGGGCCTAGGGCAAATCAGAATGCCTCTCAATTCAGAGTGAGTAAATTGTGCTGAGTCCACTAACATTGGACATGTGTACATAATTCCACAAGTTTTCCATCAAGTTTTGTACTCTTGGTGTAATCTTCAGAACAGGATTCTCTACCATTTTATAAAAATAATTTTTTTAAATAGTGGACACTGAAATGTTAACCCTTTCACTGTACAAACCCCAAAACTCAATAATGCTGTGTCCACTTTTAAAAACTAAATATTTTTTCTTTTGAAATGGTGGAGAATCTTTTCTTGAAGGCAATGAAACCAATAGTATGAAATTTGATCTTAAACTTACGGAATTACACAGGTGCAAAGTTAACAATCTTGATGGAATTTATGCACTGGTAATTTTGCCCAATTAGTCCTATTTTAAGCCAATTCCATTGTTTCGCTTGACCAAATTCTTAGCTATTTTGCTAGAATGCAGCCCATTATATCACTTGAGCACAAGAAACTGCCCATTTAACTATTGCAACCACCCTATAAAGTGACCAGAATTTGGCATTTTGGCCAGTTTTACACAAAATTAAAAAAATACTACAGTAGACCCTTATATTACACAGTAGTTACATTCCTGAAAAACGCCCTGTTAGATAAATCTGTGTTAAACTGAAGAACTTATTGGAAAAATAGGGTTACATTCCTAGGAACCCCAGAAAAGCCAAACACCTTTTTTTTAGACCTCCAGATCTTACAAATATAAAAGTGAATATGTCATTGTTGCTCATTGTTGCAATGTATTATGTTGTTTTTACTGCTTAACCCTTTCAGAGTCCAAGGCCCAAATCTGGAGTCACGCACCAGTGTCCAAGAATTTAAAAAAAAAAAAAATTTTTATTTTTTCTTATGAAATCATAGAGAATCTTTTTGTGAAGGTAATGAAACAAAAAGTACGAAATTTGGTGGAAAATAGACGAAATTATGCTCTCGCGAATTTTGATGTGTCAGCGATATTTACGAATCGGCGATTTTGCCGACTTTGACTCCCATTTTAGGCCAATTACATTATTCCAATCAACCAAATTCTTAGCTATTTCACTAGTATTACTTCTATTCTATCGATTGAGCACAAGAAATCGCCAAGTCAACTGTTTCAACTACAAAATAAAGTGATCGGAAATTGTTAATTTGGCCAATTTAACACAAAGTTCAAAATATTCCAATTTCAAAATAGGGTCCAGAATGAACAATGTAGGCATTCCTGGCACTAAACTAACATTTCCTCTGTTCATTAGTTATGTTTTGAGGCTTTACAAATAAATTCCATTTTGACTTTTTATTCACATAATGAATTTTTATTCACACCAAAAAATAGAAGATTTACTGTTATGCAATACTGTAATAATTGTATAAATATCATCACCATATTTGTGAATGTATATTAGACCCACCAGCTGACGTGTATTAGACGTGTGAGGTCGTTTGTTTACTCTTGAATATCGGCAAAAATTTAACATTTCCGCTACTTTGAGCTCAGTTTCAAGCCATTTCCAATGCTAAAACCAATCAAAATCATCTCTATTTCTGTAATATGTCTTCCATTCTATCAAATGAGACCAAGAAATCGCAAATACAACTATAAAAAACATACGAAAAAACACTGCAAAGTTGCTGTTTTAATCGAAAAATCATGATTTCATTTTTTTTCTCTCATTATACACAGTGTGCTGCAGGATCTGTTTTATGTGGTGCACACATACCACATAGATGTATTCTCTCATATCTAGGCCCAAATGTACCACTCACAGTTTATCAGAGTGAGCTGAGCTCATGGCGTAGATCTACGGTTTGGACCCTGAACGTAAAGCCGTAGATCTACGGGACGGACCCTGAAAGGGTTAAGACTACAAATGCAACAGAAATAATAGTATTTCTTACCTTAAATTGTGGGTGCTGGTGTTTGTGGATGATTGTGAAGAGAGTGGAGAGTTATGTTGTGGCCCTACTGGGCTGAGGTGGATGGTGGAGGTTCTGATATTGAAGTCAATGGTTGTACTGGAGTGTGCATAAATTCTGTAATGGAATTCTGGGCTATTTTACCCTGCAGTACATTATACAGCTGACGGTGAGGAATCAGCTGCTCTAGACACCGTTTCAGAGCACTGCTTCTAGATTTGTTAGGGTCCTCTTCAGTGAAAAAGTCCAACTTTAAGTCAGTAAGTCAGTCAGTAAGTCAGTCAAATCAGTCAGGAAGTCAGTCAGTTATTCATCACACAAACTCGTATATTTACCTCATTCTTATTAATTGTACAAACTGGCGATTCATTAAGACTCTCGCTATATCCACCACACGTGAGCCATTCTTAAGCTTGTCTAATATCTCAATTTTCTTTGTAATTCCAAGACTTAAATGCTTAACCCTTTTCTTGCCACTTTCAGCAACCCATGTGCCTACTGGGTGCAATGACTGCTTGGCAGATACAAGATATGGCAATTCATAAACACAGCTAACTTCTAGATGCACATGAACAGAAGACTGTGACAGGGGTGGCAGGGAATGGTGTGGGTGAGACAGTGCTCTTACCCCCACAGCAAAGCGGTGGCCAGAGCTAGGGAAATATCCTATAGGCACCACTCCAAATGTTTTCCCCTCCCACAAACCGAACCATGTTAGGTTAATTTTATGAAGTGTTGCATAAAATTATGCAGCAATTTTTCAATAGTGTAATAACCAAAATGTGCCAAATAAATCTGTGTAATATAAGGGTCTACTGTAATTTAAGAATAGTCCACAATAAACAATGTGGATATTCCTGGCACTAAAATATTTCCTTTGTGTCACAACCCCATGCCTCTCCTATATTACACTTGCCTTCCAATCTGAGTTTTTACTTTATTTCTAGGATAAAATATAACCAGGAAAGATTGGTCATGATTTACAGTGTCCAAATTAAGAAAACAACCTAAAAGAGGCTGAAGGTTGTAGGGATGCTTCACCCATCCTCTGGAATATTGGCAGAAATTGAATATCTCCACTAATTTGAACTTAATCTCAAGCTACGTCCCAACTTGAAAAAATCTTGCACTGTGTGGGGGGCAGGATTTCTTTTTTGTGGTGCACACACTGCACAGGTCCATTCTCTCATATCAAGGCCAAAATATACCATACACAGCATATCGGAGCTCATGATGTAGAACTACATCAGAGACCCTGACCTCAAAAACGTAGTTCTACGTGATGGACAGCGAAAGGGGTAATATCAGGGTCAGGACAGTGAAAGCCTTAAAGAATTTTGCTGTTTTACAGAAACTAAGATGAATCAGTGACATGAACTACGACTAGTCTCATGTTTGTTGCTGTGATTTAGTCACATTCATTTTTATCTTGAGATTCTTCCATGTTTCTGGTTAAGATATTAGTTGATACATTACTTACATGTATTCTCATATATTTGAAATAATTTATTCTGAAAGTCTTTTCTACACCTCTAATATGATAATTTTCTTTCAGTATGATTTCTAATGTGATATACTTGAGTTAAACGTTTCTTTCTCTTATGTTTCTTTCATATATGACTTCTTTTCATGTGAGACACTAAACTTAATTTTACACCAAAGTTTTTTCCACACTCTGAACAGTTGTATGGTTTCTTTCCTGTGTGCTGAGTCATATGATGAACAAGAGTTCTCTTTTGTGAAAAGCTTTGTGGACATTCTAAGCAATGATATGGCTTCTCTTTTGTATGAACTCTCATATGTTTTTTTTGAGATGATTTATCTGAAAACTCCTTCAGACATACTGAACACTGATATGGTTTCTCTCCAGTATGAAGTCTGAAATGAAGTACTAAATGAGATTTTTGAGTGAAGCATTTAAGACACTCTGTACACTGATATGGTTTCTCTTTGTTATGAAGTCTCATGTGAAGCTCAAGATGAGCTCTTTGAGTAAAGTCTTTTAAACATTCTGTACAATGAAATGGTTTCTCTCCTGTATGAACTCTCATATGCTGTTCTAGGTGAGGCTTTCGATGAAAGAGTTTGTGACACACTTCACAAGTGTATGTTTTCTCTCCTGCATGTTTTTCCATGTGTTTGGCAAGATTTAATTCGGTTTTTAAGACTTTCGGACAACTGGGACACTCATATCCTTCATTTTGCGTCTCCCCAGTGTGAGATTTCACACACGTCACTTGGTGCGACTCACGTTTAAAATTTCTAAGAGTATCCGTACATTTGTTAAAGGCTTTCGTTTTTGTATGACATTGCATGTGAATAATCAGACTTTTATTTCGAGAAAAGGCTCTTAAACACAATGAACACTGATATGGTTTCTCCCCTGTATGCCTTCTCATGTGATTTGCCAGATGTTCCTTTTGTGCAAAGTCTGCATTGCATATTTCACACCTATATGGCTTTTCTCTAGTATGAACTCTCATGTGTCTTATTAAATGTGATTTTTTAGTACAGTCTTTGAAACACACTGAACACTGATATGGTTTCTCAACAGAATTATCACTCATGTTTTGGCCAATTTTTTACTCCAAAGTCTTTGACACACCAAATATTGATGTTCTTTTATTTCAATGTTTAGTTCCAAATGTTTTATTTGCCAATGTTTTTATGAAAAGTGTTCTGGAAACTGAACCCTGATAAAAATTTATTTCCTAGATAATTTCTCAAATGAATTACTGAAGCAGATTTAAATTTGTTTAGACACAGAACACTGATGTGGCTCCTCGTGTGTGCTGCAAAAGAAGGAAAAGTATAAATTGAAGTAACATGGTAAACAAAAATATTAACTATATCAAAATTATATTCAGAAATGTACTAACCATCTACTGTATAGACAATCAACCACTCCTTTAACCTTAATAAACTTTCCATTTAATATACAGCCAGGCTCTGCTTATACAGCAGGTTGGGTTCCAGGCTACTGATGTAAAGTGAAAAATCACTGAAAAGTGAAAGATAGCATTTTTTCACTTTCAACTGGATGTATAAGCCTTACAACATGTTTACAATATTGTATATTAAGTGTGCAATACAACTAAGCCTAAAAAAGTTAAATGAAAGTAAAATGAAAGTAAACACATTATTTACCTTAACCCATTCAGGGTTCAGACTCCTGATCTAAAACTTGTCCACAGGGTCCAAGAATTTAAAAAAAAAAAATTCTTATTTTTTCTTATGAAATGGTAAAGAATCTTTTTCTGAAGGTAATAAAACAAAAAGTATGACATTTGATGGAAAATTGGCAAAATAGCACTTTCACAAATTTTGCTGCGCCAGTGATATTTATGCATCGTCGATTTTGCCCACTTTGACTTCTATTTTTAGCCAATTACATTTTTCCAGTTGACCAAATTCTAAGCTTTTTCACTAGCATACCTTCTATTTTATCGATTGAGCACAAGAAACCACCCAATCAACTATTTCAACTACCCAATAAAGTGATCAGAAATTGGTAATTTGGCTAATTTCAAAAAATTTAAAAATAAGGTCGAGAATAAACAATGCAGGCATTCCTGGCATTAAAATAACATTTCCTCTGTTTATTAGTTATGTTTCCAGGCTTTACAAATGAATTCCATTTTGATTTTTTATTCACACAATGAATTTTTATTCACACAAAAAATAAAAGATTTGCTGTTATGCAATATTGTAATAATTGTATTACATCAGCTCATTTGTGTATGCATATAGACTCACCAGTTGATATGCACTGGATCTGTGATGTGCTTTGTGCCCAATTTCAAGCTATTTTCAGTCCTAAAACTAATCAGTATCATGTATATTTCTGTAATAATTTCCATTCTATCAAATGAGACCAAGAAATGTGAATACAATCATAAACATCATAAGAAAAATACACTACAAAGTAGAAGTTTTTAACCTTTTGAGGGTCCAGACCCCCAATCTGAAAATAACCCACAGGGTCCAAGAATTTAAAAAAAAAAAAAAAAAATCTTATGAATTGGTAGAAAATCATTTTAGAAGGTAATAAAACAAAAAGTAAGAAATTTCATAAAAAAAAAAGACAAAATTACACTCTCACAAATTTTGCTGTGTCAGCGATATTTATGCATTGGCAATTTTTGCCAAAGTTGAGTCCTATTTTTGGCCAGTTACATTGTTCCATCGGACCAAATTCTTAGCCGCTTCACTAGAATATGTTCCATCTTATCTATTGAGCACAAGAAATTGCCCAATCAACTATTTAAACTGCCCAATAAAGTGATAGGAAATTGATAATTTGGTCAATTTCATATAGTTCAAGATATTCTAATTTCAAAATGGGGTCCAAAATAAACAATGCAGACATTCCTGGCACTAAAATTACATTTCCTCTGTTTCTCAGTTAGTACTCCCCCAGGTTATCCTGGGTGGCTAACACTCCCCCAGGTTATCCTGGGTGGTTAACACCCCCAGGTTATCCTGGGTGGTTAACACTCCCCCAGGTTATCCTGGGTGGTTAACACTCCCCCAGGTTATCCTGGGTGGTTAACACTCCCCCAGGTTATCCTGGGTGGTTAACACTCCCCCAGGTTATCCTGGGTGGCTAACACTCCCCCAGGTTATCCTGGGTGGTTAACACTCCCCCAGGTTACCCAGGGGTGGCTAACACTCCCCCAGGTTATCCTGGGTGGCTAACACTCCCCCAGGTTATCCTGGGTGGTTAACACTCCCCACAGGTTATCCTGGGTGGTTAACACTCCCCCAGGTTATCCTGGGTGGTTAACACTCCCCCAGGTTATCCTGGGTGGCTAACACTCCCCCAGGTTATCCTGGGTGGCTAACACTCCCCAAGGTTATCCTGGGTGGCTAACACTCCCCCAGGTTATCCTGGGTGGCTAACAGGGGTGGCTAACACTCCCCCAGGTTATCCTCTAACACTCCCCCAGGTTATCCTGGGTGGTTAACACAGGTTATCTGGGTGGTTAACACTCCCCCAGGTTATCCTGGGTGGTTAACACTCCCCCAGGTTATCCTCTAACTCCCCCAGGTTATCCTGGGTGGTTAACACTCCCCAGGTTATCCCCCAGGTTACCCAGGGGTGGCTAACACTCCCCCAGGTTATCCTGGGTGGCTAACACTCCCCCAGGTTATCCTGGTCCCCACAGGTTATCCTGGGTGGTTAACACTCCCCCAGGTTATCCTGGGTGGTTAACACTCCCCCAGGTTATCCTGGGTGGCTAACACTCCCCCAGGTTATCCTGGGTGGCTAACAGTCCCCCAGGTTATCCTGGGTGGCTAACACTCCCCCAGGTTATCCTGGGTGGTTAACACTCCCCCAGGTTATCCTGGGTGGCTAACACTCCTGGGTGGTTAACACTCCCCCAGGTTATCCTGGGTGGCTAACACTCCCCCAGGTTATCCTGGGTGGCTAACACTCCCCCAGGTTATCCTGGGTGGTTAACACTCCCCCAGGTTATCCTGGGTGGCTAACACTCCCCCAGGTTATCCTGGGTGGTTAACACTCCCCCAGGTTATCCTGGGTGGCTAACACTCCCCCAGGGTTAAAAATCCCCAATTAAGTCAAACACTAACTTATTTTACTTAAAAAAATCATCTAGACAATATATTTTGTAGTTTGTGTCACACATATAACTGACTGAACACTAACAAATAAGGTTGTTAATCATAAATGATGAACTAACCTCTTATTTTATTGGTAAATATTGTTGATGTTGAGGTGAAGGTTGATGTTGTGATGATGTGAGAGGAGCACCAAGTGTGAGCCGTACTTACTCCTGCTCACACACTCACATAAATAATTTCCTATATTTGGGCGGATTGTGTTTTGTTTTTACTTTTGAATGTACAGATAGGGATGCTAGAATTAGTGATTATAGGATATGGTAAGGTGAATGTACAGAAATATGGATGGGAGACTTGAAATGTGGCTGTGGTGGTGGCAGGTCAACACCTCAAGCCGCTCCTTCATGTTTCTCTTTATTTCAATAATAATATCTTTATTTCTTCAAGTACATGCACAAGGTATACAGGTCTGGAACTTTCAAGTAGAGAATTCCAGATATTGGATCCTTTTATGCACAATTAAGGCGGCTGTGTGGAATATCATGGATATTTTTGTGTCAGGTATTATGCCTCTGAGTTCAGTTGCAAGTATCTAGAAAGAGTTCAAATCAAATCAAATCTAAGTTTATTCTCTATAAGGATTACAATACTGAGTTTACAGATTTTGGTTATTGTGTGGTTTACATGTAGTAAAATACTAATTACAGAGGGGGCCACTGGGACACCTAGCATGGCTAGGCATTTCGGGCAAACTTAGATTAATTCTTAACCCTAAATTATTACAAATTAAGGAGTAAGTTGACTAAATACTAAGTGACTAAACAGTAGTTTACGAGTTTAGCAATGTGAATGCTTTTGTTTTGGCACAACACATAGTTTCTATATTGGAGTATCACAGGCAAACTTATAACTAGTTAGGAATCATTATTTTAAGATTAAGATTCGTATTTCTGTGTTTATAATCAAATGGGTGAGCGAGTGTAAGTGTGAACCACCAGGTGGTTTTTATGTAGTTAGTTGACGGGGTGTATCAGGGAGATAAGATGTTTTCTATCGGTAGTTTTGAAGGTGATGAAGGTGTCTGCAGTTCTAGTTTTCAGGTAGGGTGTTCCAGATTTTAGGGCCTTTGACATACATTGAATTTTTGTAAAGGTTTAGTCGGACACGGGGAATGTCGTAGAGATGGTTGTGTCTGGTGTTGTATCAGTGGATCCTGTCACAACTATCAAGAAAGCACTTTAGGTCAAGGTTAATATTGGAATTTAAGGTCCTGTATATATAGATTGCACAGTAGTAAGTGTGGATGTTCTGAACAGAGAGTAAGTTTAGATCTATGAATAGTGGGGGGGGAGGAAGGAGTTGCCTTGGATGGGATTTAGTGATTATTCTTACTGTGGCTTTTTGTTGAGTTATTATTGGCTTTAGGTGTATTGCTGCAGTTGATCCCCAAGCACAAATAGCATAGGTGAGGTATGGATAAAGGAGTGAATGGTATAGTGTGAGAAGGGCATTTTGCGGCATGTAGTATCTTGTCTTGAAGAGGATCCCAGCTGTTTTGGATACTTTTTTTGATATGTGTTGGATATGGGTGCTGAAATTCAGGTTGTTGTCGAGGTATAGGCCTAGGAATTTGCCCTCTTTATGTCTGGCAATTAGAGTGTTGTCGATCTTAATGTTAAGTTGCGCAGCACCTGCTCTGCTACCAAACATAATATAGTAGGTTTAGTCAGTGTTAAGTGTAAGTTTATTGGCTGCCGTCCAAGTTGATATTTTGAGCAGTTCCTCGTTAACAATGGAGTTGAGGGTGGCAAGATTAGGGTGAGAGATGACATAAGCCGTGTCGTCAGCAAAGAGAATGGGTTTCAGGTGATGGGACACGTTTGGAAGATCATTGATGTAAATGAGGAAGAGCAGGGGTCCAAGGACAGTTGCAAGTTAGGTTTGATATCTGGAGACCTGGCGTATATCTGGAGAGGGTTTTAGGGGTCAACATCCCCACGGCCCGATCTGTGACCAGGCCTCATGGTGGATCAGGGCCTGATCAACCAGGCTGTTACTGATAAATTAGACACATGTGCAACTCATGGGTATCTCTATTGAGGAAACGTTTCGCCAACATCTTGCTCCTGGGGGATTTCAACTTAAGGCACCTAAAATGGAGGAATATAGCAAATAATATTGTTGCAGTAATAACACCAGGAGGCAGCTCTGATGAAAACTCACACTCACACGAGCTTTTAAATCTCTGCACAAAATTCAATTTAAACCAGCAAATAATAGAGCCTACTAGACTGGAGAATACACTAGACCTCATATTCACTAACAATGATGATCTGATAAGAAATGTCACCATATCAAAAACAATATACTCAGATCACAACATAATTGAGGTTCAGACATGTATGCGAGGAGCCCCAGACCGACAAAATGAGACTAGTCACGAGGGAGCATTCACCAAATTCAACTTCAATAACAAAAACATAAAGTGGGACCAAGTAAACCAAGTCCTAACCGATATAAGCTGGGAAGATATACTAAGCAACACAGACCCAAACTTATGCCTAGAACAGATTAACTCGGTGGCACTCGATGTATGCACAAGGCTTATTCCTCTAAGAAAAAGGAGGAGTAGATGTAAAATAGAAAGAGACAGGCGCTCCCTTTACAGGCGACGGAAAAGAATAACAGAGCGGCTAAAAGAGGTCAATATATCTGAAATGCGCAGGGAGACACTGGTCAGAGAAATAGCAAGCATCGAACTTAAGCTAAAAGAATCCTTTAGGAGTCAGGAATCGCGGGAAGAACTAAAAGCTATAAATGAAATCGAAAGAAACCCAAAGTATTTCTTCTCCTATGCCAAATCAAAATCGAGAACAACGCCCAGTATTGGGCCCCTACTTAAACAAGATGGGTCCTACACAGATGACAGCAAGGAAATGAGTGAGCTACTCAAGTCCCAATATGACTCAGTTTTTAGCAAGCCGCTAACCAGACTGAGAGTCGAAGATCAAAATGAATTTTTTATGAGAGAGCCACAAAATTTGATTAACACAAGCCTATCCGATGTTATCCTGACGCCAAATGACTTCGAACAGGCGATAAATGACATGCCCATGCACTCTGCCCCAGGGCCAGACTCATGGAACTCTGTGTTCATCAAGAACTGCAAGAAGCCCCTATCACGAGCCTTTTCCATCCTATGGAGAGGGAGCATGGACACGGGGGTCGTCCCTCAGTTACTAAAAACAACAGACATAGCCCCACTCCACAAAGGGGGCAGTAAAGCAACAGCAAAGAACTACAGACCAATAGCACTAACATCCCATATCATAAAAATCTTTGAAAGGGTCCTAAGAAGCAAGATCACCACCCATCTAGAAACCCATCAGTTACACAACCCAGGGCAACATGGGTTTAGAACAGGTCGCTCCTGTCTGTCTCAACTACTGGATCACTACGACAAGGTCCTAAATGCACTAGAAGACAAAAAGAATGCAGATGTAATATATACAGACTTTGCAAAAGCCTTCGACAAGTGTGACCATGGCGTAATAGCGCACAAAATGCGCGCTAAAGGAATAACAGGAAAAGTCGGTCGATGGATCTATAATTTCCTCACTAACAGAACACAGAGAGTAGTCGTCAACAGAGTAAAGTCCGAGGCAGCTACGGTGAAAAGCTCTGTTCCACAAGGCACAGTACTAGCTCCCATCTTGTTCCTCATCCTCATATCCGACATAGACAAGGATGTCAGCCACAGCACCGTGTCTTCCTTTGCAGATGACACCCGAATCTGCATGACAGTGTCTTCCATTGCAGACACTGCAAGGCTCCAGGCGGACATCAACCAAATCTTTCAGTGGGCTGCAGAAAACAATATGAAGTTCAACGATGAGAAATTTCAATTACTCAGATATGGTAAACATGAGGAAATTAAATCTTCATCAGAGTACAAAACAAATTCTGGCCACGAAATAGAGCGAAACACCAACGTCAAAGACCTGGGAGTGATTATGTCGGAGGATCTCACCTTCAAGGACCATAACATTGTATCAATCGCATCTGCTAGAAAAATGACAGGATGGATAATGAGAACCTTCAAAACTAGGGAGGCCAAGCCCATGATGACACTCTTCAGGTCACTTGTTCTATCTAGGCTGGAATATTGCTGCACTCTAACAGCACCTTTCAAGGCAGGTGAAATTGCCGACCTAGAAAATGTACAGAGAACTTTCACGGCGCGCATAACGGAGATAAAACACCTCAATTACTGGGAGCGCTTGAGGTTTCTAAACCTGTATTCCCTGGAACGCAGGAGGGAGAGATACATGATTATATACACCTGGAAAATCCTAGAGGGACTAGTACCGAACTTGCACACGAAAATCACTCACTACGAAAGCAAAAGACTTGGCAGACGATGCACCATCCCCCCAATGAAAAGCAGGGGTGTCACTAGCACGTTAAGAGACCATACAATAAGTGTCAGGGGCCCGAGACTGTTCAACTGCCTCCCAGCACACATAAGGGGGATTACCAACAGACCCCTGGCAGTCTTCAAGCTGGCACTGGACAAGCACCTAAAGTCAGTTCCTGATCAGCCGGGCTGTGGCTCGTACGTTGGTTTGCGTGCAGCCAGCAGCAACAGCCTGGTTGATCAGGCGCTGATCCACCAGGAGGCCTGGTCACAGACCGGGCCGGCCCAAGAATTAGGCAAGCGACTCAAGGTTGAGGGACTGATTACCTCATTCTCCTCCTGTTCTTCAAGTTTCTCCTATGTATGGACTGATGAAGCCACTGTGTGGCGAAACGTTTCCTCAATAAAGATACCCAAGAGTTGCACATGTGTCTAATTTATCAACATGTCGGTTCTCTGAACCATTCATCTACAAACCTGTCAGACACTGCAACTTCTTGGGATCTTATTACTTAGGAATTCTTCGCTTGCCTAATTCTTGGGCACGACCTACTTCCACATTGAACAAATGTGACACTACCTATGACTGCTGCACCTCTCCTGCCATATGGTTTATAAGCTGCTTCTCCGCTCATATGCCGTATTCTACTCAAGATTGATGGACTGAACACATCGACTCAAGGTTGAGGGACTGATTACCTCATTCTCCTCCTGTTCTTCAAGTTTCTCCTATGTATGGACTGATGAAGCCACTGTGTGGCGAAACGCTTCCTCAATAAAGATACCCAAGAGTTGCACATGTGTCTAATTTATCAACATGTCGGTTCTCTGAACCATTCATCTACAAGGCTGTTACTGTTGGACGTAGGAATCACAGCCCGGCTGGTCAGGTACTGACTTTAAGTGCCTGTCTGGAGCCTGCTTGAAGATAGCCAGGGGTCTATTGGTAATCCCCCTTATGTATGCTGGGAGGCAGTTGAGCAGTCTGGGGCCCCTGACACTTACTGTATTGTCTCTTATCGTGCTAGTGGCACCCCTGCTTTTCATTGGGGGATATTGCACCGTCTGCCGAGTCTTTTCCTTTCATAGGGAGTGATTTTTGTGTACAAGTTTGGTTTACCTGGAGTTTACCTGGAGAGAGTTCCGGGAGTCAACGCCCCCGCGGCCCGGTCTGTGACCAGGCCTCCTGGTGGATCAGAGCCTGATCAACCAGGCTGTTGCTGCTGGCTGCACGCAAACCAACGTACGAGCCACAGCCCGGCTGATCAGGAACTGACTTTAGGTGCTTGTCCAGTGCCAGGTTGAAGACTGCCAGGGGTCTGTTGGTAATCCCCCTTATGGACACGGGGGTCGTCCCACAGTTACTAAAAACAACAGACATAGCCCCACTCCACAAAGGGGGCAGTAAAGCAACAGCAAAGAACTACAGACCAATAGCACTAACATCCCATATCATAAAAATCTTTGAAAGGGTCCTAAGAAGCAAGATCACCACCCATCTAGAAACCCATCAGTTACACAACCCAGGGCAACATGGGTTTAGAACAGGTCGCTCCTGTCTGTCTCAACTATTGGATCACTACGACAAGGTCCTAAATGCACTAGAAGACAAAAAGAATGCAGATGTAATATATACAGACTTTGCAAAAGCCCTCGACAAGTGTGACCATGGCGTAATAGCGCACAAAATGCGTGCTAAAGGAATAACAGGAAAAGTCGGTCGATGGATCTATAATTTCCTCACTAACAGAACACAGAGAGTAGTCGTCAACAGAGTAAAGTCCGAGGCAGCTACAGTGAAAAGCTCTGTTCCACAAGGCACAGTACTCGCTCCCATCTTGTTCCTCATCCTCATATCTGACATAGACAAGGATGTCAGCCACAGCACCGTGTCTTCCTTTGCAGATGACACCCGAATCTGCATGACAGTGTCTTCCATTGCAGACACTGCAAGGCTCCAGGCGGACATCAACCAAATCTTTCAGTGGGCTGCAGAAAACAATATGAAGTTCAACGATGAGAAATTTCAATTACTCAGATATGGTAAACATGAGGATATTAAATCTTCATCAGAGTACAAAACAAATTCTGGCCACAAAATAGAGCGAAACACCAACGTCAAAGACCTGGGAGTGATCATGTCGGAGGATCTCACCTTCAAGGACCATAACATTGTATCAATTGCATCTGCTAGAAAAATGACAGGATGGATAATGAGAACCTTCAAAACTAGGGAGGCCAAGCCCATGATGACACTCTTCAGGTCACTTGTTCTATCTAGGCTGGAATATTGCTGCACACTAACAGCACCTTTCAAGGCAGGTGAAATTGCCGACCTAGAAAATGTACAGAGAACTTTCACGGCGCGCATAACGGAGATAAAACACCTCAATTACTGGGAGCGCTTGAGGTTCCTAAACCTGTATTCCCTGGAATGCAGGAGGGAGAGATACATGATTATATACACCTGGAAAATCCTAGAGGGACTAGTACCGAACTTGCACACGAAAGTCACTCACTACGAAAGCAAAAGACTTGGCAGACGATGCACCATCCCCCCAATGAAAAGCAGGGGTGTCACTAGCACGTTAAGAGACCATACAATAAGTGTCAGGGGCCCGAGACTGTTCATCTGCCTCCCAGCACACATAAGGGGGATTACCAACAGACCCCTGGCAGTCTTCAAGCTGGCACTGGACAAGCACCTAAAGTCAGTTCCTGATCAGCCGGGCTGTGGCTCGTACGTTGGTTTGCGTGCAGCCAGCAGCAACAGCCTGGTTGATCAGGCTCTGATCCACCAGGAGGCCTGGTCACAGACCGGGCCGCGGGGGCGTTGACCCCCGGAACTCTCTCCAGGTAAACTCCAGGTATGTGTGCTGGGTGGCAGTTGAACAGTCTTGGGCCCCTGACACTTATTGTATGGTCTCTTAACGTGCTAGTGACACCCCTGCTTTTCATTGGGGGATGGTGCATCGTCTGCCAAGTCTTTTGCTTTCGTAGTGAGTGATTTTCGTGTGCAAGTTCGGTACTAGTCCCTCTAGGATTTTCCAGGTGTATATAATCATGTATCTCTCCCTCCTGCGTTCCAGGGAATACAGGTTTAGGATCCTCAAGCGCTCCCAGTAATTGAGGTGTTTTATCTCCGTTATGCGCGCCGTGAAAGTCCTCTGTACATTTTCTAGGTCGGCAATTTCACCTGCCTTGAAAGGTGCTGTTAGTGTGCAGCAATATTCCAGCCTAGATAGAACAAGTGACCTGAAGAGTGACATCATGGGCTTGGCCTCCCTAGTTTTGAAGGTTCTCATTAACCATCCTGTCATTTTTCTAGCAGATGCGATTGATACAATGTTATGGTCCTTGAAGGTGAGATCCTCCGACATGATCACTCCCAGGTTTTTGACGTTGGTGTTTCGCTCTATTTTGTGGCCAGAATTTGTTTTGTACTCTGATGAAGATTTAATTTCCTCATGTTTACCATATCTGAGTAATTGAAATTTCTCATCGTTGAACTTCATATTGTTTTCTGCAGCCCACTGAAAGATTTGGTTGATGTCCGCCTGGAGCCTTGCAGTGTCTGCAATGGAAGACACTGTCATGCAGATTCGGGTGTCATCTGCAAAGGAAGACACGGTGCTGTGGCTGACATCCTTGTCTATGTCGGATATGAGGATGAGGAACAAGATGGGAGCGAGTACTGTGCCTTGTGGAACAGAGCTTTTCACCGTAGCTACCTCGGACTTTACTCTGTTGACGACTACTCTCTGTGTTCTGTTAGTGAGAAAATTATAGATCCATCGACCGACTTTTCCTGTTATTCCTTTAGCACGCATTTTGTGCGCTATTATGCCATGGTCACACTTGTCGAAGGCTTTTGCAAAGTCTGTATATATTACATCTGCATTCTTTTTGTCTTCTAGTGCATTTAGGACCTTGTCGTAGTGATCCAATAGTACTAATAGTACTTTTGCAAAGTCTGTATATATTACATCTGCATTCTTTTTGTCTTCTAGTGCATTTAGGACATTGTCGTAGTGATCCAATGGTACTAATTCCTCTAGGAATTTCCAAGTGTAAATAATCATGTATCTCTCCCGCCTGCGTTCTAGGGTTACACTGAGGGCTTTCTTCCTATTTCCAGGACCAATAGTCTCATTGTGCCTATCCCTAAGCCCCAACAGCCTGATACATTTAGACTGATCTCCCTAACTAGTTGTCTTTGTAAAACTTTTGAAAGAATGATACTTAACAGACTGTACTACAGAATCAGACACCAACTTTACCCCTACCTCGTTGGGTTTATGAAAGGTAAAAGTGTGCAGAATTGTATTTCCACCTTTCTCACTGCACACACCTCTACTAGTAAAATATTTTAATGTTCCAAAGCTATAGTGCCTAATAGGTGTTTAATGTGTTGATATATGTCAAAAAACTGTATTTGAAAATGGAATGGAACCAACAGGGAGCTCTGCGCCTGCGCTGATGGGCAGGGCAGAGGTCGAGACGGGGAATGAGGCAGCGGGAGTGGTTTGAATGGAGTTAAGAGGCTGGGAAAGCATGGGACCAGGAAATTGGCGTTCACGGTGGCCTAAGGATTAATATAGGCCTCACTTCATAATAGGAAGTGTTGTAACTGTTCCTGGTGAAGAATGAGGGAACGTGATTTACGGGACCGCTGTAATAAGTGGTAAAATTAGTGAATAATGGTAGGACTGGTGGTGACTGGTGCGACGCCATGGAGTGTGTCCAGGGGAAAATACCCGTGATTTAATCATCACTCATCGGTCTCAGAGCTTAATGGATTGACCTCTAATGTGTATACTAGTTATGAGACGTTAAACCGTATGGTGGGCTGTGAAGTAATCAGTGATAATAACACTAAGTTAAGAGAATGTGTGAAGTGAAATAAGTCGCCTGTTCTCCGAGTGAGTGTGCACGTGTTTACCTCGTGGTTCCTGTCCTGAGGATAGTGAAGTTTTTATGGAGTCACGACTTCTAAACCGGGACAAACCAACGGATACCTCGTCCTGCTGGAATAAGAACCGTGTCGGTGTAGCAGGACATCGAAATGAGATGGTGAATGGAGGAAATAAGGAGCATCAATCACCCACAGTTAAGTAACCCTTCTAGTTATAGCAGACTGATACTGGCCAGTTAGGTATGTTGTAATTGGATAGGTTGTGGGTGATCCAGCTACATCAAGTGACCACCAGAGAATATCTGGTAAGTGGTGGTATTATATACAAGTGTTTTTCCTTGATGGATATACCCATGCGTAACCTACCCCCATCCCCTTCATTCAGTTAAACTAATATAATCTATACAGTCCACAATTAATTAGTAGTGCCATACTTGTGGATGCTATCCAATTCCTACTGGTCTCGGACAGATATGGGTAAGATTGTGAGGTTGAAGGAGCTACCTGCAGTGACCAGGGGTGGCTAAGTTTTCTCACATGTCTACACTGGGTGACTACGGTAAACAATATGGTTGTTGTCTCCCAATGAGATTACTTGTATGCATGTAATGTTGAAGTACATACCGATAACCCCTATAAAATTTTCCATAACTAGGTCGGCAAGAATTAATTGTTCAATTGCAGACCAGTCAGCCAAACAGTTGTAAGGATATGACACATAATGACTCTGAGGTATCTGGCAAGTCTCAAAATTGAAAAATAATCCCAGTGGCAATAATCATAATTAAGGGTTACATAGGCACATATCAAGTGAAAGGAATCAGTAATAGTGGTTCCTCACATCAAGGTAAGAGGAATAAGTACCTCAGTAAGGGTAACCCAGTTGATAAGAGGCTATCATCTGTGTATGTCCCATCCCGCCTATGCAGGGGCCCAATACTGGATTTTGTTTTTTCCCTTAGATTTGGCATAAGAGAAGAAGTATTTTTTTTTCAGTTTCCTTTATGGCTTTTAGTTCTTCCTGTGATTCTTGTCTCCTATAAGATTCCTTCAGCTTAAGTTCGATATTTGCAATTTCATTGACTAGTGCATGGGGCTCCGTGGTTAGGTTTTTTTTTTTCCAAAAAAAGCTCATTGGAGGAATGAAAGGGATCACATATCCCCCTCCGCACCCAAGAGGTCCCTCGGTGCGACTGGTAGTGCAGATGCGGCACGGAACCCCAAGGTTTTAGCCTCATTAACCCAACTAGGTAGACTGTTCCACTCATCAACTACCCTATTTCCAAACTAATACTTTCCTATATCCTTTCTAAATCTAAACTTGTCTAATTTGAATCCATTACTGTGGGTTCTCTCTTGGAGAGATATCCCCAAGACCTTATCTATGGTTTAGAAAGACACATAAGCAAACATTATGACATATTTATTAGAAAGCGTTTTGGTCCTGGGACCTTGATCACTTCTAACATACAGAGATAGAAAGACATTATATATATAGGCGGAGAGTGAGGTGTGAGTGACGCACGGTGACCTGAAGAATGTCATGTTGGGATGAGGATGGGTAGACGATGAAATCATGTGACTCCTGTGTTGTTGGGTTGGTGGTACTTAAGTATCATGTATGCCAATGTTTTTGAAATTTTGTAGTTTCCAGTATTACGTTCTGTAGCGTCGGTGACGGTGATTAGTGAGGCTTCTAGGCACTGTCGGCGTCTGAGGTCTGGTTCAGAGAGAATGAGTTGTACCTCATTCCAGTTCATCAAATGCCCCGTGGAGTCTCTGTGGAGCACACAGGCGTACCTTACATCGTCTCTGTTAGAGGCATTTTGATGCTCATTCAGGCGGACTGCAAGATCTCTGCCTGTCTCGCCTACATATTTCTTGGGACAGAATCCACAGGGGATAGTGTAGATGCCTGCTGTAGAAGTTAGAGGTGCGGGGCTGCGTTTCGTAGTGAGGTCTTTGATAGATGTGTTTATGGTGGAAACATTAATGTTATTGAACATTAAAATGGTATAAAATACCGACAGGTTGTTAGGTAAGACACATATGCAACAGTTAGGTATCTTTATTATGAAACGTTTCGCCTACACAGTAGGCTTCTTCAGTCAAGTACAGAAAAGTTGATAGAAGCAGAAGATACTTGAAGACGATGTAATCAGTCCATCACCCTTAAAGTTTTGAGGTGGTCAGTCCCTCAGTCTGGAGAAGAGCATTGTTCCATAGTATGAAACAATATGTTTCATACTATTGTTTCATACTATGGAACAATGCTCTTCTCCAGACTGAGGGACTGACCACCTCAAAACTTTAAGGGTGATGGACTGATTACATCGTCTTCAAGTATCTTCTGCTTCTATCAACTTTTCTGTACTTGACTGAAGAAGCCTACTGTGTAGGCGAAACGTTTCATAATAAAGATACCTAACTGTTGCATATGTGTCTTACCTAACATTAATGTTATTCATAGCAAGTGCCCGGCGAGTATTCGTGGCAACATCACCGCATGAAAGCACTATGAACTGCTTAGGTGGTTGTTCCATGGGCGGTTTGTTGAGGATAGCTTGTGCCTTGAGTCTGCAATCTTGGATGAAGGAAGATGGGAACTGAAGATGTGTAAAGGCTTGTGTTATGTAAGTACATTCTTCTTCAAGAAAACAAGGGGTAGAGATGCGAAGAGCTCTCAAGAAGAAGCCAGTGAGGACTCCTCTTTTAGTGTGGTTGTCTTGGTGTGAATAAAAGTGTATAAGATCGTCCTTGTTGGTAGGTTTTCTATACACTTTGAAGAGAAGTTTGTCACTGTCGGGAGATCTGCACAGGAGAACGTCGAGGAAAGGAAGTTTGCCATCGTTTTCGAGTTCAAGTGTAAACTTTATTGATGGTTCGGCTGCATTGATCTTGTTGAGAAGGGCCTGGATATCGAGACGTCTTGGATAGAAAACCAATATATCATCAATGTATCTTAGCCAGGTGACGGTGTTGGAAATGAGGCTGCTGAATTTCTCTGTCTCTAGGTTTTCCATGTTGAGGTTGGCAAGCACAGCACTGAGCGGGCTGCCCATTGCCATCCCAAAGCACTGTTTGTAACAGTTGTCCTGATACTTGAAGTTGAAATTAACACAAAGATCCACTAGATTGATGAAATCTAGAAGAGGTAAAGGGAGGTCGTGGTTTTCAGTGAGCCTCTGTCTCAGAATGTTGATTGCTGCATCAGTAGGAACTTTGGTAAAGAGGGCTGTGACATCGAAGGAACCCATGCTTTTGTTTTTAACATTTAGGTTGGAAATTCGGGAGAGGTCACCTGAGTGTTTGAGGTGGGCTTGACTGATGGTGCCCAGAAGTGCTGAAAGGTAATTTGGCAAGGTGGCCAGCTAGTCTGTGTGGTGCACTCCCTATGCCCGAGGTGATAGGCCATAGTGGGATGGCAGGCTTGTGTGTCTTAGGAAAGCCATACAGGCGTTGTGGAAATTTATTTGGTCCCTAAAGTTCCACAGGACAGATCCAGAATGGCCGTAATGGAACGGCTGAGCTGGGTGGCCCTTAAACCCTCCCAAACAAACACATTTCTCTCCCCGAGTGGATTGATGGTAGGCATTTATTTAATTTATAGATTTACCCTTCAGGGAAGGAGTAGGTAGTTTTACTGTTAGTACACTAATATTAGGTTTACTAAGGCAACTGTAGATAATAATAATGTAGACCTAAGCTCTTAACATAGGTAGTAATAGGCTGATAATGTAGGCAAACACTAGGATAAGTTAGCTAGGGAGAACTGGCAGCCCTAGTTTGAACGAAGAGACGAGGGTCTGGAAGAGAGACCAGCTCATTCTTCTTAAGATAGACTCCAACTGGACAAGACGTGCCGTGATCAGACCAGGGGAAATCAGGTAGAGGCACCTCGATGCACCGTAGATGACCTCCTCTGTCAGGCCCATACAGTAAGACAAAACCTCCACTTTATCTCGTAGATTTCTGGCCAGTGTCTGGGGAGTTTGTGAGCGAGTTGATCTGTGGGCCTGTGTTGCAGCTGGGAGTGCATGCCCAGTAAGTACCAGTGTCTCTCGTTTATGTAGAAGCTAGTGTCCGTGTCTGCATAGTTGTACTAGGGGATACACACCCTCTTGGATATAGGAATTTCTGAGGTGCAGGCAGGTCACTAATAATGATTGAATATTGCAGGAATTAAGGCTCCCGGTTGCACGTGGTTTCTGAGGGGAAGTCCAAAGGGGCTAAGGCTAAGCTTAGGGAAGTTGAAGATCAGGATATATGCTGCAACACCAAATAAGTTAGTCCTTTATATGTGCATGCAGGCGAGTTTCTTGCACCTTCAATCATTTGTGAAAACCTGTCCTATAAGCCACTTGTGAGGCTGAGGTACCCACCTCAGAGCTCAGTGTCAACAGTTTGCCAGGGTAGGCGACTCACTTGGAGGCAGTCCACACAAATTTTCACAAAAGTGGTCCTTCGAAAACCGTGATGTGGAATAGCTAGGTTAAGCTATCATAGCTAGGCCACAGTTAGGAACCAGTTTAACAGAGTTAGGTTAAGTTAGCACAAATAGGCCCAGAGTTACACAGAGGCTAGGCCAAGCTGACTATACAAAAGTAGTTGTTATTTGCAGTAATTTACAGGCAGGCCAGGTAGGCTAAAGAAGCTTGTGAATTTAATTATTTACAGTGATTACAAGTAATCCAGAGTAGGAGACTTGTGTGTTAATTACTTACAGTGGATTTGCAAGGTAGCCACAGTTAGGCTAGGCTTGTGCAATATTTACAACAGTTATAGTAGCTAGGACAGATTTAACATAGTTATTATTTACAGGGATTTCTAAAGCTAGGTTAAATTAAGCTAGCACACTAGTTAGGTTAGGATTTACCTTATCCAACCATCCACGCTAGACTGAGTAAGCTAGGTCAAGCTGTTTACACACATTATTCATTTGCTGTTTCACAAGTTGAATTGTTGAATTTATTTGTGTTAACCAAGTGATTTTAATTTGTATACTGCACTTTTTATTGTGTGATTTTCATTGTCTTTGATTCATGTTAATGTGGGATTTGTGAATTGTACCTGAGACTAGGTTAAGTCCTGTAATTATTTGCTGGCATTGTACAGGAAAGTGCTAGGTTAAGCTTTCACATCGATGCACATTTTGATTGGGATTTGAGAGCTAACAGTGTACATTTTTTATTCACAGTAGAATCAATATAACAAAGGGAATTGTTAAGCTTGTTGAGAAGCCTTGAGACTCGTTCATTCTTACCTAACACCGTGACGTGCTGTGGGGTGGACTGGGTAAAGTACAATTAGTGTCACACTCCTCATTAAACTTCGACAATGGCAGATGGGAGTTCAGGAGAGTCTGGTTCAGTGTTAACAAAATTAAAACGATCAGTGGCGGCATACAAAGGGCATGGGCACTTGTTCTATCTAGGCTGGAATATTGCTGCACACTAACGGCACCTTTCAAGGCAGGTGAAATTGCCGACCTAGAAAATGTACAGAGAACTTTCACGGCGCGCATAACGGAGATAAAACACCTCAATTACTGGGAGCACTTGAGGTTCCTAAACCTGTATTCCCTGGAATGCAGGAGGGAGAGATACATGATTATATACACCTGGAAAATCCTAGAGGGACTAGTACCGAACTTGCACACGGAAATCACTCACTGCGAAAGCAAAAGACTTGGCAGACGATGCATCATCCCCCCAATGAAAAGCAGGGGTGTCACTAGCACGTTAAGAGACCATACAATAAGTGTCAGGGGCCCGAGACTGTTCAACTGCCTCCCAGCACACATAAGGGGGATTACCAACAGACCCCTGGCAGTCTTCAAGCTGGCACTGGACAAGCACCTAAAGTCAGTTCCTGATCAGCAGGGCTGTGGCTCATACGTTGGTTTGCGTGCAGCCAGCAGCAACAGTCTGGTTGATCAGGCTCTGATCCACCAGGAGGCCTGGTCACAGACCAGGCCGCGGGGGCGTTGACCCCCGGAACTCTCTCCAGGTAAACTCCAGGTAACTCCAGGCATCTGAACAGAATGCATAACAGGTGCAAGGCTACTTGCCAATGCAGTAATGTAGACTGCGATGATTTGCAAGACTGCTTGAAGAGTTTGGGGGAAAAATGGGAAGCCTATGAACAAGCATTCTCAGCATATGAGCTACAGGCTATTGAGGATAATGAATCCCAGGGTAGTCTTCAGCAGGCTCTGGACGAATTCACTAAGGATGATGTAGATTGTCATCAGGAGATGAATATGTACAAAGATAAGTTAAGTACAATAAAGGCTAGTATTCCAAGGGTGGTGTCGAACACCGCAGGTACCCCAAACAGCCACACACCTGTCAATATGTTGCCCAGGTTGCCCCAGTTGAATTTACCGACATTTGACGGAACCCTAACTGAGTACATTGCTTTCTGGGATCAGTTTAAAGCCCAGATAGATGACAGGAACGATTTGTCAGATGCCGTCAAATTGCAGTATTTGCGGTCCGGCACTACCAGATTACTGACACTAATTGCCAACATGCCAAAGACCAATTAAAGGACACGTTTGGCAACACTGAGGAGATAAAGGTAGCTATACTTTATCGATTGTTGGATCTAGAGGCTTGTCGCCATGACCGTCAGAGCCTAGAGAAGTTCCGAATCGAAGTTATGAGTTTGACGAATAGTCTTAAAGATTTACATGATTGGGGTAAGTCGGAATGGGTCCTTAGCCAGGTGATTCAGAGGAAACTGGCTAGCACGACAGTGCATGAGTTACACTTAAAATATCGGACGAATAGGTTCACGATAAAACAAATTGTTGAGGGGTTGGGAGATCTCATTTCTCATTTGATTATAGGTGTGAGAGAAGAGTCACACCATCGCCACATAAAAACCCAGACAGTCACTCAAAGATCTCGAGAGATCAGTCTAAAGCTCGTACGACTAACGTTGGAGTGTACTATGGTAAAGAAGTGTCTAAGGTAAGAACCTCTCAGCAGAGCCTCAGAGGCACTCATGCCAGAATATGCGTGTTCTGCGAAGGCGAACATGCTAGCACGAGTTGCCCGGAGTATATAACACTGAACAGTAGGCAACAGAGACTAAGGGAGTTGAGACTCTGCTTCAAGTGTTGTGGGGAACACTTTGCGAGAGACTGTGGCACCCAGCTCAGTGAGTGTCGAGTCTGTTGCAAAGGTAAGCACCATACTGCACTATGTCCCAATAATTTAAGGGAACCCCAGGCTAGTAGGGATATCTCTCAGGTAGAGATAGAAAGTGAGTCTGTGCCTGAAATGGTAGCCAGCGTGATTAGTGGGAGTGAAGTCTCTAATCCGAGTGAGAATCACCGAGGTGCTGCCCTACCTACAGTCATGGCAAAGGTTGTGAGTGGGCACAAGTCCAAAACAACCCATTTATTCTTTGACCCAGGAGCACAAGTATCCTTGATAACCTGGAGTTTACCTGGAGAGAGTTCCGGGGGTCAACGCCCCCGCGGCCCGGTCTGTGACCAGGCCTCCTGGTGGATCAGAGCCTGATCAACCAAAGAAGTTAGTGGCTAAATTAAAGTTGAAGGCCACAAAGAAAGTTAGTATGATGTTGGGAGGGGCTATAAGTCAGGTCCCACCCAAATCTTATGATGTGGTGGATGTCACAGTCAAATCAGGTGGACATCGCAGAGACATTACAGCCTTGGTGGTAGAGACATTACCCAGGGCAATTACAGCGAGAGGTCTTGCTGCAGCAGCTAAGCAATTGAAAGACCTTGATGTGAAGCTGGCAGACCAGGGAATTACTACTGACACAGTCAGAAATGCAGGTATCCTGGTGGGAGCCAATCATATAGATGACTTCCTGTCTACACGACGGACGTTTAGGGAAGGAATTGGGTTATACAGATCCCCAGTAGGATACATCATAGGCGACAGGATTCCACCTGAAATCCCTGCCACGCCAGATAGAGGAGAAGCTAGAAACCTGACTGTATCACGTTCAGGGATACGGGAGCCATAGAGGTACAAAGGATGATTGGAGATGACAGAGCATCTAGTGAAAGTAATTTGGTGAGTTTTCGTACTGGAAAATTTAAACCCACGCATGGTGGCCCAATTGGAAACACGGTCGACCGCATGCTGGAGAGAAACTGTAAGGAGGCGACAGTCAGTGCCTGCACAAGCAAGAGCGAAGTCATCAACATAGAGTGATGAGCAAATACTGGATGGAAGAACAGACGCCAAATCATTTATAGCAAGGAGAAAAAGTGTTGTGCTCAGAACACATCCCTGATGGACACCTTCAGCTTGGACAAAGTCCGGGGAAGTTAAAAAGTTCTTAAGGAAGGATGGTAGATTGCCTTGGAGGCCTAAGGAGTGGGCTTGGGCCAAAATATTATACCTCCAAGTTGTGTCATATGCGTTGTGTCATATACGTTGTGTCATATATAAGTTGTGTCATATACGTTCATAATGCAAAGGCATTATGAACGTATGTATCCAAGCGTAGTAAGGGGTCTATGGTAGATCGGCCCTTACGAAAGCCATATTGACTAGTGGAGAGACTGTTGTCTCTCTAAATACCACATTAAACATCGATTTACCAGACGTTCCATCACTTTGCAAACTGCACTAGTAAGAGCAATGGGACGATAGTGGGAGGCATCATGTCCGGTAGTACCCGGCTTGCGGAAAGGGAGAACAATGGCGGATTTCCACAGCTGGGAAGAACTCCTTGTGACCAAATAAGATTGAAGAGATGTAAGAAGACTACAAGGGCTGACTGATGTAAATGTTGTAACATCCAAATATGAATGTTGTCAGGCCCAGCTGCCGATGATCGGCAAGCTGAGAGTGTTGCCTCCAGTTCCTGAAGTGTAAAAGGCACATTATACTGCTCTTCTCTGAGAGAAGAAAAGTCCAAGGGTACTAACTCTCTGGCAGACTGAGGAAAGAAACAAGGGGCATAGATGGAGCTCCCGGGAAATACGGACCAGATGAATGCCAATTTCAATGGCAACGTCAAGAGGGTTCGCTACATCAACACCGGCAACCCGTAGAACAGTAGCCGGGTCAGGAAAGTATTTACCACTCAATTTCCTCACTTTTTTTCCAGACTGCACTCATAGAGGAAGCAGAGGTGATGGTGGAAACATAATCTCACCAGCAATTGCGTTTAGCATCACAGATGACACGGTGAGTGACCACATGCTTCTGCTTAAAATCAAGAAGTCTCTCATTGGTTCTATTGTGCCAGTACCTGCCCCATGCAGTGCATTTCAAATGTACTGCACGAGCACAAAGAGGAGACCACCAAGGCATACACTTCTGAGAATGCCTGCCTGAGGTTTGGGGTATAGAATGAGAAGCTGCGGTGAAAACTGACGTCGAGAAGTGTAGGAGCTCATCAATGGAGGATGAAGAAGGAACCTCACTAAAAGCAGTGAGTTGCGAGTAAAGGTCCCAATTTGCCAGATCAAATTGCCAGCAAGGGCTAATGAAAGGTGGTGAATATGAAGAAGTAAGAATGATTGGAAAATGATCGCTGTCATGTAAGTCCGGTAGAACAGACCAGGTGAAGTCTAGTGCAGTGGAGGAAGAGCAGACTGATAGATCGATGCAAGAGAGAGTATGAGTACAAGAATCAAAATGGGTGGGAGTACCCATATTTAAAACATGGAGGGGGTGAGAGGCGAGAAAAGCCTCCAACTGGATGCCACGTGAGTCACAATGAGACCCCCCCAGAGGAAATGGTGGGCATTAAAATCGCCAAGTAACAGAAGTGGTGGTGGTAAGGATGAAACAAGAAAGGCAAAATCTGGGATAGAAAATGCTCGAGAAGGAGAGAGATATAAAGAGCATATTGTAAACCACTTATTCAAGTGGATACGGGATGCAGTGTAATGCAGCGAGGTATGCACAAATAGTTGACAGTATGGTATATCACTGCATAGAAGAAGGGTACTTTCATTAAAGGTCCCATTTGAGAAAGGATCCAAAGAATACAATAAATTATAGCCTGAGATAGGTTGGAAAACAGCTGAGTGTAATTTTGGTTCTTGTAAGCAAGCACCAACAGGGAAAAACCTGGAAAGCAACATCTGAAGCTCACCCTGATTACCCTTGAGGCCGTGGATATTCCACTGTAAATTGGCCATGATTGGCAATGAGGAAAATGCCAGGAATCTGTAGGGAAGGGCACCTACGGACTAGAGGAGTTAGAAAAGTCAACGTGCGGTGGCATCGGAAGACATTCAAGCAGCGAAGGAACGGAGAGTTGTGAAGAATGGAGCGTTGCGAAGAATGGAGCTGTGGAGATGGAGGAGAGGGAAGAGAAGGAACAGGTGGATCAGTGTCCATTGAAGGTTTAGTCTCTGCAATATATTTTGAAATGGCTTCAAGTGTTTCTGAATTCAAAGATGTATGGGAGACAATATTGGAGGTAGAAGGAGGAGGGTGAGTAAAGATTGGGACAGTAATGGACTGTGCCATAGTAGAGGGGGACGAAAGAGTGTAGGGGACTGGAGAAGAAGTGTGGGAGGGGACAGAAGAGGCAGAAACCTGGGAGGTGGCAAAGAGGGAGAAATTTGGGAGGGGATGGGGGTGGAAGGCATAGTATGAGGAGGAGGGTGAACCTCCACACTTGTAATAGAGCCAAAGAAAGGGGAAAGGTAAAATGCAGAGGTGGATGAAGGGAAGGAGGGGGCAAAGAAGATTTGAGCAATGGGGATTTTTTGGACTTCTGAGAAGTAGAGGGGCAATTGGTATAAGGTGTTGTACGAGGTCTTGTCAATACCGGGACTTGTGAGGAAGGACACAAAGATGTGAAAACAGACTGAGGTGTTGTAGAAGGGACGTCAGAGCCAGGACAGCAAAAGGATTAGATACCGGAGTGGCTATGGGAGGGGTAACCACAGAGAAGGCTGCAGAAGATGGGACCCCAGAAGTGGGGGGACGTTTTGAAACACGAGAATAAGAAACACAGGGTATTCTCCCTTGGAGGCGATGATGAGAAACTGCCATAGCATAAGGGAGACCTTATGCCTCTTTGAGGCAACGGATTTCACGCTCATTTAAGTAGACCTGGCAATGGCGAGAGTACGAAGGGTGAGCCTCATGACAATTAAGGCAAGATGGAGGTTGACTGCAAAACGTATCAGAATGGTCGTGAGCACCACAGACTGGGCATTCGGCTATAGATCTGCAATATTTCGCTGGGTGACCAGGGAAACATGGGTTCAGGCCAGGTCGCTCCTGCCTCTCACAACTACTGGATCACTATGATATGGCCTTGGATGCACTGGAAGAAAATCAGAGTGCAGATGTAATACACACAGATTTTGCAAAAGCATTTGACAAATGCAATCATGGCATAATAGCCCATAAAATACATGCTAAAGGAATAACTGGGAAAGTGGGGAGATGGATCTTCAACTTCCTAACAAATCGAACACAAAGAGTAGTGGTCAACAGAGTTAAATCGGAGGCTGCCATAGTGAAGAGCTCTGTTCCACAAGGCACAGTACTCGCCCCCATCTTATTCCTCATCCTCATATCAGACATAAACAGAGATATACATCACAGCACCATATCATCCTTTGTGGATGATACTAGGATCTGCATGAGGCTGTCATCTGCTGAGAACGCGGTTAACCTCCAAGAAGATATAAACAAAGTTTTCCAGTGGGCAATGGTAAACAATATAATGTTCAATGAGGACAAATTCCAACTACTCCGTTATGAAAAACTGGAAGAGATAACAACTAGAACAGAGTATACTACAGACTCTGGCCATACAATAGAGCAGAAAAATAATGTAAGGGACCTGGGAGTAGCAATGTCTGAGGATCTCACTTTCAAGGATCACAACAGCGCCATGATTGCACGTGCAAAGAAAATGATAGGATGGATAATGAGAACGTTCAAAACGAGAGATGCCAAGCCAATGATGATCCTTTTCAAATCACTTGTTCTCTCTAGGCTGGAATAATACTGTACATTAACATCTCCATTCAAAGCAGGTGAAATCGCAGATCTAGAGAGTGTACAGAGATCCTTTACTGCACGTATAAGTTCTGTCAAGCACCTTAACTACTGGGAACACTTGGAAGCACTTGACTTGTACTCGTTGGACCGCAGGAGGGAGAGATATATCATAATCTACACTTGGAAAATCCTGGAAGGAATGGTCCCAAATCTGCACATAGAAATCACTCCCTACGAAAGTAAAAGACTGGACAGGCGATGCAAAATGCCCCCAATTAAAAGTAGGGGCACAATTGGTACACTAAAGGAAAACACTATAAGTGTCCGGGGCCCAAGACTGTTCAACAGCCTCCCATCAAGCATTAGGGGAATTGTCAATAAACCCCTGGCTGCCTTCAAGAGAGCTGGACAGATACCTAAAGTCAGTGCCGGATCAGCTGGGCTGTGGCTCGTACGTTGGACTGCGTGCAGCCAGCAGTAACAGCCTAGTAGATCAGGCCCTGATCCATCGGGAGGTCTGGTCATGGACCGGGCCGCGGGGGCGTTGATCCCCGGAATAACCTCCAGGTAACCTCCAGGGATCACTTTTCGAACTTGTAACTGATGTCCCGCGACATAAGCAGAGGACGGGAGTTCACAACTGTTGAAAGCTAATCGAGCCACATTGCAAGGTTATCGTCTCTGCCCGCGGGCAGGAAGGACATAAGTGTCTACTTTGAGGATTGGGAGATCCTGGAGTTCCAGCTGTTCAAGAATGTTATTACCACATGTCTGGAAATTCTGTTGGACTATGGTATGGGGCAGAATGACAGTACCACTACAGGAATTGAAAGATGTTTTTCAATAATGTTTTTCAATCTATAGTGGGCAAGTTATTAGAATCAATTATAGCTGACATTATCAGAAGTCACCTTGAAGAGCATAACTTGATAAATAAATCTCAGCATGGATTCACGAGAGGTCGTTCCTGCCTGACAAACTTACTGACGTTCTTCAATAGAACATTTGAGGCAGTTGACATTGATAAGGAATATAATATTGTTTATTTGGATTTAGTAAAGCCTTCGACAGAGTACCTCACAAGAGACTCTTAAGAAAAGTGGCAGCTCATGGTATAGGAGGTAAAGTTCTAGCATGGATTGAGGCATGGCTTACCAATAGAAAGCAGAGAGTTACCATTAATGGAGTGAAATCTGAATGGGGATTAGTCACTAGTGTCGTTCCACAAGGATCAACCTCCCGTATGAAGATAGACTTAAAGCCTTAAATCTCCACTCTCTGGAGAGGCATAGAACGAGAGGAGATATCATTGAAGTGTATAAGTGGATGACAGGCATAAACAAGGGAGATATTAATAAAGTACTGAGGGTGTCGAACCAGGTAAGAACCAGAAATAATGGATATAAGTTGGATAAATTTAGATTTAGAAAGGACATAGGTAAGTACTGGTTTTCTAACAGAGTTGTAGATGCGTGGAACAGTCTTCCCAGTGGGGTGATAGAGGTTAGGACCTTGGGTAGCTTTAACCTGGAGTTTACCTGGAGAGAGTTCCGGGGGTCAACGCCCCCGCGGCCCGGTCTGTGACCAGGCCTCTAAGAAGAGACTGGACAAATATATGAGTGGGAGGGGCTGGGTTTGATTGGTGTCATTGGGTACGGGAGTTATTTCTTGGGTGGCTTTAGGTAGAGATCGTTTTGATAAGGACCTGCCTCGTATGGGCCAGTAGGCCCTCTGCAGTGTTCCTACATTCTTATGTTCTTATGTTCTTAATACTAAGCAACACAGACCCCAACTTATGCCTAGAACAGATTAACTCGGTGGCACTCGATGTATGCACAAGGCTTATTCCTCTAAGAAAAAGGAGGAGTAGATGTAAAACAGAAAGAGACAGGCGCTCCCTTTACAGGCGACGGAAAAGAATAACAGAGCGGCTAAAAGAGGTCAATATATCTGAAATGCGTAGGGAGACACTGGTCAGAGAAATAGCAAGCATCGAACTTAAGCTAAAAGAATCCTTTAGGAGTCAGGAATCGCGGGAAGAACTAAAAGCCATAAATGAAATCGAAAGAAACCCAAAGTATTTCTTCTCCTATGCCAAATCAAAATCGAGAACAACGTCCAGTATTGGGCCCCTACTTAAACAAGATGGGTCCTACACAGATGACAACAAGGAAATGAGTGAGCTACTCAAGTCCCAATATGACTCAGTTTTTAGCAAGCCGCTAACCAGACTGAGAGTCGAAGATCAAAATGAATTTTTTATGAGAGAGCCACAAAATTTGATTAACACAAGCCTATCCGATGTTATCCTGACGCCAAATGACTTCGAACAGGCGATAAATGACATGCCCATGCACTCTGCCCCAGGGCCAGACTCATGGAACTCTGTGTTCATCAAGAACTGCAAGAAGCCCCTATCACGAGCCTTTTCCATCCTATGGAGAGGGAGCATGGACACGGGGGTCGTCCCACAGTTACTAAAAACAACAGACATAGCCCCACTCCACAAAGGGGGCAGTAAAGCAACAGCAAAGAACTACAGACCAATAGCACTAACATCCCATATCATAAAAATCTTTGAAAGGGTCCTAAGAAGCAAGATCACCACGCATCTAGAAACCCATCAGTTACACAACCCAGGGCAACATGGGTTTAGAACAGGTCGCTCCTGTCTGTCTCAACTATTGGACCACTACGACAAGGTCCTAAATGCACTAGAAGACAAAAAGAATGCAGATGTAATATATACAGACTTTGCAAAAGCCTTCGACAAGTGTGACCATGGCGTAATAGCGCACAAAATGCGTGCTAAAGGAATAACAGGAAAAGTCGGTCGATGGATCTATAATTTCCTCACTAACAGAACACAGAGAGTAGTCGTCAACAGAGTAAAGTCCGAGGCAGCTACGGTGAAAAGCTCTGTTCCACAAGGCACAGTACTCGCTCCCATCTTGTTCCTCATCCTTATATCCGACATAGACAAGGATGTCAGCCACAGCACCGTGTCTTCCTTTGCAGATGACACCCGAATCTGCATGACAGTGTCTTCCATTGCAGACACTGCAAAGCTCCAGGCAGACATCAACCAAATCTTTCAGTGGGCTGCAGAAAACAATATGAAGTTCAACGATGAGAAATTTCAATTACTCAGATATGGTAAACATGAGGAAATTAAATCTTCATCAGAGTACAAAACAAATTCTGGCCACAAAATAGAGCGAAACACCAACGTCAAAGACCTGGGAGTGATCATGTCGGAGGATCTCACCTTCAAGGACCATAACATTGTATCAATCGCATCTGCTAGAAAAATGACAGGATGGATAATGAGAACCTTCAAAACTAGGGAGGCCAAGCCCATGATGACACTCTTCAGGTCACTTGTTCTATCTAGGCTGGAATATTGCTGCACACTAACAGCACCTTTCAAGGCAGGTGAAATTGCCGACCTAGAAAATGTACAGAGAACTTTCACGGCGCGCATAACGGAGATAAAACACCTCAATTATTGGGAGCGCTTGAGGTTCCTAAACCTGTATTCCCTGGAACGCAGGAGGGAGAGATACATGATTATATACACCTGGAAAATCCTAGAGGGACTAGTACCGAACTTGCACACGAAAATCACCCACTACGAAAGCAAAAGACTTGGCAGACGATGCACCATCCCCCCAATGAAAAGCAGGGGTGTCACTAGCACGTTAAGAGACCATACAATAAGTGTCAGGGGCCCGAGACTGTTCAACTGCCTCCCAGCACACATAAGGGGGATTACCAACAGACCCCTGGCAGTCTTCAAGCTGGCACTGGACAAGCACCTAAAGTCAGTTCCGGATCAGCCGGGCTGTGGCTCGTATGTTGGTTTGCGTGCAGCCAGCAGCAACAGCCTGGTTGATCAGGCTCTGATCCACCAGGAGGCCTGGTCTCAGACCGGGCCGCGGGGGCGTTGACCCCCGGAACTCTCTCCAGGTAAACTCCAGGTAGGAACTAGCGCGATTGTGGGAAAAATCCCAAAGCCAAAAAGAGGAAGGGCAAAAGGGAGGGGTGGGGAGGAGGAGGATGGGATAGGAAAGGGGGGATTGGGGGGGGTAATTAGGTTCAGTCTGTGGAAGGAGACTGACAGGTCTAATTCCTCAGACCAAGAGAGCCTCTTCACCACGCCAAGGAGCCCCCCTTGAAAAGGACCTACTGAAAAGAGTGGTGGATGCAAGGAAGAAACCAGTTACAGATAACACTACTGAACAACAAAAAATTGTTGTCAAATTTATTTGAAGGTATTTAAGGTATTTTGAGGTTGCTGAATTCGACAATGGCTCTAGATTGTGAGATATTGCATATTAACCCTCAATTAACAAGGAACTTACCCATACATGTGTATATGTAGTGACAATTTGTATATACAAATAGTTTTAAAAAGGATTAGGATTTTATTTTTAAATAATTTAATATTTAACAAGAGGCGCTGTATCAACACCAACCATGTGACAATATTGTAACCTTTATTTTACTATATTTTCCAGATAAACATGAGTTCTTCACAAAGAGCCTGCTTAAACAATCCCAATGTATTTTGCTACATTTGGGGCGAATATTCTATTCAAAAACAAAGAAAAAACATTACAGATTTTGCCAAACAAGCTTATCTTGCTTATTTTGAAGTGGTGCTAGAAGAACATGACAAGTCTTGGGCTCCCCATGTAGTTGCAAAACCTGTGTAGAATGCTTACAACAATGTTCAGGAGCAATTCTGAAATAAAGATTAGAGGGGAAAAGATTTTCAAGAAGGATGTTTCTGAGAATATGATCAAGGAGCAGCAGCAACAGGGTCAGCATCACCAATTACAGGTCAGGGTCACCTGAATGGAGGTCTCAAGCTGTTCTGTTCTGTGACGTGCAGACGATCTGAAAATCAACACAATAAAGGAAGAATAGTCGAAATCATGGTCAAGGATGAGTGAACATCAGAGGTATCTGAATAATCAGCCAGAACTCTGGCACCAGACTTAGGGAACGAGGTGTTGCTCAAAGGTGGTACCAGGTTTATGGAAAACTTCCTGGGTGTGCTGGGGTAATTTAACCCTTTCAGGGTCCAAGGCCAAAATCTGAAGTGGTGCTCCAGTGTCAAAGAAATTTTGAAAGAAAAAAAAAAAATTAATTTTTCTTACAGAATTAAAGAGCATGTTTTTGTGAAGGTAATAAGACAAAAAAAAATCTGATCAGTACTTACCGAGATACAGTGCCAAGAAGTTTGTCAAAAATGATGTGGTGGCGGCAACATCGACGAATTCCACATACGCGCATTACATTATTTTGTGGTTTTAGTTATTTTTTCTTTTCTTTTCCAATTTTTTTTCTATTCCTACTAACATTTGGGGCCTGAGAGACCAATACTGTATATAATGTATATATATAAACTCACTGTATTGAACACAATAACCGCACTAAAGTTATTATCATATTATTGTTTACCACTGTTGTTTATTACAATAAACATGCACAAATATTGTATAATACTAATGTTCTATCATATATTTACATATTTACAATCACTGGACATGGTTTTAAAACTGCTGGAGCTTGTGGAACTCCTTGAAACAAGGCACCATGCACAGAGGCACCTTACATTCCTCACACATAAACCGAGTGTCTTTGCGTCTTTGTTGCCGTCGTTTTGTTTGTGCACAGACAATGCATCTCTTCTGAGCAAATTTCTTCTGAGTTGAAGGAAGCTGTATTATGAAATGATCACCTTCTCTCCTCAAACGCTTGGGTATATCCTGAGGAATTCGAGGACCATGTTGTATAGCAGGTGTTGTTACCTGGTACTTCATTATGAGTTGTCTGACAACAGACAAACAAAATTCACCATACGGTGGTCTGTTGCCAGTCTTTATTTGGTACATATTATATGCATTGAGCATTGAAATGTCCATGAGATGGAAGAAAAGTTTCATGTACCACTTGTAACTCTTACGAACACAGTCAACAAAACCAATCTGCATGTCACACTTGTCAACCAAGCGCATGTTTTGTGTATAATCAATCACTGACACTGGTTTTCGAATACGTTCATTAGTCACTCGATCAACTTTGCCACTGTCTTGCATTTCATTACGGTGAATGGTTGTCAACAATGTGACATCTGTTGTGTACGAATGGTATATAATACCGACAAGATGAGATTAAGACATATGTGCAACATCTGGGTATCTTTATTGTAGACGTTTCGCCATCCAGTGGCTTTATCAATACAAATTCTAGGACATAACTTGAAGACAGTAGAACTATGTACAGAAGATGAGGTAATCAGTCCCTCAACCTAGGAGTAGGTGCGAAGAGCACCATAGTCGTGGAGATTCTGAAGCAGAAGAAAGGATCCTGGCGCTTATATAGTAACGTCAGGTGTAGCAGACGAGGGCATATTCACTGGTAGGCAGGATTCCCCAGTGGAAGTAGGTCCTTCCCAAAGAGATGGGTTAGTTCAATTCAATTCAATTCAAAGTTTATTCTCTATAAGGATTACAATGCTGAGTTTACAGAAATTTGGTTATTGTTTGGTTTACATGTAGTAAAATTGTGATTACAGAGTGTACCACTAGAACGCTTAGCATGGCTAGGCATTTCGGGCATACTTAGTTTTATTCTTAATTGTAAAATATTACAAATTATGAGGTAAGTTGGTCTTATGGCTAAGTGACTAAATACTAGTTTATGAGTTTAGCAATGTGAATGCTTTTGTTTTGGCACAGTATATAGTTTCAGTATTGGAGTATCACAGGATTCATTATTTTAAGACTGAGATTAATATTTCTGTTTATGGTCAAATGAGTGAGCGAGTGTAAGTGTGAACCACCAGGTGGTATTCGTGTAGTTAGTTGACGGGGTGTATCAGGGAGATAAGATGTTTTCTAATGGTAGTTTTGAAGGTGATGAATGTGTCTGCAGTTCTAGAGTTCTCAGGTAGGGTATTCCAGATTTTAGGGCCTTTGACATACATTGAATTTTTGTAAAGGTTTAGTCGGACACGGGGAATGTCGTAGAGATGTTTGTGTCTGGTGTTATGCCTGTGGGTTCTGTCACAACTATCAAGAAAGCGTAGTAGTAGTTGTCGTAGCCGTGAAGGTTATGTACATGTCCTCAGAATTAAGATTCCATGATGTTGCAGTGTCTGACAAGTTGTGTACGAATGGTATATAATACCGACAAGATGAGATTAAGACACATGTGCAACATCTGGGTATCTTTATTGTAGACGTTTCGCCATCCAGTGGCTTTATCAATACAAATTCTAGGACATAACTTGAAGACAGTAGAACTATGTACAGAAGATGAGGTAATCAGTCCCTCAACCTAGGAGTAGGTGCGAAGAGCACCATAGTCGTGGAGATTCTAAAGCAGAAGAAAGGATCCTGGTGCTTATATAGTAACGTCAGGTGTAGCAGACGAGGGCATATTCACTGGTAGGCGGGATTCCCCAGTGGAAGTAGGTCCTTCCCAAAGAGATGGGTTAGTTGTAGTAGTAGTTGTCGTAGCCGTGAAGGTTATGTACATGTCCTCAGAATTAAGATTCCATGATGTTGCAGTGTCTGACAAGTTGTGTACAAATGGTATATAATACCGACAAGATGAGATTAAGACACATGTGCAACATCTGGGTATCTTTATTGTAGATGTTTCGCCATCCATGTGTCTTAATCTCATCTTGTCGGTATTATATACCATTCATACACAACTTGTCAGACACTGCAACATCATGGAATCTTAATTCTGAGGACATGTACATAACCTTCACGGCTATGACAACTACTACTACAACTAACCCATCTCTTTGGGAAGGACCTACTTCCACTGGGGAATCCCGCCTACCAGTGAATATGCCCTCGTCTGCTACACCTGACGTTACTATATAAGTGCCAGGATCCTTTTTTCTGCTTCAGAATCTCCAAGACTATGGTGCTCTTTGCACCTACTCCTAGGTTGAGGGACTGATTACCTCATCTTCTGTACATAGTTCTACTGTCTTCAAGTTATGTCCTTCAAGTTATTCTAATCTTGTATAACCTGTCACTTCTGTCAGGCCTGGTTTTGTCAGAGAAGTGCAACATACGTAAGAGTAAGATAAACCTGTTCACTGGTATGATTTCACTGAAGACTGGGGTAGAAATTAGCCGATCTGTGGACCAGTATGCTTTTATATTATGCTTATAGACGTGAGGCATAAGCATTATTGTTGCAAAAAGCAAATACATTTCTGCAACAGTCGTCTCTTTCCACCTGTGTAGTCTTGACTGTGGTGATAAGATCGTATTTGCCATGGTGTACTCAAAATACTTATTATTTTCCCTGACAATAATTTCCATCAATGACTGGTCAAAGAATAATTCAAAGAATTCCAGTTCATTGGCCGTGGTTCCAAGGGGACAAGTAGGTAGAATTCCACTTTGAGAATCATCAAAGTGGTGAGGCTTGGGAACAAAATTGGGATTTTGCTGCCAATCCCACATACGGTTTGCTGGTGGATACTGGACATCATAGGCTGGTTGTGCGGGTGGTTGTGGTTGTGGTGGGCTGGTGGCTGGCGCTCCGCTTTGTCCTTGAACTGACGAGTCAGCAGCGTGGGTCCCAGCGTGGCCTGGTGAGTCATGCATGGCGGTGCCACTACCATCACCACTAACACCATCCACTGATGCCTGTGGTCTATTCATGCCAAGTGTAGCCACATCATCCTCACTATCACTACCTAAAACTGGTGTTGGGCCACGGGATGTACTCCGGGATGTACTCCGTCCCCTGGGCACAGCATAGGGTACACTACCCGAGCGCATGCAGCGGCGAACATACCGACACTTCACTGGTGAATATGATTCCTCACTATCACTACTCGATTGATCGTCGAGCGCAATAAAATCACAGTCCACGTCACTATCATCATCATTACTGAAGTCAGAGGCCTGGCCACAAAATATTAGTTTTCTCTTGCGATGAGGAACAACCGACCGTGAGTCACGAGTGCCCACACCAGAGGTAGAAGGTTGAGGATCGTCAGGGTTTTCTGCACTATTATCGATATCCTGGTCATTCTTTTTGGTCACTAACTGATCAAAGCCGTAGAATTCATCTTCATTTCCACTTCCATCAGTGTCAGAACTATCAGATAGGAAGAGGAGAGTCCCAATTTTCCGGGGAGTGAGAGCTGACTTGCGACGAGGCATGGTGAACGAGGGTAACTGAGCCGGCGTTCCCACAATGCTATGCGAGCGCCTAGATTTTTTGTTTATGGCGCACACCCACCACGCAGACCCGTTCTCTCATATGTAGGCCTATGAGCGTTTTCACGTTAAATTTGACGGCGCTAGAATTTTGGCGTAGATCTATGGTTTGGACACTCAACGTAAAGCCGTTGATCTACGGGACAGACCCTGAAAGGGTTAAGGGTGCTACTGAGAAAGGGTAGGGGGAAAAGAGGGGAAGGGTAGGGGGGGAAGAGGAGAAGAGTAAGAGGGGAGAGTAAATAACAGCAGCTAAAAGGAGAAACAAAGAGTGAATATTAAAATGGTATAAAAATACCGACAGGTTGTTAGGTAGCTTTATTTCGAAACGTTTCGCCTACACAGTAGGCTTCTTCAGTCGAGTACAGAAAAGTTGATAGAAGCAGAAGAGACGTGAAGACGATGTAATCAGTCCATCACCCTTGAAGTTTTGAGGTGGTCAGTCCCTCAGTCTGGAGAAGAGTATTGTTCCATAGTCTGAAACAATATGGAGTTGAAGTGACAGGATGTAGCCTTATATACCGCCAGGAGGTGAGATGTAGGCCACTAGTAGAGGTAAGAATGTAGTCGATGGGAGGTCACGTCCCTCTCAAACCAAGCCATTCTCACTAGTTGAAGTTGTCCAAATTGTTTTCTGTTCTGTACCAAGATACCATTGTGTTGCAGTGTCTAACACAGTGAATACTAAAATGATATAAAAATACCAACAGGTTGTTAGGTAAGACACACATGCAACAGTTAGTTATCTTTATTTCAAAACGTTTTGCCTACACAGTAGACGAAACATTTCAAAATAAAGATACCTAACTGTTGCATATGTGTCTTACCTAACGAGAAACAAAGAGGCCATATATCCCCATTCTCATCCAAGAGTTGCTTTGGTGTGACAGGTATTGCTGATGTTGCATGAAACATGCTCCCTACTTTACCCTTTGTGCCAGTAAATCAGCATTCAGAATGAGGACCTCATGTCCACCGAGCCACTTCAGTAGACAAGAGAGGACGGTTAGAAGCTCGCTGCAAGGCATACCCCGGTTGGCTGCCACCTTCCTGAAACAACAGGCAGTCACTTAAAGGTACACCAGCCACTTGTCATGTTGATACATTGCATCAGTTAAGGATACTGATGCCATCCTCTAGAATTCCTGAGACCACATCAGTACATCCCTTGATGATCTAGATTCCACAGCAAATAACACAACCACTGAGGATCTCATCTCAATGTGATGAATAATGATCCCCTTTCCCTTAACCTAGGAGCTGTAACTTACAAGGGGAAAAAGACCCAAACGTCAAGTGGATAGGAGTTTGAATACATAGTAGAGTTACAAGTGGAGAGGGTAACAGGAGTTGAATGGGAAAAGCCAAACTATAAAAGGGGGACTACACAGGTTTGAGGAACTTCCTGCAGGAGGTTCAGTGGGACAGACCAGAACGAGTCCCTTGTTTACCAGACGGTTGTAGGGAGGCAAAAACTAAGTGCACTAGAGAATGAAAAAAGTACAGAAGGCAAAGAACACAGGAAAATAAGGAGATTAGTCGAAGAGCCAGAAACGAGTATGCACAGGCAAGGAGAAAGGCTCAGCGACAGTATGGAAACAACATAGAATCGAAAGTCGAGTCTGACCTGAAACTGTTGTATAGCCACATCAGGAGGAAGACAACAGTCAAAGACCAGGTAATCAGGCTGAGGAAAGAAGGAGGGGAACTCACAAGACCTGAGGTATGGAAGACGGCAAATGTAGTCCCCATTTTTAAGAAAGGAGATAGAAATGAGGCACTTAACTACAGACCAGTGTCTCTGACGTGTATAGTATGCAAAGTCATGGAGAAGATTATCAGGAGGAGAGTGGTGGAGTACCTGGAACGGAACAAGATTATAAACGACAACCAGCACGGATTCATGGAAGGCAAATCCTGTGTCACAAACCTTCTGGAGTTTTATGACAAGGTAACAGAAGTAAGACACGAGAGAGAGGGGTGGGTTGATTGCATTTTCCTGGACTGCAGGAAGGCCTTCGACACAGTTCCTCACAAGAGATTAGTGCAGAAGCTGGAGGATCAGGCGCGTATAACAGGAAGGGCACTGCAATGGATCAGAGAATACCTGACAGGGAGGCAACAACGAGTCATGGTACGTGATGAGGTATCACAGTGGGCGCCTGTGACGAGCGGGGTCCCACAGGGGTCAGTCCTAGGACCAGTGCTATTTTTGATATATGTGAATGACATGATGGAAGGGATAGACTCTGAAGTGTCCCTGTTCGCAGATGATGTGAAGTTAATGAGGAGAATTAAATCAGATGAGGATCAGGCAGGACTACAAAGAGACCTGGACAGGCTGGACACGTGGTCCAGCAACTGGCTTCTCGAATTCAACCCCGCCAAATGCAAAGTCATGAAGATTGGGGAAGGGCAAAGAAGACCGCAGACAGAGTATAGGCTAGGTGGACAAAGACTGCAAACCTCACTCAAGGAGAAAGATCTTGGGGTGACCATAACACCGAGCACGTCTCCGGAAGCACACATCAACCAGATAACTGCTGCAGCATATGGGCGCCTGGCAAACCTGAGAATAGCGTTCCGATACCTTAGTAAGGAATCGTTCAAGACACTGTACACTGTGTACGTCAGGCCCATACTGGAGTATGCAGCACCAGTTTGGAACCCACACCTGGTCAAGCACGTCAAGAAATTAGAGAAAGTACAAAGGTTTGCAACAAGGCTAGTTCCGGAGCTCAGGGGAATGTCCTACGAAGAAAGGTTGAGGGAAATCGGACTGACGACACTGGAGGACAGGAGGGTCAGGGGAGACATGATAACGACATACAAAATACTGCGTGGAATAGATAAGGTGGACAGAGACAGGATGTTCCAGAGAGGGGACACAGAAACAAGGGGTCACAATTGGAAGCTGAAGACTCAGACGAGTCACAGGGATGTTAGGAAGTATTTCTTCAGTCATAGAGTCGTCAGGAAGTGGAATAGTCTAGCAAGTGATGTAGTGGAGGCAGGAACCATACATAGCTTTAAGGAGAGGTATGACAAAGCTCAGGAAGCAGAGAGAGAGAGGACCTAGTAGCGATCAGTGAAGAGACGGGGCCAGGAGCTGAGTCTCGACCCCTACAACCACAATTAGGTGAGTACACACAAAGGGTTAAGATAAGCCAGCTAGCAACTAACCCAGGTGTCTTACCCCAGTACTCAAGCAAGCCATGTGAGTAGTCTTCATCACTTGTGTTTCAAGCTCCAAGCCATCCTGAGTGCTCTTTTTTCATCCTTGTGGTGTGGTATTTCGTGGGTGTATTTTAAGCTAGCCAGCTTAGAATATCTTCGCGGCAGTGTGGCTGTCCTCAGTGAGGCTTATGCTGTTCAACTCATAGACCCAACCACCCACTCACCACGTGTGTCTCACCATTGCCGGTCTTAGCCCTGTTTACCCACAAACCCAACCACTATCACTGTTGTGGTACTCACCCAACCTCCGCCAGTGTTTTGGGTACACAACTCCGGGTTCCAGCGGCATATTTTAAGGACCACATAGGGGGTTAAGAGCTAGAGTGTGTCTTCGACAGTGGCGCCACCGTTAAAAGCCTCCTGTGTGAGTTCATCGTCGATGTAAGCGCAATTTTACAGTCACGTGTGCAGAGGACAGCAGCAAGATGACATAAACAATCCTCTACTCTCCACTACCATCAACCTTATTCTACACCAAGTCGTTACAGCGATAATTAATATATCTTTTCATAGAGACATTTGCGAGTGTTGAGACATTTCTTTTGTGTTTCCAGTGATTTTTCTCTTAGTGACATTCAGTGACTCTCGATCAGACTCAGTGTTTGTTTGCAATAATCTTTTTATCTCCTTAATTCAGTGTTAATTTTCGTGCATTATCTTATGTCTGTTGTTTACCTGGAGTTTACCTGGAGAGAGTTCCGGGGGTCAACGCCCCCGTGGCCCGGTCTGTGACCAGGCCTCCTGGTGGATCAGAGCCTGATCAACCAGGCTGTTGCTGCTGGCTGCACGCAAACCAACGTACGAGCCACAGCCCGGCTGATCAGGAACTGACTTCAGGCGCTTGTCCAGTGCCAGCTTGAAGACTGCCAGGGGTCTGTTGGTAATCCCCCTCATGTGTGCTGGGAGGCAGTTGAACAGTCTCGGGCCCCTGACACTTATTGTATGGTCTCTTAATGTGCTAGTGACACCCCTGCTTTTCATTGGGGGGATGGTGCATCGTCTGCCAAGTCTTTTGCTTTCGTAGTGAGTGATTTTCGTGTGCAAGTTCGGTACTAGTCCCTCTAGGATTTTCCAGGTGTATATAATCATGTATCTCTCCCTCCTGCGTTCCAGGGAATACAGGTTTAGGAACCTCAAGTGCTCCCAATAATTGAGGTGTTTTATCTCCGTTATGCGCGCCGTGAAAGTTCTCTGTACATTTTCTAGGTCGGCAATTTCACCTGCCTTGAAAGGTGCTGTTAGTGTGCAGCAATATTCCAGTTGTGGTGTGTGTCTTTTTATACACTAGAAGTAAGTACCTTAGTGTTTTTCCTTTGTGTGTGCAACATATGAGCAGTATAGAACTTGTGTTTATACTTCAGAATCACCTTGTGTTCTCAGTATTCCAGTGAAGTATTTCAGTAATTTATCAGCTTTATTCTGCATCACAACTCAGTGTTGTCTGTTATATTTTTTTTTTCTTCCCAGCATTTGTGTATTCTTGTTTTGTTCCCTGTGTGTTGAACATTCCTGTGTTCATGTTCTTTCATTTAGCCAGTGTCTAATTTGTCTTATTTCCACAGACAATAGTGCCATTGTTTTGTTCAAGCAAGATAATTATTATCTTATCAAAGTTTTCACACATCAAGTTTCATTGCAAGAAAATTCTAGTGTTGTGTTTATGTTGATGTGTTGTGTTCTGCATCACTAAGTGTTCAAGCTTTTTGTTCTGTGTTTTAGCACCTATTATTTTTTCATGTTTCATTGAACAAATTCACTCTTAGTGCAATTTTTAAGTTCTTCTTTTAGAGTAAATTGTTCTTTTGCTTGTTAAGTGTTGTTTAAGTTGCAGTTAAGAGTTAAAGTGTTCATTCCTTGATATATTTCTTTTCTTGTGTGTAATAATTTTTTTTTATTGCACATTGACTCATTTTGCAATAATTCTTGTGCAAATATTGTGTTGCCACTAAAGTTTTTCTTGCAGAGATTCTATGCAGTGTTTTTTTGATTAGCAATTATTTGCAATATTGCTACAGTTTATTTCAGTGCAGTTTCTTATGCTCTGTTCTGTGCATAATATTTTATTCTTTCTGTGCCATTTTATTTTATTCAAGCTTTACTGAGTTCATTTTATCAGGGTGGATAGGGGGGCAATGTGGCAGATGTTGCAAGTGTATGGTGTAGGAGGTAGGTTACTGAAAGCAGTGAAGAGTTTTTACGAGGATAGTGAGGCTCAAGTTAGAGTATGTACGAAAGAGGGAAATTTTTTCCCAGTAAAAGTAGGCCTTAGACAAGGATGTGTGATGTCACCGTGGTTGTTTAATATATTTATAGATGGGGTTGTAAGAGAAGTAAATGCGAGGGTCTTGGCAAGAGGCGTGGAGTTAAAAGATAAAGAATCACACACAAAGTGGGAGTTGTCACAGCTGCTCTTTGCTGATGACACTGTGCTCTTGGGAGATTCTGAAGAGAAGTTGCAGAGATTGGTGGATGAATTTGGTAGGGTGTGCAAAAGAAGAAAATTAAAGGTGAATACAGGAAAGAGTAAGGTTATGAGGATAACAAAAAGATTAGGTGATGAAAGATTGAATATCAGATTGGAGAGAGTATGGAGGAGGTGAATGTATTCAGATATTTGGGAGTGGACGTGTCAGCGGATGGGTCTATGAAAGATGAGGTGAATCATAGAATTGATGAGGGGAAAAGAGTGAGTGGTGCACTTAGTAGTCTGTGGAGACAAAGAACTTTGTCCTTGGAGGCAAAGAGGGGAATGTATGAGAGTATAGTTTTACCAACGCTCTTATATGGGTGTGAAGCATGGGTGATGAATGTTGCAGCGAGGAGAAGGCTGGAGGCAGTGGAGATGTCATGTCTGAGGGCAATGTGTGTTGTGAATATAATGCAGAGAATTCGTAGTTTGGAAGTTAGGAGGAGGTGCGGGATTACCAAAACTGTTGTCCAGAGGGCTGAGGAAGGGTTGTTGAGGTGGTTCGGACATGTAGAGAGAATGGAGCGAAACAGAATGACTTCAAGAGTGTATCAGTCTGTAGTGGAAGGAAGGCGGGGTAGGGGTCGGCCTAGGAAAGGTTGGAGAGAGGGGGTAAAGGAGGTTTTGTGTGCGAGGGGCTTGGACTTCCAGCAGGCATGCGTGAGTGTGTTTGATAGGAGTGAATGGAGACAAATGGTTTTTAATACTTGACGTGCTGTTGGAGTGTGAGCAAAGTAACATTTATGAAGGGGTTCAGGGAAACCGGCAGGCCGGACTTGAGTCCTGGAGATGGGAAGTACAGTGCCTGCACTCTGAAGGAGGGGTGTTAATGTTGCAGTTTAAAAACTGTAGTGTAAAGCACCCTTCTGGCAAGACAGTGATGGAGTGAATGATGGTGAAAGTTTTTCTTTTTCGGGCCACCCTGCCTTGGTGGGAATCGGCCAGTGTGATAATAAAAAAAATAAAAAATTTTCCTGTTGCATTGAAAGTAAAGACAACTCACTGTGCCATTCATTCAATTTAAAGTAAAAGTTGAGCAAATCAGATTTGAGTAAAGTACAAGTTCTCTTGATTTTCAAAGTGTTGTTTGTTAGGTTGAATATTTTTTTTGTGTGAGTTCTTTGCTTACTGTGTGACCTGTCAATTTTTAATTACTTATGCAGAATAGTTAAGCATTTTTTTTTTCCCCATTTAAGTCCACTGTGTTGTGTGTTCCTCAGCTACATTTTTTTTTATTTCTCTAAAGTCTTGTTTTACATTTTGCAAATATGTCTCAAGTTTTCTCAAGCGATGCCTCAGCACATGCTGCTAGTACAACCATTAATGCGTAAGCCCAAAATTCGAGTAACTCCTTATCAAACAATAGATATACTCAGACTTCTAGCCTGCATAATTTCAGTCATGATCCTTATGATGCTATGCCATTGTTCAATGGTAATCCAGACAACCTTGACGGTTGGTTTACCGCAGTTAGAGCCAGAGCTGATGCTTCAGTTGATGGTCTTCCATCTGAGAGTTGTTTAATCAGTATCGGAAAGGAGAGTCTAGCCCGTTCTCCAGCAGCCTCACATGTATTTAACTTAATTCGTATGATGGATTTCCAAGATCTGACCAGGTGGCAAGATTATGAACAGTTAATTTGCAATTATCTTGAACCGGTGCGAGAAACCGATCCGTTCGTTGTTCTCAAAGAATTAGTTTGCACAGCTCCGAGACCAGAAGAGTCATTAGATGAGTTTGCTCTTCGTCTTAATAACCTAATGTCCTCATTCGTTAAAGCAGGTCAAAATTCCAAGTACCTTATAAAGATAGTGATAAACCAGCCCTTGATGGGTTTGCCAAATTAGCCGCATTCGGAGTTATTAAACAACTAATGCCACCGACATCTATGTATGTGTACAATTCAAGTCCGCTAGATGCTACTATGGGACCGCTTGCAGCTCTAATCCATGTACGAAATTTGTGTCCCGAGGGAACCTTCCCTTATCGTAAGTCTATGCCAAACACCTTGTCCACTCCTGTACTTCCTCTAGTTTGTGCTACTACCAAAACTCCCAACCTTAATCACTCGCGTCCATCATCCAAAGCAAGTGTTAAGAGCCATCATTCCCGTAGCACCCGTAGTATGTACAGTACCCACAGTCAAAGAACTTGCTACAATTGTGGTTACCGTGGCCATATTGCTATTAATTGTCATGATAGTCACCCTAAGAAGCGTCGTACTGATGATGAGTACCAGTCAGATCTTCCCTACTGTACTTATCATAGAATTCATGGACATGACACATCTGAGTGCAATGCTCTCTACAACCTGCAGTACTCTAGATCTTTCCGTGGCCGTTCCAACCGCAGAGCCAGGAGAGGAAACAGACGTCGTGGTTCACAAACTAACCAGAACCAGGCTCATTCTTCCAATTCGGGGGAATCCGAGCGCCCAAGTCTACTCGTCCAGTCGTGACAGTAGTAGGTGATAACGAGTACACCATCCCAGTCCAAAATTCCTATGAAGCCTTAGCCAGCCTTGAGAATGACAACCCTGCTGTTGATGCTGCTTCACACGTCTCTGACGTAGAGGAATTTGGGGATGAAGTAGAAAATGCCTTCTCCGATGACAACCCACCTTTCTGTTTGCATATAACTCCTAACGAAACGATTGGTCCTTTAGTACAAGCTTCTGTCCATAATGCGCCCGTTCATGTGTTCATGGACTCTGGTGCGCAAGTTAATATCATTAGGTCTAGCTTGTTTAAAGAGAAGCAGTTACGACGTGTCCTCCTCGTTGAACCAACTACTGTAACCTCCCTTAGTGGAGTAGCTGGTTCCCTTCTGCGAGTCCGAGGTCAGACTTCGCTCACCTTTACTATCCAAGGCAGAGACTTTACTGCTGCTTTTCTTGTTGTCGACCAGATTACTTTCCCTGGTGACCTTCTACTGGGATTTGCTTCCATGCGAGACTTACGCATTGTGCTCGACCCGTACCGATGGCATGCCCAAATTGACGACTTGATCGTTCCATTCTGGGGTTACCAGCTTGGATCAGAAATCTGTCATACTGCTGCAGAGTATGATGTACGCATTAAGTCCTTACAAGCCAATGCATTCTCCAGTAGCGTACCCAAGCGGTCAGGCACTGGTAACTCTGTCACTCCCATCTGTGTTCCACCTACACCTTCAGATATGCAAGATAGTGTATTGCCTCAAGTGTCCGAGGACGCTCAGACTGCCTTGAGTGCTCTGCCTATCTCTGCAATGTCTGCTAGTCCAAGTAGTAGTTTCTCCACAGGGGACGCCTTGTCGGAAAACGATTACTTGAAACTAGTAATGCCATCTCTTGTTGATGTCACATGCCGTCTGCAGAAAGACGTCTCTGTTGCGGCTAGTGCTCTCACTAGAGTGTCTGTTGTTGTTCCTAATGTTCCAGATGGTGATAACGTCCTAGTTGACAGTGATTCCTGCAAGGTCAAGGGTTTATTTGTTGAACCTTCCTTACACGTTGTAAGAGACAGTAAGATCCATTTACTCCTTGCTAACACTTCGGGTCACAGTGTTCGTCTCAGAGCAAATACCAACCTCGTTGACCTAGTTCACTATCCTTACCCTGTTCAAGTACAGGATGACGTGCCACCTGACCAGTGGGTCGGTGCTATTTCAACAGTGGAGACCTCATCCACTCCACTGGATCAATCCATCCCACCAGTTGAGGAGAAAGACTTAGCTCCCACTGATTTCCCAGACGAAGTCCAGCGCTTGTTGACGCTGTTGAACAAACGTCGTAAAGCCATTGCCTTACCAGGTGAGAAGATGGGTATAACGAACTTATTGTCCCATCGTATTCCACTTGAACCTGGTACTAGACCTATCTATATACCTGCGTACAGAATGCCTCATTCCCAAGTTGCTGTCGCAGAGGAACTGATCAATCAAATGCTCAATGATGGAGTTATTGCACATAGCAATTCACCCTGGAATGCGCCCTTGATCCTAGTGCCTAAGAAGGACGGCACTTGGCGCCCGGTGATTGACTTTAGGAAGTTAAATGCGAAAACCATTCCAGATCGTTTCCCACTTCCTGTACTAGGTGACCTTTTACGCAATATCGGAGATAACAAAGTCTTCTCGACCCTGGACTTGTTACAAGGGTTTTGGCAAGTCCCTCTTCACGAGGACAGCCAAGAGTTAACTGCATTCTCCACTCCCACAGGTCATTATCACTTCCTCCGTATGGCGTTTGGATTACGATCGTCTCCTATCACGTTCTCTAGACTCATGACCAACATCTTTAGAGGTCTTATAGGTAAAGCACTTATGGTGTACTTAGACGACGTAATCGTCATGTCCGAAGATGTGGATACACACCTGAAAAGACTTGATATAGTACTTGGTAAGCTTGAAGAAGCCAATTTAAAGATCAAACTGTCCAAATGTCAATTTTTCAGATCAGAAATTAAGTTTCTTGGTCACGTAGTCACTCCTAGAGGGGTTACGACTGATCAAAGTAAAGTAACTGCAGTACTAAATTTTCCAACTCCCAAAACTGCTGATGCCGTAAGATCCTTTGTGGGCTTAGCAGGTTTTTATAGATCTTTCATTGCCAATTTTTCTTCCATAGCTGCTCCACTAACTGAATTGCTTAAGAAAGATGCTCCTTTTGTTTGGACCTTCCGTCAAGAAAGAGCATTCCAAACTCTAAAAGAAAAGTTAACATCTGCTCCAATTTTGAAATTCCCAGATTTTTCTAAGCCCTTCTATCTGACAACTGATGCTAGTTCAATTGGCATAGGTGCCGTACTAGCTCAGAAGACTGATGGCAAGTACAACGCAGTTGCATTTGCTAGCCGAGTCCTTACGAAGGCTGAACGTAATTATACAGTAACGGAGCAAGAAGCTTTAGCAATAGTATGGTCTTTAAAGCACTTCCGAGACATTATTTACCAGTACCCTGTTCATGTCTTGACAGACCATGCGCCACTGATACCTTTATTCCAGAACAAACAGCCTACTGGAAGGTTAGCCAGATGGACCTTGACTATCCAAGAGTTCAATCCCACTTTTGAACATTTACCTGGCAAGTCGAATGTAGTCGCAGATGCTTTATCGCGACACGTTAGTGTAGTTACTGCAGATCCTCCATTTACTGTCGAGGATGTCAAAAATGCCCAAAGAACAGATCCCATGTGGTCTGGTGTGATTCGATTCCTGCTCCAGGAAGATCTTATTCTTACTGTGAAGCCACCAGCACCCATTAGTGACTTTGTAATGAGCCAAGAATTACTGTATCGAACAGCCGAGTTGGGTACTCCAAGTAGAAGAGTTTACCAGTTAGTAATTCCACAGTCACTAGTGAACGTAGCTCTACAGCTAGTTCATGATGCACCAGGTGTTGCACACCCTGGTATGGATCGTTCTGTGAAACAAGCCAGAATGAAATACTTTTGGCCACGTATGGCAACTGACATTTCCGAGTATGTTAAGAAATGTAGTGTCTGTATGCAACATAAAGGAAATGTCAATGGTCCTAATCCAATCCAAGTGTACCCAACCACTAGCGAACCGTGGGAAAGAGTTGCCCTTGACTTGTTAACCAATTTTAAATGTTCCCTCCAAGGCAACAAACATCTGTGTGTTATGGTAGACCATTTCACCAGATATTGTGAGTTAGTTCCTATTGCAGATAAGACTGCAGAGACAGTAGCTAAAGCGTTTAAAGAACGCATTATCTGCAGGCATACCACCCCTAAGTCCTTAGTAACAGATAATGGAGGTGAATTCTGTAATGAGATTCTTGAAAATTTGTGTACTTTATACAAGATCTCTAAATCCACCATTGTTCCTCATCATCCTGCCAGCAATGGGTTAGCCGAAAGAACCAATAAGAAAGTACTTGATGTCCTGAGAGCCACTATCAACCCCAATAGTGAAACTTGGGATGAAGTCATACCAGATGTTCAATGTGCCATAAATTCTGCTTACAATGCTTCCATAGGTGATACTCCACATTATGCATTGTATGGTGTAGACAAGCGTTTACCCTATGAGTTGTTATATTCCACTCCGAAACCTAATTACAACCCTGATGATTTCGTAGCAACTCGTACCAGCATGGCTCAAAGTGTTTTTAGAAGAATCCGTGAAACACTTCATAAATCAACAGCAGAATTTACTAGAGTAACTAATAGCCGTGCTAAGCCATCAAAAGTCAAAGTAGGTTCAAGAGTAATGCTGACAAATTTCAACAAAACATCCGAAATGCCTAAGCTCGATCAAAAGTTTGTCGGACCTTATCGAGTTGTAGAACATATCTCTGGTAATAAGTATAAGGTTAGAGAAATTAGTACTGGTAAGTACAAAGAATCGCATTTAGATCATATGAAATTAGTATGCGATGTTGATGATATTGCTACCCAGACTAATGTGACAGATGCTGAAAATCCTCTTGACTCTGTACCCTCTACCTCAAATACTCAGTCAGATAACCAACCTGAATGTCGTTACTCCTTGCGTACTCGACAAGTAATGAGAAACCCACAAGTATCTTTTGTAGATACTCGTTCAGATCTCCCTCAGTCAAGGCATGTGTTAGCCATTGCAGAGGAATTCGATCCTCCCAGAGATGATAACCATTCTGCATATGTAAACCTCACCCTCGCAGAATTGGGTTTAAATGTACATAGTCTGTATAACTAGATGTCCGAGATGAAGTAAATTGTCAACTGTTTGTTATTAACTGATTAGTTTTTCAGAATTTTTTTTTTTTTTTCGTATTCACGTTCCCTCCGTATTCTGAGAATTTGACAGTAATGATCTGAGTGCGCACCAGATGCCTTTGCTGTTAATTTCACCTTGTATATATATATTTATTCTTCCTCAGAATCCGTAGAGTGCATGAATACAGATCGATCGATCAATTCCATCCATATTGTACAATGATTTGTTCTTATAGTTTGTAATGCATTACGTTAAAAGTGATTACGTTAACACCCATTACGTAAAACTCATTTTGTTAACATCCATTATGATACCATCCATTAGTTCTAAGTTATATATGAATTTGTTATTGTATAGAATCAGCCCAGAACCGCCTGCCTGTTCAGCCTATAGATAGTAGTGTATGTCGAGACGACATACGTAACATGACCGAGCTGTCAGCATAGTTGCTGATCCCTGTGTTATATAGCATAGCATATAGTATCATCCATGTGCTTTAGATAGGAGATCCCTTTTAGGCCTGTGACTTTGTGTGACGTCACGGGATGCGCATGTGTACGTTCGTACCTCTGCCCTGGCTCTCAGTCGGCGTGTAGACCATCCAGGCTAAGACAGGCAGAGGCTGGGCTCCATTTCCCATCATCACAGTCTGACAAGTGTGTATATATCGTTACCATCCAACAAGTGTGTCTACCTTCAACCCTCGAATATCTAAATTTAAGAACTTCCTTGGACAGGCTGGACACGTGGTCCAGCAACTGGCTTCTCGAATTTAACCCCGCCAAATGCAAAGTCATGAAGATCGGGGAAGGGCAAAGAAGACCACAGACGGAGTATTGGCTAGGTCGCCAAAGACTGCAAACCTCGCTCAAGGAGAAAGATCTTGGAGTGAGTATAACACTGAACACCTCTCTGGAAGGACACAACCAGATAACTGCTGCAGCATATGGGCGCCTGACAAATCTGAGAATAGTGTTCTGATACTTTAGTAAGGAATCGTTCAAGACACTGTACACCGTGTATGTCAGGCCCATACTGGAGTGTGCAGCACCTGTTTGAAACCCACACTTGATCAAGCATATCAAGATATTAGAGAAAGTGCAAAGGTTTGTGACAAGGTTAGTTCCAGAGCTAAGGGGAATGTCCTACTAAGAAAGGTTAAGGGAAATCGGCCTGACGACACTGGAGGACAGGAGGGTTAGGGGAGACATGATAACGGCATACAAAATACTGCATGGAATAGACAAGGTGGACAAAGACAGGATGTTCCAGAGAGGGGACACACAAACAAGGGGTCACAGTTGGAAGTTTGAAGACCTAGATGAGTCAAAGGGATGTTAGGAAGTGTTTCTTCAGTCATAGAGTAGTCAGGAAGTGGAATAGCCTATCCAGTGAGGTAGTGGAGGCAAGACTCATACATAGCTTTAAGATGAGGTATGATAAAGCTCATAGAGCATGGAGAGAGAACCTAGTAGCACTTAGTGAAGAGGTGGGGCCAGGAGCTGAGTCTCGACAACTTCAACTACAATTAGGTGAGTACACACACACACATTCATTCTACAATTCTCTAGAATATTCCAACACCCTCAACAATTCTTTACAACATGCCACCACACATTACGACCCTCCACAAAGTGCCACTCCATACTACAACCAACTACTAAATACCACCACACACAACCCACCAAAACATGTCACAACAGTTTACAACTCACAACTCTCCACAATATTCTACAATCTGCCACAACATCCCCCCCCCTCCCAATGACATACTGCTGCACTCTACAATTCTCCACAACATTCTACAACAACATACTGCTTCACTCTACAATTTTCCACAACATTCTACAACAATAGTGCTTTGCTCTACAATTCTCCACAACATAGTGCTTCACTCTACAACTTTCCACAACAACATAGTGCTTCACTCTAACAATTTTCCACAACATTCCACAACAACATACTGCTTCACTCTACAATTTTCCACAACATTCTACAACAACATACTGCTTCACTCTACAATTTTCCACAACATTCTACAACAACATACTGCTTCACTCTACAATTTTCCACAACATTCTACAACAACATACTGCTTCACTCTACAATTTTCCACAACATTCTACAACAATAAAACCTTCTACAACATGGTACAAAACCTTACAACTTGCAATTATATGTATATCTTCACTCTCAAGAACACTTCACATCATGTCAACCCCCTTAATACCTTACATCATGTCAGCACTCTCAATCATGTCAACACCTCTCAAGAACACCTCACATCATGTGAATACTATCAACACTTCACATCATATCAACACCCTCAAGAATACTTCATATTATGTCAGGCCCCTAAGCATCTCACATCATGTCAACATCCTCAAGAACATTTCTCATGTCAACACAATCTACATGTTAACACATTCAACAACACTCCACATTATGTCAACACACTAAATCATGTCAGCACATTACATCATGTCAGCACACTGCATCATGTCAAAATTCCACAATATGTCAACACACTCAACACTACACATCATTTCAACACAGCAACATGTCAACACACTCAACAACACTACATCATGTCAACACACTCAACAGCACATCAACACACACTACATGTCAATGAACTCTACAACACACTACATATCAACACACTACAACATATCAAAACATTCAGCGTCCCACAGCACATCAACACACTTTGCAACATGCTTGTAACCTCCATACAATTAAACTGTTTACCTTTTGTTATGTTCTACGAGTGTGTTGATCTTTTGTGTTTACAAGCATCAACACTGACAAATTAAATATTTTAAATATCCTCTCGTTATTCTTCTATTTGGAATATTCAGTAGTACATTAATGTAATTGTAGACACTATACATGTACTATATGCAAGATAATGTACACTAAATGTGTTTTGTACAAAAATTCCTCCTAAAATTCGTAATATACAGTGGAACCTCGGTATGCGACTTCAATTCATTCCGGAAGGCTGTTCAAGAGCCGCTCCGTTTGAGTATCGAACAAATTCTTCCAAACCAATTTTCCGTTTCATTGGCTGTTATCACTAACCATCGTATGCCCCATGGTGATGAAACATGAAATAGTTTACAGTGAAGTTCTGGCAGGTCGTATTTGTTTGGTCAAGTGCTGAGCTTTGTTCGAGTAGGGAGCTGGTCGTATATCGAGGTTCTACTGTATCTACTATAATGGCGTGTCTTCTGAAAGGTAACAAAAAATGATAATTATTTAAATTGCACTTAACCCAAGCGGGTCATAATTTATTCAAGTCTTTGAACACTTGGAACATGATGTGGTTTCATATCTGTATGATCCTTCATATTTCATACTAAGAGTTAAATACTGATTTTTTGGCAACCTGATTACTTACACTGAATCATTCATGTATGAGTTTTCATATGTGATACCAGACTAGATTTTAGTCTAAAGTCTTTTCCACATTCTGCACAGTGATATGGTTTCTTTCCTGTATGAAGTCTCAAATGATAAACAAGAGTCTTATTTTCAGTAAAACATTGCTGACATTCTGAACACTGATATGGCTTCTCTCCTGTATGAACCCTCATATGACTTACTTGAGCCGATTTATCCGAAAACTCCTTCAGACACAGTGAACACTGATATGGTTTCTCTCCAGTGTGAAGTCTGAAATGTAGTACCAGATGAGCTTTTTGAGTAAAACATTTTTGGCACTCGGTACACTGAAATGGTTTCTCTTTTGTATGTAGTCTCATATGCAGCTCAAGGTGAGCTTTTTGTGTAAAGTTTTTTAAACATTCAGTACAATGAAAGGGCTTCTCTCCAGTATGAACTCTCATATGATGGTCCAGGTGATGTTTGCGAGGAAAAGCTTTCAGACACACTTTACACTGATGAGGTTTCTCCCCTAAGTGAAGCTTCACATGTCTGACTAAATTTGATTTAGTTTTCAGCTTTCTTGGGCAATAAGAACACTTATATTGATTTTGCTGCTCCTCAGTGTGAAATTTCTCATATGAAAATAAACGAGATTTATGTTTAAAGTCTCTCAGACTCTCTGAAGACGGCTTCTGTTTTGTATGGCGTTTCATGTGATTGATTAGGTTTTCTTCTTGCGGAAATGTTTTTAAACATAACGAACACTGATATGGTTTCTCCTCTGTATGAGTTCTCTCATGAATTCCTAGATGACCCTTTTGTGCAAAGCCCTTATGACATACCAAGCATCTATATGGTTTTTCTCCCGTGTGAACTCTCAAATGTCTTGTTAAATGGGATTTATTTGTAAAGTGTTTAAAGCACACTGAACACTGGTGTGACTTCTTCAGTGAATGAGCACTCATCTTGCTGTATTGTTTTTTTCAAAATTCTGATACACTAAACACTAGTCTATTATTCTTTTTCTCTGGTATGAGGTATCAAAGATTTAATTAAATATTTCTTTTAAGTCGAGTGTTCTGGCTACTTATTCCTGATATGGGTTTCTCTACTATATAGCTTCTCTAATAAATTACAGAAGTAGATATATTTGAAGATTTTTTTTAGATACACTGAACAATGGTGGGGTTCCACTTGCATACTGCAAAACAAGGGAAAACAATAGTGTTTTTAATGAACATGACATAGGGTATAATTATGGAACAGTGTAACTGTCTGTTAGGAATCTAAATAAGTCATGAAGGTTAGAACCAAATATTTTGACAATAGTAAACATCAAGAAAGTCCTCAACTCATACAAGTTATTCAGCATTATATTAGCCTTTAAAAAAATTTCTTTGTCAATATACATACCTTAACTAATCTTATGACCATTTCATAAGAACTTATGGCCATTTTCCTAGTTCGGTCATTTAGCTATGAGAAAGACAAAATTATTAATACTCTCAAAAATTTTAACATAAAAATACAATTATTTTTATGTTAGGGGATGTGTAAAACCAAGTGTTTACAATGAAGCATATTAGTAAACAAAATGTAGATAAGGGTGCAAAACTTTCGTTGCATTTATGGATTAAAAACATATGACTGAGTAGATTGGAGAGCATTGTGACAGATGTTACAAATGCATGGAATAGATTGTAAGTTACTCTTTTTTTTTAACATACCAGCAGTCTCCCACTGAGGTGGGGTGGCCCAAGAAAAAAGAAACTCTCTCATCATCACTTACAACACTGCTGTCTTGCCAGAAGTGCATCTATACTACAGTTTAGATGCCCCTCCAAGCTGTAATATCTTCACCAATGACTCAAGAAATCGTAATGACACGATTGCAAACAAACCATACCCCCGCGGATTCAATCCCAGCCGGGGGTATGGTTTATCTTCACCAATCCTTCAGAGTGCAGACACTGTAATTCCCACCGCCAGGACTCAAGTCTGGCTAAGTTTCACTGAATTCCTTCATAAACATTACAAAATGAGAGGGTACAATGTGAACAGGAACAACAATGAACACACTGTACAGCCAGCTGTTGGTGTAGACAATTAAAAAAATGGGCAACTAGTCAACACGTGTGACATGCAAATAAGGTTCACTGACTGTGGGTGTAGGAGTCGCCAGTGGCATATGAAATTATTTTTCCACCTTGTAGGCATAGCAGTGCTCAATGCCTACAATATGTAACACATAAAAACCAGGAAATGACTTCAGTATGCTGAATTTACCCTCAGTGTCATAAACCAGATTGTATGTATCATGTCACACCTGTGCTTGCCTCTCAACAATGACCTGTCCTTCACCAACATCCAGAGGGGAAAGCACCAAACTGATTACCTACTAGCTGTCACTTCATCACACAACTCTTGTCTGCCCAGAAAAAGAAGTGTACGGAAGGGCCCTGCATATGCAGCTCCCACTTTTTGGTGTTCCACATTTTCATTGGCTTTCAACTGAGCCATTGTTCATTATGTTCGGTGCTTTTACTGCTTTTCTGCAGCTATCACTGTTTTTGTAAAAGAGTTGTGTAAGGGAAGGACAAACAGGGCCATATTTGAAGGTAAGTATTGTATGTACTCTGCATTTATATTAATATTTTATGTCTAGCTGTAGAGAGGACTTAATATATGATAGTGTAAACATGTTATCAGGGTTTTAGATGGATTCAGTAATGAAAAAGGTGCTCTTTTCCATCCTCCAGCGATTTTTACCTATCGGCCGAGGTCGCAAACCTTCAGAGCCATTTGAACAAGGTCCACCTGTATCTTGGAAAAGGTGTGTTGTGTGTGCCCACAGCACAAGACGAAAGAATACGTGATACATGTGTCAGCAATGTGGGGTGCCACTCTGACACCGTGCTTAAGGAGTTTCATAAGGATACATAATACAGTAGACCCTCGGTTTTCGTGTTTAATCCATTCCAGAGCCATCGGTCAAAACTGAAATATGGGGTGCTACTCTGACACTGTGCTTAAGGAGTTTCATAAGGATATTTTATGTCTTTGCAAACAGTGCTTGAGATTTTGTATTTACAATAGTGGGTTGCAATGCAGAGTGCGCCTCTATTATGCCTACTTATTATGCCTACTTATTATGGGCCTACTTAACATTATTGGCTTACAGACTACTTAACACTAAGTATTATATCACAGTTGTACAGTAGGATAGTAATTATTTCATAGTTGTACAGTAGATTATTAATTATAAGTGAATCAAAATTTGTATAAGACAAAAGATATACTCGTATAATCAAAAATGCTTTTTGTGAAAACAATGATTCAGTTATATTCCTATCAACAATGGATAAAAGGTTGAAAGTGATTGTTGAAGTTATGATGTGGGAGTATGTGTGTACTGAGTATTTAGCGTTTAGTCTAGGGTGATTAAGTGGTTTTTCAGAAGTCTTAAATTGATTTTCAGACCGGGTTACTTTAACATCGTCTGGTAATGAATTCCATATTTTTGGGCCCTTTATGTGCATAGAGTTTTTACACAGTGTGATATGGACACGAGGTATATTAAAGAGACCTGTGTCTTGTGTTGTGGTCATGTGTCCTGTTTAGGTTGTGAGGAGAAGTTTGAGTGGAGGGTTTATATTTGCGTGTACTGTTCTGTGTATGTAGTAGGCACATGAATAAGTATGGATGTTCTTAATGGTGAGCAGATTCAGACTTTTGAAAATTGGTGGAGTATGCTGGCAGGAGTGGGAATTTGTTGTCATTCTTACTGCTGCCTTTTGCTGGGCTATGAGGGGGTTTTAGGTGATTGGATGTTGTTGATCCCCATGCACAAATTCCATATGTAAGATAAGGGTATATGAGTGAATGGTACAGTGCCAGGAGAGCTGATTGTGGAACGTAGTACCTTATCTTTGATAGTATGCCTACAGTCTTGGAGATTTTCTTGGTGATTTGTTGCATGTGTGTCTGAAACTTAAGGCTACTGTCAAGGTGGATACCTAGGAATTTTCCCTCTGTGAATCTTGTGACTGATGATCCTTTTAGCGTTATGTTAATTGGATCATTTGCAGCTTTGTTTCCAAATTGAATGAAATAGGTTTTATCAGTGTTCAGGGTAAGTTTGTTAGTGATCATCCAGGCAGATATTTTCTGCAATTCGCCATTGACTGTGTTTGCTAGTATGACTGTGTTTGGGTGGGAAAAGACATATGTAGTGTCATCTGCAAATAATATGGGTTTGAGTAGCTGTGATGCATTCGGTAGATCATTGATGTAGATGAGAAAGAGGAGTGGTCCTACATAAGGACTCTAGGTACCAAGTCCTTATCCGGGGTCACTTCCCTCCTTTGTTTTTTTATTGCCACTAGGACCAGCTTGAGAGTCACTGGACCCTTGTTGCACAAAATATCTGTCCAGATAGGTCTGTTTCTGGCCTCTCTTTAAAATTTCCTTAAAATGGGACATGGCATTGTCATTGTAAAAGTCGCAAGCATGGATTGTAATAGCTTTCTCAGGGTGATGTTGCTCCACAAATGAATACACTCCAGTCTACATTGCACAAATCTCCTTAATCTCTGAAGAAGGCACCTGCTTCCATCTCTCTTCCTCCTCCTCTGCATCAATTTCCTGTGCTGTGGTCTGTTGCTGTTGCAGATGAAGCTCTTTCAGCTCATCAGTGGTTAGCTCTTGATTGTGGTCATCCACCAACTCTTCCACATCCTTGCCACTCACATTCAACCCCATGGAATTCCTCAATGCCACAGTTGACTGCACAACAGGTGCAGAGTCAACAGGGTCAGCCTCAGACCCTTCAAAATCCTTCTTTTGAACACAATCTGGCCACAGTTTTCCCCAAGCAGAGTTCACTGTCCTTAAAGTCACTCCCTGCCATGCCTTATCTATAAGGCTTATGCAATGGAAGATATTGAAGTGATTCTTCCAGAACTCTCTTAGGGTCAATTCAGAGCCCGTGGTTATGTCAAAACACCTCTGAAACATTGCTTTGGTGTACAGTTTTTAAAGTTTGTGATGATCTGGTGGTTCATGAGCTGGATGAGAGAAGTGGTGTTAGGAGGCAAGAAATTCACTGTTACAAAACTGAATTCCTTAGACAATTGGTCTTCCAAGTCGGGAGGATGAACAGGAGCATTGTCCATTAACAGGAGGCACTGGAGTGGCAATTTATTATCCAGGAGGTATTTTTTCACACTGGGGCCAAACACTTCATTGAACCATTCCAGGAAAATTCCCCTTGTGACCCATTCCCTACTGTTTGCCTTCCACATCACATACAATTTACTCTTGGCAACACTGTTTTCTTGAACACTCTGGGATTTTCAGAGTGCTACACCAGTCAAGGCTTCACTTTGAAATCCCCACTAGCATTACCACACAACAAGAGAGTTAGCCTGTCTTTCACTGGCTTGTGTCCTGGGAGTGCCTTTTCCTCCTGTGTGATGTAGGTCCTCTTTGGCATTTTGTTCAAAAAGAGGCCTGTTTCATCACAATTGAACACTTGTTGGGGTTGATATTTTTCAGCCTCTACATAACATTTGAATTCTCGCACAAATTTTTCAGCTGCTTGCTTGTCTTAACTGGCATTCTCACTGTGCAATACAACACTGTGTATGCCACTTTGCTTCTTGAATTATTTTTAACCAGCCTTTGCTGGCCTTGAATTCACCTACATCAGCACTTATTTCAGGAAGTTTCTTTATGAGATCATCGTGCAACTGCCTTGCCTTTTCACAAATTATGGACTGCACAACAGTATCTCCCACTAATTCTTTCTCTCTGATCCACAACAACAACAATTTCTCCACTTATTCAATTATTTGGGATCTCTGGTTTTCGCATTCACCCCTTTTGCAACATCAGCTTCCATGATTTCTTTTCTCTTTGCCACAATGGAGCTGATAGTTGATGGTGACCCGTACATCCCGCCGACTACAGCAATGCATATGACACTATCATATTTTCTTAGGATTTCTTTTTTCAGTTCTACGGTGTTCCTTACTTTCTTTACCAAAGCACTGGCACTAGGAGCTTCCTTTGGGGCCATGGTTGCTTATTTAGCAGTCATACACAATAAACAAGTGGCAGAAACATGGATTATTACAAAATGTTTCATATGACCTGGCAAGATATAGTCACTCACCGAGAAACAACGCTACACTGGCTGAGAATGCACGTGGGAGGCGGCTTTGTCTGTGCGCTGGGCACTGGACAAGTTTCGTACGATTGACGAAAACGGAGGTAATCGACGAAAAAAGTCGGCCAAAACCAACATCGGTGATAACGGAGATCGACGAAAATGGAGGGTCCACTGTACATGTGTCAACAATGTGAAGTGACACTGTCTGACACCATGCTTTAAAGAGTTTCATACACTTGAGGACTTCTAAAAACATTGCTTGGACTTGTAAAAAAATTGTATGTATTTGTAGACATTATGTGACTGATGCTGGCAGACATGTTCACCTGTCAGTGCGTTAATATGTGTTTGTGACCAATTACTATTTCCATACCTAATAGAGTGGAACCTCAGTTGTCAAACTTAATTCGTTCCAGATGTTGGTCCAACAACCAAACCAATTTTTCCCACAAAGAGTAATGTAATGTGTAACCCATCAGTTACACAACCCAGGGCAGCATGGGTTAAGAGCAGGTCGCTCCTGTCTATCCCAACTACTGGACCACTACGACAAGGTCCTGGATGCTCTAGAAGACAAACAGAATGCAGATGTAATATACACAGATTTTGCAAAAGCCTTCAACAAGTGTGACCATAGTGTAATAGTGCACAAAATGCATGATAAAGGAATAACAGGAAAAGTTGGTAGATGGATCTATAATTTCCTAACAAATAGAACACAAAGAGTAATAGTCAACAGAGTAAAGTCTGAGGCGGCTACGGTGAAAAGCTCTGTTCCACAAGGCACAGTACTCGCACCCATCTTTTTCCTCATCCTCATATCAGACATAGACAGGGATATAAGCCACAGTGCCGTGTCTTCCTTTGCAGATGGCATCCAAATCTGCATGACAGTGTCCTCCATTGAAGACACTGCAAGGCTCCAGGCAGACATCAGCCAAATCTTTAAATGGGCTGCAGAAAACAATATGAAGTTCAATGAAGAGAAATTTCAACTACTCCGATGGGGTAAACGAGAGGAAATTATAATATCATCAGAGTATAAAACAAATTCCAACCACACAATAGCGGTGTTCCTCAGGGGTCAGTGTTGGGCCCATTGTTGTTCACAATTTACATAACGACATAGATGAGGGAATAAATAGCGACATAAGCAAATTTGCTGATGACAACAAAATAGGCTGTCCAATTCATTCTAATAAGGACACTAGAGCACTCCAGGATGATTTGAATAGACTGATGCAATGGTCGGAGAAGTGGCAGATGCAGTTTAATATAGACAAATGCAAAGTTCTAAATGTTGGGCAGGAAAATAACCATGTGACTTATAAACTAAATAATGTAGATCTTAATACTACTGATTACAAAAAGGATTTAGGAGTTCTGGTTAGCAGTAATCTAAAACCAAGACAACAGTGCATTAGTGCTCGCAATAAAGCTAACAGAATTCTTGGATTCATATATAGAAGTATAAATAATAGAAGTCCTCAGGTTGTTCTTCAACTCCATACAGTGGACCCCCAGTTAACGATATTTTTTCATTCTAGAAGTATGTTCAGGTGCCAGTACTGACCGAATTTGTTCCCATAAGGAATATTGTGAAGTAGATTAGTCCATTTCAGACCCCCAAACATACACATACAAACGCACTTACATAAATACACTTACATAATTGGTCGCATTTGGAGGTGTTCGTTAAGCGGGGGTCCACTGTATATCCTTGGTTAGGCCTCATTTAGACTATGCTGCTCAGTTCTGGTCGCCGTATTACAGAATGGGTATAAATGCTCTGGAAAACATACAGAGGAGGATGACAAAGATGATCCCATGTATCAGAAATCTTCCCTATGAGGATAGACTGAGGGCCCTGAATCTGCACTCTCTCGAAAGGCGTAGAATTAGGGGGGATATGGTCGAGGTGTATAAATGGAAAACAGGAATCAATAAAGGGGATGTAAATAGCATGCTGAAAATTTCCGGCCAAGACAGGACTCGTAGCAATGGTTTCAAGTTGGAAAAATTCAGATTCAGGAAGGATATAAGAAATAGAGTTGTGGATGAGTGGAACACACTCCCAAGTATAGTTACTGAGGCTAAAACATTGTGTAGTTTTAAAAATAGGTTACATAAATACATGAGCGGGTGTGGGTGGGTGTGAGTTGGACCTGACTAACTTGTGCTGCTGGGTCTGGTGCCGTGCTCCTTCCTTGAATGAAGGTGACCAGACTGGGCTGGTCACTGGGCTAATCTGGGGGGAGGACATGAACCTTCTCCACATGGGTCAGTAGGCCTGTTGCAGTGTTCCTTCTTTCTTATGTTCTTATGTTCTTAAAAACTAATGTCAAAGACCTGAGAGTGATCATGTCAGAAGATCTTACCTTCAAGGACCATAACATTGTATCAATCGCATCTACTAGATAAATGACAGGATGGATAATGAGAACCTTCAAAAGGGATGTCAAGCCCATGATGACATTCAAGTTGCTTGTTCTATCTAGGCTGGAATAGACTCAGAAGTGTCCCTGTTTGCAGATGATGTAAAGTTGATGAGAATTCAATTGGACGAGGACCAGGCGGAACTACAAAGGGATCTGGATAGGGTGCAGGCCTGGTCTGGAAACTGGCTCCTGGAGTTCAACCCCCAGCAAGTGTAAAGTCATGAAGACTGGGGAAGGGCAAAGAAGACTGGAGATAGAGTACAGTCTAGGGGTCAAAGACTACGAACCTTACTCAAGGAAAAGGATCTTGGTGTGAGTATAACACCAGGTACATCTCCTGAGGTGCACATCAACCAAATAACTGCTGCAGCATATGAGCACCTAGTAAACCTAAGAATAGCATTTCAACATCTCAATAAGGAATTGTTCAGGATCCTGTACACCGTGTATGTCAGGCTTATATTGGAGTATGAGGCACCAGTTTGGAACAGACACCTAGCCAATCATATAAAGAAATTAAAGAAAGTACAAAGGTTTGCAACAAGACAAGTCCCAGAGCTAAGAGGCATGTTTTATGAGGAGAGGTTAAGGGAAACCAACCTGACAACACTGCAGGACAGGAGAGATAGGGCAGCAGAGACAAGATGTTCCAGAGATGGGGCACAGCAACAAGGGGTCACAATTGGCATGCAAGACACAATGAGGTCAATGACGTCATAAAACTGGATGCCCAGCCGAGAGAGAGCCCCGATCACTAGCAGCCTAATACTGGGCGATAACTCAAACTGTGGTCCTTGCATCTACCAGGTCTAATATTGTACAGTGGACCTTCGGTTATCGGCCATTCCTGTTATCAACCAACTTGGTCATTGGCCATTTTTTCAGCTGCCGGTGATCGGCTGTTTCGGATGCGTCCGTCAGCCAGCTGGGGCCGCTTGTGTGTCAGTTTGGCTGTGTCTCTCGGTGCATAAGGAAGCTTCTACTAATACATCGAGACATTTCGCTTTTTTCCATTGTTTTTGCGTTTTTTTTTTTTGCAGTGCAACTGTGAAAGAAAGTTCCTAGTAAAGTTCCTGTAGTAAAGACAGTGAGAAACACCATGGAATTTAACCCTTTGAGGGTTTTCGTCGTACTAGTACGTCTTACGCGTAGGGGTTTTTGACGTACTAGTACTCATAAATTCTAGCGGCCTCAAATCTAGTGGGAGAAAGCTGGTAAGCCTTCATATGAAAGAATGGGTCTATGTGGTCAGTGTGCACAGTCTAAAAAAAATCCTGCAGCACACAGTGCATAATGAGAAAAAAATAACTTTGACCATTTTTTTTAATAAATCAGCGACTTTGCAGTGTATTTTCGTATGGTATTTATTGTTGTATTCTAGTTTTCTTGGTCTCATTTTATAGAATGGAAGACATATTACAGAAATTGAGATGATTTTGACTGGTTTTACAATGAAAGGTGCCTTGAAATTGAGCTCAAAGTAGCAGAAATGTTCGATTTTTACCAAACTTCAAAAGTAAACAAATCGTGCCAATCGTGCAATACACGTCAACTGGTGAGTCTAATATTCTTTTACAAGTGCACCAATAATATTTATACCATTTTTTACACTAATGCAGTAGTCTGCATAACAGTAAATCTTATATTTTTTGTGAAAATAAAAATTCAAAGTGGAAAGCAAAAGAATATCAGAGGGGCCTTGAGACATGACTCATGACTAGAGGAAATGTCATTTTAGTGCCAGGAATGTCTATCTTGTTTATTCTGGACCCTATTCGGAAATTGGCATCATTTGAAATTTGTGTGAAATTGGCAAAATTGCTAAATTCTGACCACTGTACTGGATAGTTGAATTTATAAATGGGTGGTTTCTTGCACCCATTCGATAGAAAAAATGGAGTTCTAGCGAAATATTCATGTTTTTTGTCGACTAGTACAGTGAAATTGGCCGAAAATGGGGCTCAAAGTGGGCAAAATCGCCGATGCGTAAACATCGCCGAGACCACTAACTTTGCGAGAGCATAATTCCGTAAGTTTTCTATCAAATTTCAAACTTTTGGTGTCTTTATGATCGGGAAAAGATTCTCTATCTTTTCATAAGAGAAAATAATTTTTTTTTTTTTTAAATTTGGCCAACCCTGAGAACGAGTTTCGGAGAGGGCCTGTCGACCCTCAAAGGGTTAAGCGTGAAGTGGTTGATAAATATGAGAGGGGTATGCGGGTGCTGGAACTTCCCAGGATGTACGGGAAAAACAAATCAACAATAGCATCCATCCTGGCAAAGAAAGAACAAATCAAGGATGGTAATGTTGCTAAAGGAGTAACTTTTCTAACGAAACAAAGGTCACCAATAATGGAACAGATGGAAAAATTGTTGTTATTGTGGATTAAGGAAAAATAATTAGTGGGAGACACTGTTATGGAATCTATTATTTGTGAGAAGGCAAAGCAGCTACACAAGAATCTTCTACAGAAAACTCCTGGAACAAGTGCTGCTGGTAGTGAATTAAGGGCCAGCAAAGGGTGGTTTGAGAGATTCAAGTTTTTCATTCCTTCAAATTTGGCGCGATAGGCCTGAGTCTCCTAGACATGAGAGAATGGGTCTGCGCCCTAAGTGTGCGCAGTATGAAAAAATTCGGGATGCTGGGGTACCGCATGGTAGCACCAGTTAGTTTCAGCTCCATCTTGGGTTAACATCATGGCAAACCCCCGTGATTCACTCACGCCTCGTCGTATTAACACTCTACTATTCTCGGAAAGTGTAACAGAATGTGAGGTTAGTGAATTTGACACCGATATAGCCACTAATGTTCAAGGAATTAGTGAAACTGTTGATGATAACCCAGATGACCCTCAGCCCATCACCTCTGGGGTGGCCCAGTGTGGCCATAACAGACGCTCAGCCCTGCACCTCTGGGGTTGCTAGTGTTACTACCCAAAAGCAACTCCGCAAGAGGAAATAATAATTTTCCAAGCGTTATGGTGTTGACGATAATGAAAGTGATATGTCATGATGATGAAATGGATTTTATGCCCATAGAGGATTTGTCGAGTGAAAGTGATTATCATTATTCCCCAGTGAAACGTACTTTTAGGTGGCATCGCCTACATTCAGGTAGTGTGCTATATGCAGTCGGCGGCAAGGGTTGTGGCAGGTCACGATCCAGAACCCCAGCCACTGATAGTAATAGTGATTATGAAGGTGAATATGCTGGGGTGGAGGAAGAGGAGGTGGATGGCACGGTGCCTGGACCTTGTGGTGTGGTGGGTGGGCAGACAAAGGACTGCCCGGCACCTCCACTCCTGTCCCTCCTCCTGCTCCCCCATGCCACAGGTACACCCTGTAACATGCGACCACTAATGGAACTGGACAGAAAGTACACCATTCGTGCCACATCCTTTCAATTTTGATACCAATGGAAGTGGCATCATGCCACACTGTCTCATCACAATGAGTCTACAGAGTTTAGACTATTTTCAACTATACTTGGATGAGCCGATAATGAACCCGATTGTTACCCAGACCAACATGTACTACCGGTATACAGTGGACCACACAGATGTTTCAGAATTGTCACGGCTGCACAGGTGGAAAGATACAACTGTGGCTGAAATGTACTTATTCCTTGGCACTGTCATGGTTATGCCACACACGTAGAAGAACAATATAGCACAGTACTGGTCCACAGACCACTTCATCAGCACTCCAGTCTTCCGTGACCTCCTTCCCTGCAACAGATTCACTCTGTTGCTACGAATGTTGCACTTCTCAGACAGGAATATGCCAAACTGAAATGACCTCCTATACAAAATCAGGGAATTGTTTATGTATCTGAAGCAAAAATTCAGTGCCTACATTTATCCATTCAAGAACATTGTTGTTGACGAGTCCTTGATTCTGTTCAAGGGACGACTGTCATTCAAACAATATATACCAAGAAAACATAATCGCTTTGGTATAAAACTCTTTGTTATGTGTGACTGAGACTGGTCTTGTGTTGGATGCCATTATCTACACGGGGAAAAAACACTCGACGATACCAGGCACATGTTGGGCATTTCTGGGGATGTTGTTCACAAGATGATGCAGCCATATCTTGGCAAGGGCCATACATTGTTCACAGACAACTGGTATACAAGCTCTATGCTTGCTGATATCCTACGTGTGGACAGTACTGATATATGTGGAACAGTGAGAAGCAGTAGAAAACACATGCCAAGGTTCACTGGAGGAAGTGTAGTGCAAGCATTTCAGGCCAATGACATCATGGCACTGACGTGGCATGACAAACGGGACGTGACGTTGCTGTCAACCATCCACAGAAACGAGATGGTACAAACAGACTGAGCAAGCACAACAATGAACCTATTGTAAAGTCAGCTGCTGTCGTCGAGTATACGAGCAATATGCGACTAGTCGACAAGTGTGACATGATGATAGGGATTGTTGACTGTGTGCGTAGGAGTTGCAAGTGGTATATAAAAGTGTTTTTCCACCTTGTGGACATTGCAATACTCAATGCCTTCAGTATATAAGAAAAAAAGACAGGGAAGCAACAACGATATGCGGAATTCACCCTCAATGTCATCAAGCAGATAGCTGCCTATACCTATACCTGCCACTCCACAGCGACCTGTCACCCTACAACAGGGACCTGTCACCCCACAACCAGAGGGGGAAGTGCCCAACCAAATAATCCCTAAATGTCACTGCCTGATACCAGTACCATCTACTCCAAAGAAGAAGTACTCTCAGAAAAAGTGTGCTGTGTGTGCTTACACTACACAGCAACCCCAAGTGTGAAAAGACATGATTCATGTCAGCAATGTGGGGTGGCACTCTGTATGAATCCATGCTTCTTCGAGTATCATACAGTGGTGGACTTCTAAAAACATAAATGGAACCTGTAAATACTGTGTATTTATATGTAAACAATAGTATGTGATTGAACCAGGTGTACAAATTCAAATATCAGTGTGAACATGTGTGTTTGTGACAGTATGATTACTAATTCATTACCAAACATTTGTCTCAACAAAAATTGGCTATGAAATCAAAAGATATGCAGCAAAACATTATTATCATAACATGAAAACAACAAAAAATAGAAAAGAATTGGAAAAAAAATGATGAATGTTTATTACTTTTGCAAGCGGCAGTGCTCCATGTTGCCGACACCTCATTATTTAGCACCAACTTTGATGGCTTATATCTCGGTAAGTACTGGCCCTAAATTTTTTTTTATCCTATAATATTTATAAAAATGCGTGAGGATGTGGAAGAGTTGGTGGAGGACCACAGGGAAATGCGAACCACTGAAGAGCTGCAAGAGCTTCAATTCGAACAGCAACAGACTGCAGCTGAGGAACTTGTTTCAGAGGAGGAAGAGGGAGTGAAGGAGGTGCCTTCTTCAGAGATTAAAGAGGTGTGTGCAATGTGGACTAGGGTGCAAGCTTTTGTAGAGAAACATCACCATGACCAAGCTGAAACAAGCCATATCTGCAACATGTTCAGTGACAAAACCCTGTCCCACTGCAGGGTAATCTTAGAGATGCCAGAAACAGAGCACTCTTGACAGCTATTTTGTGTGGCAGGGGTCCAGTGACCTCTCAAGCTGGTCTTAGTGGCATTAAAAGACAAACAAGGGAAGTAACCCCAGAGAAGCTTTGCTACCTAAAGTCTTTACGGAGGGGGATTTCCCTTCCTCCTCCCTATCTTCCAGAAGCCAGCATTAGCCTTCAATAAAGTTATGTAATATTTAAATAATTGTTAAAAAAATTATTTTTTTGTGAATATTTTTGTCTGGAACAGATTAATTATATTTCCATTAATTCCTACGGGAAATATTAATTCGGTTTTCGGCCACTGCGGTCTGAGGCTGACCTTCTGGAACAGATTCCAGCCAATAACTGAGGATCCACTGTAACCACTTAGCCACAGAGATTATGATGAAAATTTTACAGCTAGCAATACTGTGACACTGTTGTACCTGTGGAACTAAATATGATCCAAATAGTTTCTCTCACAGCCCAAGAAATTTTATGGTACAATACATTTATTCCCATATCCTTTAACCCTTTGAGGGTTTCGGACGTACTAGTACGTCTTACGCGCAGTGGTTTTTGACGTACTAGTACGCATAAATTCTAGCGCCCTCAAATCTCGCGGGAAAAGGCTGGTAGGCCTCCATATGAAAGAATGGGTCTATGTGGTCAGTGTGCACAATATAAAAAAAATCCTGCAGCACACAGTGCATAATGAGAAAAAAAAAACTTTCACCGTTTTTTTGGCATAAAACAGCGACTTTGCACTGTATTTTCGTATGGTATTTATTGTTGTATTCTAGTTTTCTTGGTCTCATTTTATAGAATGGAATGCATATCACAGAAATTGAGATGACTTTCACTGGTTTTACAATGAAAAGTACCTTCAAATTGAGCTCAAAGTAGCAGAAATGTTCGATTTTTACCAAAGTTCAAAAGTAAACAAATCATGCCAAGCGTCCAATACACGTCAACTGGTGAGTCTAACATTCTTTTGCAAGTGCGCCAATATGATTTATACCATTTTTTACACTAATGCAGTAGTCTGCATAACAGTAAATCTTCTATTTTTCGTGAGAATAAAAATTCAAAGTGGAAAGCAAAAGAATGTAAGAGGGGCCTTGAGACGTGACTAATGAACAGAAGAAATGTCATTTTAGTGCCAGGAATGTATTTCTTGTTTGTTCTGTACCCTATTCGGAAATTGGCATTTTTTGAAATTTGTGTGAAATTGGCAAAATTGCTAAATTCTGACCACTGTATTGGATAGTTGAAAATGGTAAATGGGTGATTTCTTGCACTCATTCAATAGAAAAAATGTAGTTCTAGCGAAATATTCATGTTTTTTGTCGACTAGTACAGAGGAATTGGCCGAAAATGGGGCTCAAATTGGGCAAAATCGCCGATGCGTAAACATCGCCGAGACCGCTAACTTCGCAAGAGCATAATTCCGTAAGTTTTCCATCAAATCTCATAATTTTGGTGTCATTATGATCGGGAAAAGATTCTCTATCTTTTCATAAGAAAAAGTTATTTTTTTTTTTTTTAAATTTGGCCGACCCTGAGAACGAGTTTCTGAGAGGGCCTGTCGACCCTCAAAGGGTTAATGGCATATAGTATGTAAAACAGGCTAAATCGTAATGAATGACTGTCAATGAATAAACAGAAGAATGCATAGGATCTTGAACACTGTGTATGTACAAACTTATATCTTTAACCATTTTGTGACATGATTTGACAAGCAGAACTTTTGCGGAATGGGGACTGAAGAGTGAGACAGTAGGGTCACAGTTGGTGTCACCAATACTGGTTAGCCTTGTCAGGCAAACTGGTTAGCAATGCCAGGCATAGCAATCTTGCCACAGAGTTTTTTGAGGGAGAACTGAAGACTGAGAAGTACAACTGATAGAATAATCACCAAAGATGGGCCAGTAATCCTGCTGCAGTGTTCCTCCATTCTTATGTCCTTAACTCTTCATTCTCAGCAGTTCCTGATCTGCAATGGAAGTGCATGAAGGCTACCCATGAAGACACACATGACACTAAACAAATTCTAATTTTTTAAACTGCCACCCAACTTCCAAGCAATTCTGCTAAATTTGATGCCAACACATCATCTGCCATAATTATAATGCCCTAACACTCCATGTTAAAGTTCATGGAAAACAGCTCATCAGTCAGTGTTCCCTCCAACCAATAGCAAATAACTCTTGCAGAATTCCAGTGTTTAATGATATTTTAATTAATTTTATATATACGTAGAAGAAGACTTTGCCAGGAAGATAATATCAGAGACCTCTCCTGGCTGACTGAAGACTTGGAAATGCTGGAAAGATTAGTAGCATTTGTACTCCTGTATTCATTATGTTTTCATAATGAACACAGTATCCATAGGGAATGTCAGCGAACTCGCTGACATTACCAAGTCATCGATTGGTCAGTCGAGATATCAGATATTGAATTTTCCTACTAGCAAAAGTTCCCCTTTGTATATGTTTACTTAACCTATCGGTAAGTACTAATCTTCAGTAACCTACGCTAACCTATGATAATCTAACCTAAACTATACTAGGATAAACTAATTTATTTTAATGTAAAGTAAATGAAGTTGAACTAGTTAAACTAAGATAGACCTAAACTACATTGTTGGATAACTCATGATGATAAGATAATTTAAGATTTTGTTCAAAATTTTAACCCCAGAGGGTTATCCACCCAGGATAACCCACGAAAGGTAGTGTGCCATTGAGTGACTGTCTGTCATATTTCCATTGAGGTCCTCAATTTTGTCCCCCAGGATGTGACTCACACCAGTCAACTAACACCCAGGTACCTGGTACCTACTTGCTAGGTGAACAGGACAACAGGTGTAAAGAAACACAATGTAATGTTTCCACCCGCCAGGAATCGAACCTGGACCCTCCGTGTGTGTAGCGAGAGCTTTGCCAGCCAGGCCACGACAAGTCGCTGAACCTGCGCCTGGATGATAACTTTCTGCCGCTGGTGATCTGAAAAAGTCAGTGACTTTGCCGAATTACTACGAAGATGGACAAGTTAAATAAGTGATATAGGTACACGTACACATAAATACAGTTGCACAAATTAACATACATAGTAACATATGCATAACTTACCTAGGACAACCAAAAATAAGTCAGACAAAGTAACATATTTCCACCTGGGTGCCACACCAGGCACCGAGTTAATATCTTGCATTATAAAGAACAGAATACCTCACCAGTCCATCACCAGAGCCCTAGTGGCTAAAGTTCTCGCTTCACACACGGAGGGCCCGGGTTCGATTCCCGGCAGGGTGGAAATACTTCGATGCGTTTCCTTACACCTGCTGTCCTGTTCACCTAGCAGGAAATAGGTACCTGTGTGTTAGTCGACTGGTGTGGGTGGCATCGTGGGGGACAAGATTGAGGGCCGCAATGGAAATAAGTTAGACAGTCCTCAATGACGCACTGACTTTCTTGGGTTATCCTGGGTGGCTAACCCTCCAAGGTTAAAAATCCGAAGAAAATCTTATCTCTATCTTATTTCCAGGCTTCTTGTCTTACTGGCATCCCAATCCTCAAGTCCAGAGTGAACAAGACTACAAAACTACTGTTGGTTAAGTATACTAGAGCAGTAAACTAGTACGAGTCCACATACAGGCAAGGAAGATGCTACAATATATACCTGGCCATTATTTGCAGTAAAGACGAGTATCTCAGACGCGGATTTTTTATGGCAAAAATTATTATTATTATTATAATAAAAAAGAAGCGCTAAGCCACAAGGGCTATACAGCTTTATGGCAAAAACTGCCCGTGATAGTTAAAATAAGATTAATTTATAATTATGCAGCTATTACTTGTTCATAGTGTTGGTAAGTGTAAATGGTACACTAACCTGGTGTTGTATAATGCGGTATGTAGTGTATTTCTTCAGAGTTTCATTGGTGCTTCACTGGTGTTGTTGTTGTTGTTGGGAGTTAAGGGAGATGACGACTCGAGGGCCGCATGAACCCTTAAGTGAATCATCCGCGGCCAGGATAAGATTTCTTGTGATCCTCAGTTCCTTCCAGTAGAAATTTCCACTCTTCATAATTTGTTTTCCCGTCTTGGCTACCCTTCCCATTTCATAGACTCTGCCCTCTCATATGCTAAACGCAATTTCTGCTCTCCCAAACTCTCTACTCCTGGGAACTCTTCTATCCTCTGCCTTCCCTACATTTCCGGTCTTTCTAATCTCAACAATTCTCTCCGTCCCTTAGACATCAAACTTACCTTCCGCCAGACTAACACTCTTCGCACTAATCTCGTTCATATCTCTCCTCCCTCTACAGATGTTCCTGGTGTCTACTCTATTTCTTGCTCCTCCTGTCCTCTTCAATACTTCGGAGAAACTGGTCGATCTCTTTCTGACAGACTTAGGGAGCACAAAAATAGTGTTAGGCTTGCCGACACTAAAAATGCTCTTTTCTGTCACGTCAGAGATCATAGCCATCCTATTGACTGGTCTTCTGCTAAAACTGTCTTCCCTACTTCCAACTCGAACAGTCGCCGTCTAGTTGAATCCTCTCTAATACACAACTTTCCTTGTATGAATCTTAGCCCTGGCTTCGTCTCTGTAGATGCCTTCCTCTCCCACTACATTGTAAAATGCTCCAAACTTCAGAACACCCGTGACTTAACCTGACTCCTCATTTTTTCTTTTTCTTTTTCTTTTTCTTCCTCTCCCTCTTCCCCTTTCCTCTTTCCTTTTCTCCTCTGGGTTGTCTTTCTCTCTTCTGTCTCGTGTTTCTGTTCCTTCTTCATTTATTTCACCACTTCCCCTTTCACGCACCTCTGTGCGCTTGCTCTCCCTCAGTGGGCACCTAGCTCTCTTGCAGTGCTCCCCTTCCTATGTATTTGACTGGCTCGTCCTCCTTATTTCCCACTTCTACCACTACCACTACCTCTTCTACTACTACAACTACTGATGAAATTAAGACACATGTGCGACGTCTGGCTGTCTTTGTTGTGGACGTTTCGCCATCCAGTGGCTGGCTGGATGGTGAAACGTCTGCGATAGGGATGCCCGGGTGTTGCACGTATCTTAATTTCATCTTGTCGGTATTATATACTATTCTTGTACTACTACTACTACTACTACTACTACTACTACTACCTCCACCTCTTCCTGCCTATATATAGCCGTCCTGCTCCACTTCTGGTTAGTGTGACTTTGTCAATGGTCCAAGTCGGACCGAAACGTCGTCGTAAGCTTCTCTCTTTTATGTGCGGGTTATTTGTGTATTGTGTATTTCTTTCAGATTTTTAACCCTGGAGGGTTAGCCACCCAGGATAACCCAAGAAAGTTAGTGCGTCATCGAGGATTTTCTGACTTATTTCTATTGTGGTCCTCAATCTTGTCCCCCAGGATGCCACCCACACCAGTCAACTAGCACACAGGTACCTATTTGCTGCTAGGTGAACAAGTCAACAGGTGTAAGGAAACACGTCAAAATGTTTCCACCTCCACGACACAGACTAGTGTTTACCTAATAGACCACATCTGGACCAACACCATATCCCCTTTAAAATCAGGAGTAATCACAGATAATACCACAGACCACTACACTACCTTCCTCATAACAAACCTTGGCAAATTACCCCAAGACACTACTAAAGTCACTTTCAGACTTCACAATGAGGCAGCCATTAATAACTTCACAGCAGCAGTGACAAACATTGGCTGGCACACTGAGCTAGAAATCTATACAGATATTGATGAATGTATTAATAATTTTCTAAAAAAGAACCAATACCTCTATAACAAGCACTGCCCTAAAAAAAACTAAACAGATGACAGCTATGAGACTGAACAGTCCCTGGCTAACACCCAGCATCCTCAAATCCATAAATACAAAGCACCTATACGAAAAACAGTACAGAATGGGTCACATAACCAGAGACCAAACAAAACGTTACTCGTCAATCCTAACCAGCCTGATAAGAAGGGCTAAAAAATTGTATTATGAGAACAGATTATCCAACTTACGAGGTGATATAAAAAAGACCTGGAAAACCCTATCAGAAATTCTAGGAACAAAAAAGATATCACGAAATAGCGAAATTGAATTAACAAAACCAGATGAACCCCAACTCCCACCAACTGAAACAGCAAACAGACTCAATGATTTCTTCTCCACTATAGGAAAAAACCTTGCCAATAAAATCCCAAGCTCAGATACCCCACCCAATGACTACCTCACTGGCAACTACCCGAACACACTGTTCCTAGCTCCGACTAACCCAACTGAAGTCTCCCTTATTATCAACACACTAAAAAACAAGACAGGAGATTTAAATACCTTACCACCCTTTATATACAAAAAAGCGTCACAAGTGCTATCACCAATCATTGCAACACTCTTTAACAAATCCATCGAATCCTCTACCTTCCCTACAGTTCTCAAAATAGCAAGGGTCACCCCGATCCATAAAGGAGGAGACCAAACAGACTTGAATAACTATAGGCCAATATCCAACTTACACCCTCTCTCTAAAATCTTCGAAAAATTAATTCATAAGCGAATCTATTCCTACCTCATCTCCCACAACATACTCAACCCCTGTCAGTTTGGGTTCAGGCCTAATAAAAATACTAATGATGCTATTATACACATGCTAGAACACATATACACTGCAATAGAGAAAAAAGAAGTCCCACTGGGGATCTTCATTGACTTACGTAAAGCTTTTGATACAGTTGACCATGACTTGCTCCACATAAAATTGTCGCACTATGGTATAAGAGGGCACTCCCTCAACTACCTAAAGTCATACCTCAGCAACAGAAGCCAATATGTGTACACAAATGGGGCAAACTCTTCCGCACAGCCAATTACAGTTGGTGTCCCACAGGGAAGTGTCCTTGGCCCTCTTCTCTTTCTCATATACATAAATGACCTACCAAATGCATCGCAACTACTCAAACCCACACTATTTGCAGATGACACTACATACGTCTTCTCTCACCCGAGCCCAGTCATGCTAGCCAATACTGTAAATACCGAATTACAGAAAATATCTACCTGGATGAGGACTAACAAACTTACTCTAAACATTGACAAAACCTACTTCATTCAGTTTGGTAACAGAGCTACAGATGTCCCTCTTAACATAATGATAAATGGATCACCTATCACAAAGCTCACAGAGGGAAAATTCTTAGGAATCCACCTTGATAATAGACTCAAATTTCAAACACATATACAACAAATTTCCAAGAAAATTTCCAAGACCGTAGGCATACTATCGAAGATACGGTACTATGTTCCACAGTCAGCCCTCCTGGCCCTATATCACTCACTTATTTACCCCTATCTCACCTATGGAATTTGTGCATGGGGCTCAACAACAATAAACCATCTCAGACCATTAATTACCCAACAAAAGGCTGCAGTCAGAATGATAACAAATTCCCACTACAGGCAGCACACTCCACCAATATTCAAAACTCTAAACCTACTCACCATACAAAACATCCATACTTATTACTGCACCTACTACATACATAGAACACTTAACTCTGATATAAACCCTCCCCTCAAACATCTCCTTACCAACCTCAACAGAACACATGACCATAACACAAGGCACAGATCACTCTTTGATGTTCCTCGTGTCCATCTCACACTATGCAAAAACTCAATGCACATAAAAGGCCCTAAAATCTGGAATTCTGTGAATATACTGTCTCAAGTTTACCTGGAGTTTACCTGGAGAGAGTTCCGGGGGTCAACGCCCCCGCGGCCCGGTCTGTGACCAGGCCTCCTGGTGGATCAGAGCCTGATCAACCAGGCTGTTGCTGCTGGCTGCACGCAAACCAACGTACGAGCCACAGCCCGGCTGGTCAGGAACCGACTTTAGGTGCTTGTCCAGTGCCAGCTTGAAGACTGCCAGGGGTCTGTTGGTAATCCCCCTTATGTATGCTGGGAGGCAGTTGAACAGTCTCGGGCCCCTGACACTTATTGTATGGTCTCTTAACGTGCTAGTGACACCCCTGCTTTTCATTGGGGGGATGTTGCATCGTCTGCCAAGTCTTTTGCTTTCGTAGTGAGTGATTTTCGTGTGCAAGTTCGGTACTAGTCCCTCTAGGATTTTCCAGGTGTATATAATCATGTATCTCTCCCGCCTGCGTTCCAGGGAATACAGGTTTAGGAACCTCAAGCGCTCCCAGTAATTGAGGTGTTTTATCTCCGTTATGCGCGCCGTGAAGGTTCTCTGTACATTTTCTAGGTCAGCAATTTCACCTGCCTTGAAAGGTGCTGTTAGTGTGCAGCAATATTCCAGCCTAGATAGAACAAGTGACCTGAAGAGTGTCATCATGGGCTTGGCCTCCCTAGTTTTGAAGGTTCTCATTATCCATCCTGTCATTTTTCTAGCAGATGCGATTGATACAATGTTATGGTCCTTGAAGGTGAGATCCTCCGACATGATCACTCCCAGGTCTTTGACGTTGGTGTTTCGCTCTATTTTGTGGCCAGAATTTGTTTTGTACTCTGATGAAGATTTAATTTCCTCATGTTTACCATATCTGAGTAATTGAAATTTCTCATCGTTGAACTTCATATTGTTTTCTGCAGCCCACTGAAAGATTTGGTTGATGTCCGCCTGGAGCCTTGCAGTGTCTGCAATGGAAGACACTGTCATGCAGATTCGGGTGTCATCTGCAAAGGAAGACACGGTGCTGTGGCTGACATCCTTGTCTATGTCGGATATGAGGATGAGGAACAAGATGGGAGCGAGTACTGTGCCTTGTGGAACAGAGCTTTTCACCGTAGCTGCCTCGGACTTTACTCTGTTGACGACTACTCTCTGTGTTCTGTTAGTGAGGAAATTATAGATCCATCGACCGACTTTTCCTGTTATTCCTTTAGCACGCATTTTGTGCGCTATTACGCCATGGTCACACTTGTCGAAGGCTTTTGCAAAGTCTGTATATATTACATCTGCATTCTTTTTGTCTTCTAGTGCATTTAGGACCTTGTCGTAGTGATCCAATAGTTGAGACAGACAGGAGCGACCTGTTCTAAACCCATGTTGCCCTGGGTTGTGTAACTGATGGGTTTCTAGATGGGTGGTGATCTTGCTTCTTAGGACCCTTTCAAAGATTTTTATGATATGGGATGTTAGTGCTATCGGTCTGTAGTTCTTTGCTGTTGCTTTACTGCCCCCTTTGTGGAGTGGGGCTATGTCTGTTGTTTTTAGTAACTGTGGGACGACCCCCGTGTCCATGCTCCCTCTCCATAGGATGGAAAAGGCTCGTGATAGGGGCTTCTTGCAGTTCTTGATGAACACGGAGTTCCATGAGTCTGGCCCTGGGGCAGAGTGCATGGGCATGTCATTTATCGCCTGTTCGAAGTCATTTGGCGTCAGGATAACATCGGATAGGCTTGTGTTAACCAAATTTTGTGGCTCTCTCATAAAAAATTCATTTTGATCTTCGACTCTCAGTCTGGTTAGCGGCTTGCTAAAAACTGAGTCATATTGGGACTTGAGTAGCTCACTCATTTCCTTGCTGTCATCTGTGTAGGACCCATCTTGTTTAAGTAGGGGCCCAATACTGGACGTTGTTCTCGACTTTGATTTGGCATAGGAGAAGAAATACTTTGGGTTTCTTTCGATTTCATTTATGGCTTTTAGTTCTTCCCGCGATTCCTGACTCCTATAAGATTCCTTTAGCTTAAGTTCGATGCTTGCTATTTCTCTGACCAGTGTCTCCCTACGCATTTCAGATATATTGACCTCTTTTAGCCGCTCTGTTATTCTTTTCCGTCGCCTGTAAAGGGAGCGCCTGTCTCTTTCTATTTTACATCTACTCCTCCTTTTTCTTAGAGGAATAAGCCTTGTGCATACATCGAGTGCCACCAAGTTAATCTGTTCTAGGCATAAGTTGGGGTCTGTGTTGCTTAGTATATCTTCCCAGCTTATATCGGTTAGGACTTGGTTTACTTGGTCCCACTTTATGTTTTTGTTATTGAAGTTGAATTTGGTGAATGCTCCCTCGTGACTAATCTCATTATGTCGGTCTGGGGCTCCACGCATACATGTCTGAACCTCAATTATGTTGTGATCTGAGTATATTGTTTTTGATATGGTGACATTTCTTATCAGATCATCATTGTTAGTGAAGATGAGGTCTAGTGTATTCTCCAGTCTAGTAGGCTCTATTATTTGCTGGTTTAAATTGAATTTTGTGCAGAGATTTAAAAGCTCGTGTGAGTGTGAGTTTTCATCAGAGCTGCCTCCTGGTGTTATTACTGCAACAATATTATTTGCTATATTCCTCCATTTTAGGTGCCTTAAGTTGAAATCCCCCAGGAGCAAGATGTTGGGTGCAGGAGCTGGAAGATTTTCCAGACAGTGGTCAATTTTTAACAGCTGTTCCTGGAATTGCTGGGATGTTGCATCCGGAGGCTTGTAGACTACCACAATGACTAGGTTTTGGTTCTCGACCTTTACTGCTAAAACTTCCACTACATCATTTGAGGCATTAAGCAGTTCTGTGCAAACAAGTGACTCTGCAATGTACAGGCCAACCCCCCCCCCCCTTTGCCTGTTCACTCTGTCACATCTGTATAGGTTGTAACCTGGGATCCATATTTCGTTGTCCAAGTGATCCTTTATGTGGGTCTCAGTGAAAGCCGCGAACATTGCCTTTGCCTCTGCAAGCAGTCCACGGATGAAAGGTATTTTGTTGTTTGTTGCTGGCTTTAGACCCTGTATATTTGCAAAGAAGAATGTCATCGGACTGGTGGTATTGTTGGTACTGGGGGGGGGGATTTTTTTCCGGCATTAGTATCTGTATCTGTTGGTTTGGAGTGGAGGCCATCGACTGTGGTTCCACTCCAGGAATGACTGGATTTGGTGTACGATTTCTGCCATTTCCTGCCAGTTTTTTTTCCTTCCTGGCACTAAAAAACCTCTCCCTCTTGAGTGGCTGTGGCTACCCAGGTTTTCCCATGGCCTGGATGTTTTGTATCTTTTTGTCCCCTTTAGATGGTGTGCCTGGCAATTTAAGTTATAGCACAGTCTTTCCTGTACTGAAGAGGGACACATTTCAGGGTGAAAAAGCTTACAGGAAGGGAGTTTGCATTTTCCTGTTGTCATATGGGCATGGCATTTTCTAGGGTGGTCATAGTTGCACGTCCCATCTGTTTTTCCAGATTTCCCATGTCTGCAGATACCAAGTGCATAGTATGTGCACAGGCTTGGTTTCCGTTTGCCTTGGGTTTCTGTGACTGTATTCCCTGTTGGTGCATGTTTCCCTGTCTTATTCCTATCCTCCCTAGCACCAACAATGGAGCTCCCACCAGTTGCACAGGCACCTCTGTGACCACAAATGCAAGTTTTTACAGACGAATCTCCAGCTAGCGTGGCCGTGACGAACTCTAGCTCAAGTCCCTTCACTGCCGTCAACATGACTCAAGAAATCGTAATGACACGATTGCAAATAAACCATACCCCCGGCCGGGATTGAACCCGCGGTCATAGAGTCTCAAAACTCCAGCCCGTCGCGTTAGCCACTAGACCAGCTAGCCACAATAAGATTCATCCAACTAGGTATATTTCTACACCATAGGAAAGTTAGCACAGGCACCTCTGTGACCACAAATGCAAGTTTTTACAGACGAATCTCCAGCTAGCGTGGCCGTGACGAACTCTAGCTCAAGTCCCTTCACTGCCGTCAACATGACTCAAGGTGTAGAAATATACCTAGTTGGATGAATCTTATTGTGGCTAGCTGGTCTAGTGGCTAACGCGACGGGCTGGAGTTTTGAGACTCTATGACCGCGGGTTCAATCCCGGCCGGGGGTATGGTTTATTTGCAATCGTGTCATTACGATTTCTTGAGTCAGATACATGATTATATACACCTGGAAAATCCTAGAGGGACTAGTACCAAACTTGCACACGAAAATCACTCACTACGAAAGCAAAAGACTTGGCAGACGATGCACCATCCCCCCAATGAAAAGCAGGGGTGTCACTAGCACGTTAAGAGACCATACAATAAGTGTCAGGGGCCCGAGACTGTTCAACTGCCTCCCAGCACACATAAGGGGGATTACCAACAGACCCCTGGCAGTCTTCAAGCTGGCACTGGACAAGCACCTAAAGACAGTTCCTGATCAGCCGGGCTGTGGCTCGTACGTTGGTTTGCGTGCAGCCAGCAGCAACAGCCTGGTTGATCAGGCGCTGATCCACCAGGAGGCCTGGTCACAGACCGGGCCGCGGGGGCGTTGACCCCCGAACCTCTCTCCAGGTAAACTCCAGGTAACCCAGGAAAAGTCTGACAAAGTGGCTTGTTTCCATTGGTGTCATGATGCTGATCACTGCCAGTCATTATAATTTATTTATTTATACACGTACATGTACAAGGTATAGAGGCCTACCTGACATCAATGACATACTATTATATAGAAAACCTCTTGTTATGCAGAACATTTTGGGCAAATTAGGTCAGTTTTGTCCCAGGATGCGACCCACACCAGTCCACTAACACCCAGGTACCCATTTTATACTGATGGGTTAACATGGGCAGCAGGTGTCTTATGGAAACACGTCCTAATGTTTCCAGCCATACCGGGGATTCGAACTCCAGACCTCAGTGTGTGACCTGAATGCGCTAGTGATCGACCTACGGGAAAACCTTGCTCATCGATTTTGTCTCATTTGTCCCCCTCTGCCTTATTTCTATGGTCTTCCTAAAACTCATAAACCTGATATTCCTGTGCGGCCCATCACATCCTCCAGAGGTTCTGTCTCTTATTGTCTTGCCTCTTGGCTGGCCAAAACCCTCACTCCCTCCCAAGACTGTTCAACTGCCTCCCAGCATACATAAGGGGGATTACCAATAGACCTCTGGCTGTCTTCAAGCAGGCGCTCGACAAGCACCTAAAGTCAGTACCTGAACAGCCGGGTTGTGGTTCGTACGTTGGATTACGTGCGGCCAGCAGTAACAGCCTGGTTGATCAGGCTCTGATCCACCAGGAGGCCTGGTCACAGACCGGGCCGCGGGGGCGTTGACCCCCGGAACTCTTTTCAGATATACTCCAGATAGTTTTTCTCCTGCTCACCTCCGTCACTCTCAAGACGTGTTCGTCCTCTCCCGACCTGAAAGATCTTAGTCTTGGTGAGTCCCTCTTCACTAATGTCCCACTTCATGATGATCTTAATTTTTTTCAGACAGAAGGCCAAAAGGGTCACTTCATCTCTTTGTACCTAACGATATCTTTACTTGATTATATTTGTCTTTGTGTGGCTCTAACTCCTTTTCCTTACGAGGTAAATTTTACTCTCAAACTTTTGGTAAAGCTATGAGCTCTCCTCTGTGTCCTGCCTGAGTACCTTCCATTTACCTGGAGTTTACCTGGAGAGAGTTCCGGGGGTCAACGCCCCCGCGGCCCGGTCTGTGACCAGGCCTCCTGGTGGATCAGAGCCTGATCAACCAGGCTGTTACTGCTGGCTGCACGCAAACCAACGTACGAGCCACAGCCCGGCTGGTCAGGAACCGACTTTAGGTGCTTGTCCAGTGCCAGCTTGAAGACTGCCAGGGGTCTGTTGGTAATCCCCCTTATGTATGCTGGGAGGCAGTTGAACAGTCTCGGGCCCCTGACACTTATTGTATGGTCTCTTAACGTGCTAGTGACACCCCTGCTTTTCATTGGGGGGATGTTGCATCGTCTGCCAAGTCTTTTGCTTTCGTAGTGAGTGATTTTCGTGTGCAAGTTCGGTACTAGTCCCTCTAGGATTTTCCAGGTGTATATAATCATGTATCTCTCCCGCCTGCGTTCCAGGGAATACAGGTTTAGGAACCTCAAGCGCTCCCAGTAATTGAGGTGTTTTATCTCCGTTATGCGCGCCGTGAAGGTTCTCTGTACATTTTCTAGGTCAGCAATTTCACCTGCCTTGAAAGGTGCTGTTAGTGTGCAGCAATATTCCAGCCTAGATAGAACAAGTGACCTGAAGAGTGTCATCATGGGCTTGGCCTCCCTAGTTTTGAAGGTTCTCATTATCCATCCTGTCATTTTTCTAGCAGATGCGATTGATACAATGTTATGGTCCTTGAAGGTGAGATCCTCCGACATGATCACTCCCAGGTCTTTGACGTTGGTGTTTCGCTCTATTTTGTGGCCAGAATTTGTTTTGTACTCTGATGAAGATTTAATTTCCTCGTGTTTACCATATCTGAGTAATTGAAATTTCTCATCGTTGAACTTCATATTGTTTTCTGCAGCCCACTGAAAGATTTGGTTGATGTCCGCCTGGAGCCTTGCAGTGTCTGCAATGGAAGACACTGTCATGCAGATTCGGGTGTCATCTGCAAAGGAAGACACGGTGCTGTGGCTGACATCCTTGTCTATGTCAGATATGAGGATGAGGAACAAGATGGGAGCGAGTACTGTGCCTTGTGGAACAGAGCTTTTCACCGTAGCTGCCTCGGACTTTACTCTGTTGACTACTACTCTCTGTGTTCTGTTAGTGAGGAAATTATAGATCCATCGACCGACTTTTCCTGTTATTCCTTTAGCACGCATTTTGTGCGCTATTACGCCATGGTCACACTTGTCGAAGGCTTTTGCAAAGTCTGTATATATTACATCTGCATTCTTTTTGTCTTCTAGTGCATCTAGGACCTTGTCGTAGTGATCCAATAGTTGAGACAGACAGGAGCGACCTGTTCTAAACCCATGTTGCCCTGGGTTGTGTAACTGATGGGTTTCTAGATGGGTGGTGATCTTGCTTCTTAGGACCCTTTCAAAGATTTTTATGATATGGGATGTTAGTGCTATCGGTCTGTAGTTCTTTGCTGTTGCTTTACTGCCCCCTTTGTGGAGTGGGGCTATGTCTGTTGTTTTTAGTAACTGTGGGACGACCCCCGTGTCCATGCTCCCTCTCCATAGGATGGTAAAGGCTCGTGATAGGGGCTTCTTGCAGTTCTTGATGAACACGGAGTTCCATGAGTCTGGCCCTGGGGCAGAGTGCATGGGCATGTCATTTATCGCCTGTTCGAAGTCATTTGGCGTCAGGATAACATCGGATAGGCTTGTGTTAACCAAATTCTGTGGCTCTCTCATAAAAAATTCATTTTGATCTTCGACTCTCAGTCTGGTTAGCGGCTTGCTAAAAACTGAGTCATATTGGGACTTGAGTAGCTCACTCATTTCCTTGCTGTCATCTGTGTAGGACCCATCTTGTTTAAGTAGGGGCCCAATACTGGACGTTGTTCTCGACTTTGATTTGGCATAGGAGAAGAAATACTTTGGGTTTCTTTCGATTTCATTTATGGCTTTTAGTTCTTCCCGCGATTCCTGACTCCTATAAGATTCCTTTAGCTTAAGTTCGATGCTTGCTATTTCTCTGACCAGTGTCTCCCTACGCATTTCAGATATATTGACCTCTTTTAGCCGCTCTGTTATTCTTTTCCGTCGCCTGTAAAGGGAGCGCCTGTCTCTTTCTATTTTACATCTACTCCTCCTTTTTCTTAGAGGAATAAGCCTTGTGCATACATCGAGTGCCACCAAGTTAATCTGTTCTAGGCATAAGTTGGGGTCTGTGTTGCTTAGTATATCTTCCCAGCTTATATCGGTTAGGACTTGGTTTACTTGGTCCCACTTTATGTTTTTGTTATTGAAGTTGAATTTGGTGAATGCTCCCTCGTGACTAATCTCATTATGTCGGTCTGGGGCTCCGCGCATACATGTCTGAACCTCAATTATGTTGTGATCTGAGTATATTGTTTTTGATATGGTGACATTTCTTATCAGATCATCATTGTTAGTGAAGATGAGGTCTAGTGTATTCTCCAGTCTAGTAGGCTCTATTATTTGCTGGTTTAAATTGAATTTTGTGCAGAGATTTAAAAGCTCGTGTGAGTGTGAGTTTTCATCAGAGCTGCCTCCTGGTGTTATTACTGCAACAATATTATTTGCTATATTCCTCCATTTTAGGTGCCTTAAGTTGAAATCCCCCAGGAGCAAGATGTTGGGTGCAGGAGCTGGAAGATTTTCCAGACAGTGGTCAATTTTTAACAGCTGTTCCTGGAATTGCTGGGATGTTGCATCCGGAGGCTTGTAGACTACCACAATGACTAGGTTTTGGTTCTCGACCTTTACTGCTAAAACTTCCACTACATCATTTGAGGCATTAAGCAGTTCTGTGCAAACAAGTGACTCTGCAATGTACAGGCCAACCCCCCCCCCCCCCTTTTGCCTGTTCACTCTGTCACATCTGTATAGGTTGTAACCTGGGATCCATATTTCGTTGTCCAAGTGATCCTTTATGTGGGTCTCAGTGAAAGCCGCGAACATTGCCTTTGCCTCTGCAAGCAGTCCACGGATGAAAGGTATTTTGTTGTTTGTTGCTGGCTTTAGACCCTGTATATTTGCAAAGAAGAATGTCATCGGACTGGTGGTATTGTTGGTACTGGGGGGGGGGATTTTTTTTCCGGCATTAGTATCTGTATCTGTTGGTTTGGAGTGGAGGCCATCGACTGTGGTTCCACTCCAGGAATGACTGGATTTGGTGTACGATTTCTGCCATTTCCTGCCAGTTTTTTTTCCTTCCTGGCACTAAAAAACCTCTCCCTCTTGAGTGGCTGTGGCTACCCAGGTTTTCCCATGGCCTGGATGTTTTGTATCTTTTTGTCCCCTTTAGATGGTGTGCCTGGCAATTTAAGTTATAGCACAGTCTTTCCTGTACTGAAGAGGTACACATTTCAGGGTGAAAAAGCTTACAGGAAGGGAGTTTGCATTTTCCTGTTGTCATATGGGCACGGCATTTTCTAGGGTGGTCATAGTTGCACGTCCCATCTGTTTTTCCAGATTTCCCATGTCTGCAGATACCAAGTGCATAGTATGTGCACAGGCTTGGTTTCCGTTTGCCTTGGGTTTCTGTGACTGTATTCCCTGTTGGTGCATGTTTACCTGTCTTATTCCTATCCTCCCTAGCACCAACAATGGAGCTCCCACCAGTTGTTTTTGGTAATATATCCTCACTATTGCTAGTGGAGTCCTCTTGTTTGCTATTTCCTGTGGTATTTCTAGTTTGCAATATTGGTTTTATCTTATCTTTGACTACACTTGTTTCCCCACTACGGCTCCTGTCCCCTATGAGGTCATTTATATGTATTCCTTCCTGCGTATAATTCCCGACTACCTGGATCTCCAAAACTGTCTCTCCAGCTTCACCATTACTGTCTCCCAGGACAGCACCTCCAGCTTCACCATTACTGTCTCCCAGGACAGCACCTCCAGCTTCACCATTACTGTCTCCCAGGACAGCACCTCCAGCTTCACCATTACTGTCTCCCAGGACAGCACCTCCAGCTTCACCATTACTGTCTCCCAGGACAGCACTATCAGCCCCACATTTACTGACTACCAGGACATCACCTCCAGCCTTACAGTTTCTGACTACATGGCCAGTATCAAGGGCAGTACCATTCAGCCCAGACTTTTTATGTTCCCATCTGTTGTAGAAAGCTTCCAGGTTGTCTATGAAAGCAGCTTTGATGTTATCCTCTTTTAATACCCTTGTGATTTTAGTCCACAGATTTATCTCATTTGGGCATACCCAAAAACACTTCCCTGTTTTAATACTGCTTGTAGCTAGTTCTTGGATATCTCACAAGGGGCGTGACACCAATTTCCACAAAAATGACAATTTACATGTGGAAATTTGCAGACTACACAGAGCTTCATAATGATTTGAATGTTGATTTACTGTAATTCTACTAGCAACCTCCCGTTCTGTTTGATTGATTGCAGACTACACAACCGTTTGAAAGCTTCATAATGATTTGAATGGTTGATTTACTGTAAGTTTACCTGGAGAGAGTTCCTCAACGCCCCCGCGGCCCGGTCTGTGACCAGGCCTCCTGGTGGATCAGAGCCTGATCAACCAGGCTGTTGCTGCTGGCTGCACGCAAACCAACGTACGAGCCACAGCCCGGCTGATCCGGAACTGACTTTAGGTGCTTGTCCAGTGCCAGCTTGAAGACTGCCAGGGGTCTGTTGGTAATCCCCCTTATGTGTGCTGGGAGGCAGTTGAACAGTCTCGGGCCCCTGACACTTATTGTATGGTCTCTTAACGTGCTAGTGACACCCCTGCTTTTCATTGGGGGGATGGTGCATCGTCTGCCAAGTCTTTTGCTTTCGTAGTGAGTGATTTTCGTGTGCAAGTTCGGTACTAGTCCCTCTAGGATTTTCCAGGTGTATATAATCATGTATCTCTCCCTCCTGCGTTCCAGGGAATACAGGTTTAGGAACCTCAAGCGCTCCCAATAATTGAGGTGTTTTATCTCCGTTATGCGCGCCGTGAAAGTTCTCTGTACATTTTCTAGGTCGGCAATTTCACCTGCCTTGAAAGGTGCTGTTAGTGTGCAGCAATATTCCAGCCTAGATAGAACAAGTGACCTGAAGAGTGTCATCATGGGCTTGGCCTCCCTAGTTTTGAAGGTTCTCATTATCCATCCTGTCATTTTTCTAGCAGATGCGATTGATACAATGTTATGGTCCTTGAAGGTGAGATCCTCCGACATGATCACTCCCAGGTCTTTGACGTTGGTGTTTCGCTCTATTTTGTGGCCAGAATTTGTTTTGTACTCTGATGAAGATTTAATTTCCTCATGTTTACCATATCTGAGTAATTGAAATTTCTCATCGTTGAACTTCATATTGTTTTCTGCAGCCCACTGAAAGATTTGGTTGATGTCCGCCTGGAGCTTTGCAGTGTCTGCAATGGAAGACACTGTCATGCAGATTCGGGTGTCATCTGCAAAGGAAGACACGGTGCTGTGGCTGACATCCTTGTCTATGTCGGATATAAGGATGAGGAACAAGATGGGAGCGAGTACTGTGCCTTGTGGAACAGAGCTTTTCACCGTAGCTGCCTCGGACTTTACTCTGTTGACGACTACTCTCTGTGTTCTGTTAGTGAGGAAATTATAGATCCATCGACCGACTTTTCCTGTTATTCCTTTAGCACGCATTTTGTGCGCTATTACGCCATGGTCACACTTGTCGAAGGCTTTTGCAAAGTCTGTATATATTACATCTGCATTCTTTTTGTCTTCTAGTGCATTTAGGACCTTGTCGTAGTGATCCAATAGTTGAGACAGACAGGAGCGACCTGTTCTAAACCCATGTTGCCCTGGGTTGTGTAACTGATGGGTTTCTAGATGGGTGGTGATCTTGCTTCTTAGGACCCTTTCAAAGATTTTTATGATATGGGATGTTAGTGCTATTGGTCTGTAGTTCTTTGCTGTTGCTTTACTGCCCCCTTTGTGGAGTGGGGCTATGTCTGTTGTTTTTAGTAACTGTGGGACGACCCCCGTGTCCATGCTCCCTCTCCATAGGATGGAAAAGGCTCGTGATAGGGGCTTCTTGCAGTTCTTGATGAACACAGAGTTCCATGAGTCTGGCCCTGGGGCAGAGTGCATGGGCATGTCATTTATCGCCTGTTCGAAGTCATTTGGCGTCAGGATAACATCGGATAGGCTTGTGTTAATCAAATTTTGTGGCTCTCTCATAAAAAATTCATTTTGATCTTCGACTCTCAGTCTGGTTAGCGGCTTGCTAAAAACTGAGTCATATTGGGACTTGAGTAGCTCACTCATTTCCTTGCTGTCATCTGTGTAGGACCCATCTTGTTTAAGTAGGGGCCCAATACTGGACGTTGTTCTCGATTTTGATTTGGCATAGGAGAAGAAATACTTTGGGTTTCTTTCGATTTCATTTATGGCTTTTAGTTCTTCCCGCGATTCCTGACTCCTAAAGGATTCTTTTAGCTTAAGTTCGATGCTTGCTATTTCTCTGACCAGTGTCTCCCTACGCATTTCAGATATATTGACCTCTTTTAGCCGCTCTGTTATTCTTTTCCGTCGCCTGTAAAGGGAGCGCCTGTCTCTTTCTGTTTTACATCTACTCCTCCTTTTTCTTAGAGGAATAAGCCTTGTGCATACATCGAGTGCCACCGAGTTAATCTGTTCTAGGCATAAGTTGGGGTCTGTGTTGCTTAGTATATCTTCCCAGCTTATATCGGTTAGGACTTGGTTTACTTGGTCCCACTTTATGTTTTTGTTATTGAAGTTGAATTTGGTGAATGCTCCCTCGTGACTAATCTCATTATGTCGGTCTGGGGCTCCGCGCATACATGACTGAACCTCAATTATGTTGTGATCTGAGTATATTGTTTTTGATATGGTGATATTTCTTATCAGATCATCATTGTTAGTGAAGATGAGGTCTAGTGTATTCTCCAGTCTAGTAGGCTCTATTATTTGCTGGTTTAAATTGAATTTTGTGCAGAGATTTAAAAGCTCGCGTGAGTGTGAGTTTTCATCAGAGCTGCCTCCTGGTGTTATTACTGCAACAATATTATTTGCTATATTCCTCCATTTTAGGTGCCTTAAGTTGAAATCCCCCAGGAGCAAGATGTTGGGTGCAGGAGCTGGAAGGTTTTCCAGACAGTGGTCAATTTTTAACAGCTGTTCCTGGAATTGCTGGGATGTTGCATCCGGAGGCTTGTAGACTACCACAATGACTAGGTTTTGGTTCTCGACCTTTACTGCTAAAACTTCCACTACATCATTTGAGGCATTTAGCAGTTCTGTGCAAACAAGTGACTCTGCAATGTACAGGCCAACCCCCCCCCCTTTTGCCTGTTCACTCTGTCACATCTGTATAGGTTGTAACCTGGGATCCATATTTCGTTGTCCAAGTGTAAGTAAGTAAGTAAGTAAGTTTATTCAGGTATACACAAATACAGTTACATAGAATTATCATACATAGCAGCATATGTGTAGAGAACCTGGGATAACCCAAAAAAGTCAGACAGAGTGACTTATTTCCATTGGGGTCCTTTTACCTTATTATTATAATATAAAGGTTATAATATTTTCTTATTATTCTACAATGAAGATAACATCTTATTATCATACTAAAAAGACTATCTACTACACCAAGGTCATTAAGACTATCTACAATACGAGGGTCATTACTAGGAATAAGGTAAAATTTACACGTATGTTAGCTAAAAAATAGAAAATCATTCCCCTCCCTTTCTGTAGCTACATTCATCAGACACCTTTTGGCACTCTTCTTGAACTGGTTCATGCTATGACTGGCTTTGACATGTGTGGGCAGTCTGTTCCATTCCTTTATTGCTGTACAATAAAAGGTGTTTGAAGCCTGGCCACTGACTGTGGGTACTACAAAGTTGTGCTCTCTCCCCCTAGTACTATGATTGCTTTGGTTCCCAACCTTGACAAAATTGACAGCAAGATATTCTGGACATTGTTTGTGAGCAATTTTATAAACATGATTTATCTTCAGTTGTTTTACTCTGTCTTCAACATTCAGCATATCCAACTGCTGTAATTCATCCTGGCCTACATGTTCTCTTGGTCCCAGCCCCAGGATGAATCTTACGATTTTGTTCTGGGTGATTTGCACTCTATCTTTCAGTTTTTTTGTCAAGGCAGAGTACCAAGAAGAGCAAGCGTAATCCATATGGCATTGTATAAGGGCTAGACATAGGGTCCTGCGAGCCTCAGTAGGTAGACACTGTGCTTGTCTATACAGGAACTTCAGTCTGGCATTCGCTTTCTTTACTACACTGTTCCCTATCAATTCTCCTGACATGCATGGGTCAAAGGGGATTCCCAAATATTTTACTGATGAAACCAAAGTGATGGGCTCCCCATTACATTGAACATTAAAATTATTTACCCTTCTCAGTTTATGTTTCGTGCCAAAGAGAATGGCTTCAGTTTTCCCTAGGTGTAATGATAGTTTGTTGTCTACTAACCATTTGCTGCAGGACTCCAGTTCCAGTGTTAAAACATTAGCAATATCTTGTGGGTCTTTACCTGACACTAACAGAGCACTGTCATCTGCATACAGTAGGAGTTTGCACTTGACACTGATAGGCATATCATTGACATAACATAAGAATAATAAGGGACCCAGAATACTACCTTGGGGAACTCCACATGTTATCGGCAGGGGTTCTGATTCTGTTTTGTTGATTTTGACTATTTGTCTCCTGTTGCTAAGGTAGGACTTAAACCAGTCTACAGAACCTATACCGATAGCTTGAAGTTTATTACATAATATATTGTGGTTGACAGTATCGAAGGCCTTTTGCAGGTCTAAGGTTACCATACCTATGAGGTTCCCCTTTGACATTTCAGTTCTCAGGTAATCCATCAGATTAATAAGGGAGGTGTCGGTTGAGTAGGATCTTCTAAAGCCCGATTGATAGCTATGGAGAATGTTGTTGTCATTAAGGTACTTAACTACTTGAGAATACACCGCCCTCTCTAGAATTTTAGATATTATACTGAGTATACTAACAGGCCTATAGTTGCTTACATCAGACCTACTATTTTTCTTGAAGATAGGAGTAACTCTGGCCTCCTTGAACCCCTCCGGTATGGTATTAGTGGTGATTGATAGATTTATTATGTGAGCAATAGGGATTGACAGTTCAGAAGCACCATCTTTTAGGAACTTAGACGGGATGTTATCAGGGCCTGTGCTCTTAGTTGGGTTTAACCTGCTTAGTTCTTTTTGAATAAAGTCATGAGATACACTTACTAGTTGACAACTGTTTGGGGTTACCCCTTTATTGGTATAGTAAGTTTGAAACTTATCAGAGTCTGTGTTAAAGGTATTTGATGCAGCTGGTAGTTTACTTACTAGTGTTGATGCAACAGATGTGTAGTAGGAATTAAAGCAATTTGCCACCTTAGATGTTTCGTGGCATACCTCGTTATCAATAGTGAGTACTATGTTAGACCTATCTACTGGCTTATTGCTATACCCCAACTGTTTTAGTTGTTGCCAGAGCTTTCTGGAGTTATGCTTATACTCTTCAATTTTTGAGCAATAGTGCTTTGCCTTTGCTCCTTTTATAAGTCTCTGTACTCTGTTCCTCACCCTTTGGAATTCATTTAGTGCTGCAATATCCTGTCTGTTTGCTTTAAATCTTTTTAGCAGCTGGTCTCTAAATTTCATATTATCTAATATCTCGGTATTCATCCAGGGTTCAGTTCTTCATTTAATCCTAACCTCTTTAACTGGTGCAATATTATCAAGGATGGTAGTGAACGTCGTTTTGAATTTTTCCCAGGCATCGTTTACGTCCGTGCAACTTGTTATCTCTGTCCAGTCACAATTGTGTAGCCTATTTACCAGTGTTTCTTTACTGTAGTTTCTAGTTGACCTCATTTTTATTGTCCTGTGTAGGCCTATCCTATCCCTAGTGATTTTCCTGGTGCAGTAAATGATGAAATGATCACTAAGACCTGTGGTAATGACGCCTAACTGACTAATGTTCTCATTGCGGTTACAAAGTATGTGGTCAATTAGGGTGGCTGAGAACTGTGTGATCCGGGTTGGAGTATTAATTAGTTGAGTGTAACTATTTAATCCTAGAATTTGCTTATACCTTTTGCATAGCCCGTTATTTTGCTGCTGAAAACAGATATTGAAGTCGCCCAGTATTATTGTCTCGCAATTGTTTTCAACTCCGGACAAGACTCTGGAAAAGTCTTCTAAGAACTGGTCCTGGGTAGGAGGGCGGTAACTAGTTTCTACTAAGATGGGTTTGGTCTTAGGAAGCAGCACTTCAAACCATAGAATCTCCAGTTTATTGTTATTTAAATCAGGTCTTGGGTTGTAAGCTATTTCTAATGTAGGCACATACTCCACCACCCTTTCTGTTCCTATCTAAGCGTTTTATATTGTAACCATCTATTTTGACCTCGTCGTCAGTCACCGTATCATCCAACCAAGATTCAGAGATGGTTATAACTGCCGCCCTAATTTTGTTAGCTGGAATCCTAATCTCTGCCAATTTAGGAAGAAGTGATCTTGCATTGACATGAATAAAGTGAAGGCCTGTTTTCATAAAACAATCATAATCATCAATATATGGCAATGGGTCATTTGTATTAAAATTAGGTAAATCAATGTCATCACTGCTAAAGGGTAACTGTGCCAAAGTGCATTTGTTACACACAAAATGAATTCTGGCACCGTTGCTATAATTGTACATACATCCATCATGCACCCACCCCTTACACATTTTACATAAGGTGCCTTTTCTGTTTTTCATGCGTACTTTAGTACAGTGTATGCACCTGTTTGGTAGTGTTTGAGATAATAATGGCTGTATTGTCTCACATTGACCTATGTATGCATTACATATGGAGTTAAGGTTATCGTTCCTAGCTACTATACCGTCATTATTGCCGTCATTTATCTGTCTGTTTTGCCTCTGCACAATGACTCAGCCATTTTTAAAACACTGAGGGGAGTAACGCCACCTACAACCTGACTTTCCTTGAGTTTATAGATATATTTGGCGTTTTCTGCTATGATTCTCTCACTGTACACTGGTCAGCTGAATATAGGTCAGCTACTAAAACATTAACCTTGACTGTTTAACTATTCACTTCTTTCTCACGACTAGCACTGAGGGATATCCGACCTATAACCTTGGAGTTTTGTACTGTTGATTTGACGATGTCTCCTGTGTTTCCCTCTCGTTAGCACTGGTACAGGTGATATGATGGTGGTACAGATATGATGCTACTGTCAACAGATGAACGTCAGTAAAGATGAGAATTTCACTTCGCTTGTTTATCAATCGCTGTATCTAGCTTTTCTAGTTTTTCTTTTTGGCCTCCACCACAATAAATGCTATATTATCACTATAGTTGACTGGTGGAAATTTTAGAGGAGGGACGCTTTTTCTGTAGTAATAATTGCTTCTCGTTGTGTATATTGCGACCGCTGGTAACTACAGGTTATATGACATTCACAGTAACGTCTGGTATTTCAAGAAAAAGAAACTAATGAAAGTCACTCCACTCCACTAAGTACATTATAATACTGGTTAGTTGCTACTACAACACTGTATTCTGCTATTCACTGGTATCACTAGATTATATGCGAGTACACTAGCAGGCCAGGAAGATTATTAAAAACAGCTGACCTGTGGTAAGTTTCTGGCGACTTCTGGCACCTGCCTCTATAGGCTTATCACTTCATTTACAAATTCACCTGTTTTCAAATGATACTTTAGCCTTTATCATCTATATACTAGGGAGCCACTGTAGTATACACTATAACACTATGTATACACAATGCTATCAGGGAGACTTTCTTTCCTCTGACAAGAAAAGTTCAATTATTATTATTTTTTCACACGGCACCCAGGCCTATGATTCCCCTCTGGTAGTAAACTCTGCTAGGTAGTGCACACTAATTCTCCCTTTTTGACTCAGTATATAATGTTTTCGGCCCAAGATTGGTTCCAGGCGCTAGAGGGATGTATCGTATAGGATTGATGACACAAATTAAAGTTCTAGCACGTAAGAGCGACCGTGAAAACACCAGAAAACCGGGAGCACAACGAGGCACGCTGACACACACACACTGTCCTTGTGTAATTTATCATATGCCAGTTTTATTAATCAAATTGGTTTCTGTGAAACAGTTCGAGAATATCTCTTCTGATGAGAAATAAGTCACAGTCTTTGAATTTATTTGATTATCCAAAGTTAAATCAGCTTAATTTTCTCTTGTGTCTGTAACATGTGTGGACATTCATTACTATTCTTAAATACTTATATGTTCTGCACACAAAAGCTAAAAGTCAAAATCAGAGTCAAAGCTTTATTTCCACATGATTTTATGTTTATAAAGAGATGGGTAATATTTGGTTATGCATGCAGAAACCCGCGGTTATACACACCATTGATGGCAAACTTAACACTACAGTCACTGTTATTACGTGCTTGCATTCATGAACATTACGGTATACAAACACATTCAGGCATTACAAACAGAACAACCAAGCCAGCTATTTCTTTCAAGAGTTAGTTTAATGTTTATTATGCACCCCATACCCATATTGTGGGCGGTAGTTATACCCATATTGTGGGCGGTAGTTATACCCATATTGTGGGCGGTAGTTATACCCATCCTGTGGGTGGTAGTCATACCCATCCTGTGGGTGGTAGTTATATCCATCCTGTGGGCGGTAGTCATACCCATCTTGTGGACGGTAGTCATACCCATCGTGTGGGCGGTAGTCAAAAGATTACAAAGGTACACAATGGGTCCAGGGACTGGACCCCAAAGTTATGATAGCTGAACTAGTTACAAAGGTAATGAACTCCAGGTAGATCTGGTCACAATCATGGCAAGTTACAGAGGTAATAAATCAGCCTCACTCCTTGAATTACAAGTTATGAGAACAAGAAAATTTAGTTTTTAACATATTTGTGGTTGAAAGAATTGTTTAGCATATTTAACACATTTTAACATAAGCTTATATACAACCTACTTGTTCAGGAACAATTCCTAAATGGTTACAACTATGAGCATAATTTTTAAGGGGTGGACCGGTAAGCCAGTGGAAGGCCTCGGTCAGATGACCAAAACTTCCAACAGCGGGTCATCTGACCAACACCAGCATCAGGACAGTGTTTCCTGACGACCCTTACCTAACCTAAAAGCTATTCAGTCTTAGAGAAAAGTTTTAGATAACTGCAAATAGGAAGCGCATCTGTCTCGTGCTTGGCAAACGGAGGATCAAGCCTACACTATATCTTACGCTGGATGACCCACATGGGTTCAGCGCTTCACATGAATTAAACATTAAAACAGAAAAAAGTGCGGATAGATTCCACTTCACCGTTTTGGGAAGAAATTGAAAAAATTAAATACTGTTTTTCATGTTAATATTTCTGAGTGTCGCATTTGATTAACATCAAACCTTTCATGTTTTATAATGTGATAATGCAACTTCTGATCGGCTTCAAACTTAGTGAGCTTGTGTATTATATATAAGACTTTCTGGTCCTCCTTGAACTCTCTCCATATTACTTTGAGATGGGAAATTTTTAATTCTCGGATTTTGTTAAGCAAAATTTATTCCATTTAATAACTTATGAATTCCTCTTCGGATCAGATTCAAACCTCAAGTGGTGGTGTATCTTCGTAAATTTTTTTGCTTTAATTTTTATCTGTGTGGCTGCCGGTCTGCCAATTTTATCAAATCAGAGCTGTTAAAAATTCGTAATAAAATATTTTTACCTCAGAGCATTGTGGAGAATTTTAAAAGTAATGTAACTGCAAATAGAAAACTGAAAAATATAGAGAGGCTCCCTTGTTGTCTTCAGGAAGGCACTGAACAGGGATCTAAAATCAGTACCTGACCAGCCGGGCGGTATACCTGGAGAGGGCCCCGGGGGGTCAACGTTCCCGTGACCTGGTCTGTCACCAGGCCTCATGGTGGATCAGTGCCTGATCAACCAGTGTACGATCCACAGCCCGGCTGGTCAGGTACTGCCTTTAGGTGCCTGTCCAGTGCCTGCTTAGAGAGAGCCGGGAGTCTATTAGTAATCCCCTTCATGTATACTGGGAGGCAATTTAAGTCTTGGGCCCCTGACACTTATTGTGTTGTCTCTTAGCGTGTTAGTGGGGCGTACGTCAGTTTGCGTGCGGCCAGCAGTAACAGCCTGGTTGATCAGACCCTGATCCACCACGAGGCCTGGTCACAGACCGAGCCACGGGGGCGTTGACCCCTAAAACCCTCTCCAGGTAAACTCCAGGTATTGCTTAGTTGAGTGAACCATTAAACAGTACACGGCTTGATGCCAGAGCCATCCGTGTGTCAGCTACTGATTGATCATTCTATCAAAAGCCTGTGATAATAACTTCAGAACGCCTTATTCAATCGACTTAACATTTTAAACACTAGTCAACTATTACTAGTTGAAGGTTCGTACAGCAACTGGCATTTGTAGATGCTCTCTGCTCAATTTTATGCGGACGATTCACAAAATTGATTTTAATTAGACTCTGTACCGAGCCTCGACTTCACTGTTGTAAACACCCCTGACACACTGACTAATGTTGTTATAGGTTATAGATTCACTTGTGTACACATGTATATGATAGTGGTAGCGATGGTTGTTTTTTTTTTTTTGAGGCCTCAATAAGGAAGTTCACAGCTGACCTAGAGACTGCTGACTGGTCTACAGAATTCTCCAATGCCAATGGTATTGACGATTGGACAGACATTTTTCTTAACAAATTACTTAGACTATACAACAAACATTGTCCTATAAAAACGAAACAGATCACAAACAAACGGCTTGGTTGCCCATGGCTAATCAGCACCATTCTGAAATCCATTGACAAGAAACACCAATATGAAAAGCAATATAGACAGGGCTTAATACACAAAGATATTCTTAAACACTATTCATCAGTTCTCACCACTGTAATAAAAAATGCCAAACAACTATAATACTCCAGTAGATTCACTGACACTAGAGGAGACATAAAAAAGACCTGGAAAACACTCTCTCAGATTCTAGGGACCCACAAACTGAAAAAAAACAAGAATATTGTCCTAACTAAACCTAATGAAACACCACTGCATCCCACTGACACAGCTAACAAGATAAACGACTTCTTCTCAACCATAGGATCTAATCTCGCGAATAAAATCCCACGTACCAATGCCCATTCCGGGGACTACCTGGATGGGAATTTCCCAAATTCCTTCTGTCTTGCACCAACTGAGCCCACGGAAGTCACCGAAATTATAAAGTCACTTAAAAATAACTCAGGGAATTGTTAGGTAAGACACATATGCAACAGTTAGGTATCTTTATTTCGAAACGTTTCGCCTACACAGTAGGCTTCTTCAGTCGAGTACAGAAAAGTTGATAGAAGCAGAAGAGACTTGAAGACGATGTAATCAGTCCATCACCCTTAAAGTTTTGAGGTGGTCAGTCCCTCAGTCTGGAGAAGAGCATTGTTCCGTAGTCTGAAACAATATGGAGTTGAAGTGACAGGATGGAGCCTTATATAGCGCCAGGAGGTGAGACGTAGGTCACTAGTAGAACGCAGATGTTGGGAGGTCAGGTCCCTCTCAAATCCAGCCGTTCTCACTAGTAGAGGTTGTCGAAGTTGATTTCAGGTCTGTACCAAGATACCCTTGTGTTGCAGTGTCTGACAGATTGAACATTAAAATGGTATAAAATACCGACAGGTTGTTAGGTAAGACACATATGCAACAGTTAGGTATCTTTATTTCGAAACGTTTCGCCTACACAGTAGGCTTCTTCAGTCGAGTACAGAAAAGTTGATAGAAGCAGAAGAGACTTGAAGACGATGGAGATTTGAGAGGGACCTGACCTCCCAACATCTGCGTTCTACTAGTGACCTACGTCTCACCTCCTGGCGCTATATAAGGCTCCATCCTGTCACTTCAACTCCATATTGTTTCAGACTATGGAACAATGCTCTTCTCCAGACTGAGGGACTGACCACCTCAAAACTTTAAGGGTGATGGACTGATTACATCGTCTTCAAGTCTCTTCTGCTTCTATCAACTTTTCTGTACTCGACTGAAGAAGCCTACTGTGTAGGCGAAACGTTTCGAAATAAAGATACCTAACTGTTGCATATGTGTCTTACCTACTACATGTAAACCACACAATAACAAAATTCTGTAAACTCAGCATTGTAATCCTTATAGTGAATAAACTTTATGGCCGTTACTGTGGTGATAGTGGAGGTGGTGTGATAGTGCTGAAGGTGGTGGTTGTGGTGATAATGGTGTGATAGTGCTGAAGGTGGTGGTTGTGGTGATAATGGTGTGATAGTGCTGAAGGTGGTGGTTGTGGTGATAGTGGTGTGATAATGCTGAAGGTGGTGGTTGTGGTGATAGTGGTGTGATAATGCTGAAGGTGGTGGTTGTGGTGGTAATTGTGTGATAGTGCTGAAGATGTTTGTTGTGGTGGTAATGGTGTGATAGTGCTGAAGGTGATGGTTGTGGTGGTAAAGGTGTGATAGTGCTGAAGGTGGTGGTTGTGGTGATAGTGGTGTGATAGTGCTGAAGGTGGTGGTTGTGGTGGTAATGGTGTGATAGTGCTGAAGGTGGTGGTTGTGGTGATAGTGGTGTGATAGTGCTGAAGGTGGTGGTTGTGGTGATAGTGGTGTGACAGTGCTGAAGGTGGTGGTTGTGGTGATAGTGGTGTGATAGTGCTGAAGGTGGTGGTTGTGGTGATAGTGGTGTGATAGTGCTGAAGGTGGTGGTTGTGGTGGTAATGGTGTGATAGTGCTGAAGGTGGTGGTTGTGGTGGTAATGGTGTGATAGTGCTGAAGGTGGTGGTTGTGGTGATAGTGGTGTGATAGTGCTGAAGGTGGTGGTTGTGGTGATAGTGGTGTGACAGTGCTGAAGGTGGTGGTTGTGGTGGTAATGGTGTGATAGTGCTGAAGGTGGTGGTTGTGGTGGTAATGGTGTGATAGTGCTGAAGGTGGTGGTTGTGGTGATAGTGGTGTGACAGTGCTGAAGGTGGTGGTTGTGGTGATAATGGTGTGATAGTGCTGAAGGTGGTGGTTGTGGTGATAGTGGTGTGACAGTGCTGAAGGTGGTGGTTGTGGTGGTAATGGTGTGATAGTGCTGAAGGTGGTGGTTGTGGTGATAGTGGTGTGATAGTGCTGAAGGTGGTGGTTGTGGTGATAGTGGTGTGATAGTGCTAAAGGTTGTGGTTGTGGTGATAGTGGTGTTGATAATGGTGTGATAGTGCTGAAGGTGGTGGTTGTGGTGATAGTGGTGTGATAGTGCTGAAGGTGGTGGTTGTGGTGGTAATGGTGTGATAGTGCTGAAGTTGGTGGTTGTGGTGGTAATGGTGTGATAGTGCTGAAGGTGGTGGTTGTGGTGATATTGGAGTGATAGTGCTGAAGGTGATGGTTGTGGTGGTAATGGTGTGATAGTGCTGAAGGTGATGGTTGTGGTGGTAATGGTGTGATAGTGCTGAAGGTGGTGGTTGTGGTGATAGTGGTGTGATAGTGCTGAAGGTGATGGTTGTGGTGGTAATGGTGTGATAGTGCTGAAGTTGGTGGTTGTGGTGGTAATGGTGTGATAGTGCTGAAGGTGGTGGTTGTGGTGATAGTGGTGTGATAGTGCTGAATTTGGTGGTTGTGGTGATATTGGAGTGATAGTGCTGAAGGTGATGGTTGTGGTGGTAATGGTGTGATAGTGCTGAAGTTGGTGGTTGTGGTGGTAATGGTGTGATAGTGCTGAAGGTGGTGGTTGTGGTGATAGTGGTGTGATAGTGCTGAATTTGGTGGTTGTGGTGATATTGGAGTGATAGTGCTGAAGGTGGTGGTTGTGGTGGTAATGGTGTGATAGTGCTGAAGGTGGTGGTTGTGGTGATAGTGGTGTGATAGTGCTAAAGGTGGTGGTTGTGGTGATAGTGGTGTGATAGTGCTGGAGGTGGTGGTTGTGGTGGTAATGGTGTGATAGTGCTGAAGGTGGTGGTTGTGGTGATAGTGGTGTGATAGTGCTGAAGGTTGTGGTTGTGGTGATAGTGGTGTGATAGTGCTGGAGGTGGTGGTTGTGGTGGTAATGGTGTGATAGTGCTGAAGGTGATGGTTGTGGTGATAGTGGTGTGATAGTGCTGAAGGTGGTGGTTGTGGTGATAGTGGTGTGATAGTGCTGAAGGTGGTGGTTTTGGTGGTAATGGTGTGATAGTGCTGAAGGTGGTGGTTGTGGTGGTAATGGTGTGATAGTGCTGAAGGTGGTGGTTGTGGTGGTAATGGTGTGATAGTGCTGAAGGTGATGGTTGTGGTGGTAATGGTGTGATAGTGCTGAAGGTGGTGGTTGTGGTGGTAATGGTGTGATAGTGCTGAAGGTGGTGGTTGTGGTGGTAATGGTGTGATAGTGCTGAAGGTGATGGTTGTGGTGGTAATGGTGTGATAGTGCTGAAGGTGGTGGTTGTGGTGGTAATGGTGTGATAGTGCTGAAGGTGATGGTTGTGGTGGTAATGGTGTGATAGTGCTGGAAGTGGTGGTTGTGGTGATAGTGGTGTGATAGTGCTGAAGGTGGTGGTTGTGATGGTAATGGTGTGATAGTGCTGAAGGTGGTGGTTGTGGTGATAGTGGTGTGATAGTGCTGAAGGTGGTGGTTGTGGTGATAGTGGTGTGATAGTGCTGAAGGTGGTGGTTGTGGTGATAGTGGTGTGATAGTGCTGAAGGTGGTGGTTGTGGTGATAGTGGTGTGATAGTGCTGGAAGTGGTGGTTGTGGTGGTAATGGTGTGATAGTGCTGAAGGTGGTGGTTGTGATGGTAATGGTGTGATAGTGCTGAAGGTGGTGGTTGTGGTGGTAATGGTGTGATAGTGCTGGAAGTGGTGGTTGTGGTGATAGTGGTGTGATAGTGCTGAAGGTGGTGGTTGTGGTGGTAATGGTGTGATAGTGCTGAAGGTGGTGGTTGTGGTGGTAATGGTGTGATAGTGCTGAAGGTGGTGGTTGTGGTGATAGTGGTGTGATAGTGCTGAAGGTGGTGGTTGTGGTGATAGTGGTGTGATAGTGCTGAAGGTGGTGGTTGTGGTGATAGTGGTGTGATAGTGCTGAAGGTGGTGGTTGTGGTGATAGTGGTGTGATAGTGCTGAAGGTGGTGGTTGTGGTGATAGTGGTGTGATAGTGCTGAAGGTGGTGGTTGTGGTGATAGTGGTGTGATAGTGCTGAAGGTGGTGGTTGTGGTGATAGTGGTGTGATAGTGCTGAAGGTGGTGGTTGTGGTGATAGTGGTGTGATAGTGCTGAAGGTGGTGGTTGTGGTGGTAATGGTGTGATAGTGCTGAAGGTGGTGGTTGTGGTGATAGTGGTGTGATAGTGCTGAAGGTGGTGGTTGTGGTGATAGTGGTGTGATAGTGCTGAAGGTGGTGGTTGTGGTGATAGTGGTGTGATAGTGCTGAAGGTGGTGGTTGTGGTGATAATGGTGTGATAGTGCTGAAGGTGGTGGTTGTGGTGATAGTGGTGTGATAGTGCTGAAGGTGGTGGTTGTGGTGGTAATGGTGTGATAGTGCTGAAGGTGGTGGTTGTGGTGATAGTGGTGTGATAGTGCTGAAGGTGGTGGTTGTGGTGGTAATGGTGTGATAGTGCCTTGAATTAGAGAATAAGAAGTTAACTTTCTCACAACAGCAATTAGATGAAGGAGTAATGGAACAACGTGCAGCTAGTGCACATATTCCAACACCTAATTTACCTCCCTTCACAGAGGGGGAAGACATAACTTCTTACATTATCAGGTTTGAAAATACCGCTACCCTCTGTGAATGGCCTGCTGACACCTGGGCTACCAGGTTAGGAATGTTATTTTCATGTACAGCTTTGAATATCTATGCAACTTTGTCGCAGGATATCATATGTAATTATAACCTACTGAAGAAGGCGATCCTTAAAGCATATCAAAAAACCACAAATTCTTACAGGAAAGATTTCAGGTATGCCACCTTACAGCCTGGCCAGAACTTTCAGCAGCTACAGGTAACACTCTTTCGTTTGTTCGACATTTGGATAGAGAGTTCAGGAATTGATCACAGTTATGAATCTCTTAGAGACTTCATGGTTGCTGACCAGTTCCTGACAGCTCTTCCCCACCAGATACGAACATTCATCAGAGAACGTAACCTATTAAAGCTGAGGAAGTTGCTGAGGCTGCTGACCTGTATGCTGAGGCTCACAATTCCTATAAAGACCTAAAGGGATCGAACCCTAAGGGCAAGGGTTCATCAGACCTTAAGAAATCAAAGCCTCTAGTGGAAAGTAAAATGACTTCTTTTATTCCTGTTTGTCATTTGTGTGGTGTTAAGGGACATAAACGTCCAGATTGTCCTTCTAAGAAGGTCCAAAAAGTTGGAAGATGTTTTAAAGACTGTAATGACCAAGCACCCTTCTGTTCAGGAACAGTTAATGGACTTAATGTATCTTCCATTTTACGAGACACTGGATGCACATGTATAGTCATTTCTGATAAGCTGTTCCCTAACCTTAAAGAAACTCATTCCTCTGCTATACTTTCAGACTACTTGGGCCATACGGACACTTTTCCTACCATCCGTTGTTACATTAGGTCTAAATGGTTCACAGGTTGGTCTGAAGCCGTACTAGCTCCCATCAATTCTTGCTCCGTACTAAAGTTGGTAGAATTACCGACAATATGTAAAGTAAAAGGACACAAGTGCAACTAATGTGACATTTATTGTGGCAACGTTTCGCTCTCCAGGAGCTTTATCAAGCCATTACAAACAATACATGGACACAGAGGGTATATAAAGGCTCAGAGTGAGGTGAATACTAGTGAGGTACCATTTTCATCAAAGACTGCAAGAAAAGAGCTCTTCAGATCATCAATTCTCCACGCATCAACACCGCTCCCAACAAAGTTATAATTCTTCCCAACAGCCAGGTTGCACTAAACGTCTCAAAAGTACTTTCACAAGCTAACACCAGAGTCGCCATCGCTTCTACCACTTCAATAAAGGATCTAACCAGGACAAAACCCAAGCACCACGAACCAGTCAATGCAGGAGTTTACACTATACCCTGTGGAGGCTGTGACAAGATCTACGTAGGTGAAACAGCAAGAAACCTCGACACCCGCCTCAATGAACACATATACGCATGTAGGAACGACAACTTAAACAACGCCTGTGTACAACACCGAAATTCCACCAATCATCTTATGAAATTCAGAGACGCCCAATTAGTGATAAAAGAAACTAATTTCCGCACACGCAAGTGCCTTGAATCAGCACTGATCGCTGTTTCGAATACAATTAAACAAAACAACGGCAGCTTCACCATCTCCGAAGTCTTAGCAAGAATCCTCCTGAAAACAGTAAACCCTGCCATCACATAGTCTCTCCTGTTATACTACACAAAGCACAGAGAGTGAACACTGAAACAAGCTGCCTCATTCCAGTTTATATTTGTCCAACCTATTTTTATGTTACCCAAGTAATAGCTTTTATATCCTTTTACTCATGTACGAATTAATTGCTCTACCATATTGTATTACTTTTGTCACTACCACTACTACTACTACTACTACTACTACTACCACTAGTGAACATCGAAATGGTACCTCACTAGTATTCACCTCACTCTGAGCCTTTATATACCCTCTGTGTCCATGTATTGTTTGTAATGGCTTGATAAAGCTCCTGGAGAGCGAAACGTTGCCACAATAAATGTCACATTAGTTGCACTTGTGTCCTTTTACTTTACAGAGGAGGTGAATGCTGAGGTTCAGTCTTCTTACCAGTTTCTCCTTGACCTTAGATCCAAACTTGAGGAGACCTCTGACATAGTTTCGAAAAACCTAAGCTTGTCAATGGACCAGTACAAAACCTATTTTGATTCCAAAAGTCAGAGGAGAAGTTTTAAAGTAGGAGATGAAGTTCTTGTACTTTTGCCTATCAAGTCAAATAAATTGTTAATAGCATGGAAAGGTCCATATAAAGTATTAAAAAGTTGTGGGAAAGTTGACTACCTCATAGAAGTCAAGGGCAAACCTAAGCTTTATCATATCAACATCCTTAAGAAATATTACCGAAGGAATTCGGTTAACTGCCTTAATAATTTTGAATTAGTTTTTCCACACGAACTTGATAAAACAACTGAAGAATGTAAAGTGTGCGTAATTGACACCTCTAACTTAGACTATGATGAAGAACTACATGACTTGGTGACTTTTCACCACTCGGACGCAACCACCATTAATATTAATGAATCTTTGGATGACCATAAGAGAGATAAACTACTTCAATGTGTGAGTAACTTTTCAGACGTCTTTACTGATATTCCAGGTGTTACCTCCACGGTAGTCCATAAGATTGACTTATTGACGGACAATCCTATCAAACGGAAATTATACCCAGTTCCAGTTCACCTTAGGGATGCATTTGACCGAGAGGTAGACAAATTATTAAAACTAAAGATCATTGAACCTTCAATATCTTCATATTGTTCACCAGTGGTCATGGTATTATGGCTAAGTGACTAAATACTAGTTTGTGAGTTTAGCAATGTGAATGCTTTTGTTTTGGCACAGTACATAGTTTCAGTATTGGAGTACCACAGGATTCATTATTTTAAGATTGAGATTAATATTTCTGTTTATGGTCAAATGGGTGAGTGAGTGTAAGTGTGAACCACCAGATGGTATTCGTGTAGTTAGTTGACGGGGTGTATCAGGGAGATAAGATGTTTTCTAATGGTAGTTTTGAAGGTGATGAATGTGTCTGCAGTTCTAGAGTTCTCAGGTAGGGTGTTCCAGATTTTAGGGCCTTTGACATAAATTGAATTTTTGTAAAGGTTTAGTCGGACACGGGGAATGTCGTAGAGATGTTTGTGTCTGGTGTTATACCTGTGGGTTCTGTCACAACTATCAAGAAAGCGTTTTAGGTCAAGGTTGATATTGGAGTTTAAGGTCCTGTAGATGTAGATTGCACAGTAGTAAGTGTGGATGTACTGAACAGGGAGTAAGTTTAGATCTATGAAGAGTGGGGGGGGGGTGTTGCCAGGGATGGGATTTAGTGATTATTCTTACTGCAGCTTTTTGTTGGGTTATTATTGACTTTAGGTGTGTTGCTGCAGTTGATCCCCAAGCACAAATAGCATAGGTGAGGTATGGATAAATAAGTGAGTAATGGTATAGTGTGAGAAGGGCAGTTTGCGGCACGTAGTACCGTATCTTGGAGAGGATCCCAACGTTGAAGGATAAGATATGGCAAAGTGGGTAATAATGTTGTAGAGGGAGTAGTAGGTAAATTTGGGGTGCCAAGGGTAAATGAAAATGGGGAGCCTTTAATTGAGCTATGTGTAGAAAGAGGTTTGGTAATAAGTAATACATATTTTATGAAGAAGAGGATAAATAAATATACAAGGTATGATATAGCACATAATGAAAGTAGTTTGTTAGATTATGTATTGGTGGATAAAAGGTTGATGGGTAGGCTCCAGGATGTACACGTTTATAGAGGGGCAACTGATATATCGGATCATTATTTAGTTGTAGCTACAGTTAGAGTAAGAGGTAGATGGGACAAGAGGAAAATGGCAACAACAAGTAAGAGGGAGGTGAAAGTGTATAAACTAAGGGAGGAGGAAGTTCGGGTGAGATATAAGCAACTATTGGCAGAATAGTGGGGGGGTTGTATAGGGTTGGAATAGTTTTAAAAATGCAGTATTAGAATGTGGGGCAGAAGTTTGTGGTTATAGGAGGGTGGGTGCAGGAGGAAAGAGGAGTGATTGGTGGAATGATGAAGTAAAGGGTGTGATAAAAGAGAAAAAGTTAGCTTATGAGAGGTTTTTACAAAGCAGAAGTGTTATAAGAAGAGTAGAGTATATGGAGAGTAAAAGAAAGGTGAAGAGAGTGGTGAGAGAGTGCAAAAGGAGAGCAGATGATAGAGTGGGAGAGGCACTGTCAAGAAATTTTAATGAAAATAAGAAAAAATTTTGGAGTGAGTTAAACAAGTTAAGAAAGCCTAGAGAACGAATGGATTTGTCAGTTAAAAACAGAGTAGGGGAGTTAGTAGATGGGGAGATGGAGGTTTTGGGTAGATGGCGAGAATATTTTGAGGAACTTTTAAATGTCGACGAAGAAAGGGAGGCGGTAATTTCATGCACTGGCCAGGGAGGTATACCATCTTTTAGGAGTGAAGAAGAACAGGATGTGAGTGTGGGGGAGGTGCGTGAGGCATTACGTAGAATGAAAGGGGGTAAAGCAGCTGGAACTGACGGGATCATGACAGAAATGTTAAAAGCAGGGGGGGATATAGTGTTGGAGTGGTTGGTATTTTTGTTTAATAAATGTATGAAAGAGGGGAAGGTACCTAGGGATTGGCGGAGAGCATGTATAGTCCCTTTATATAAAGGGAAGGGGGACAAAAGAGATTGTAAAAATTATAGAGGAATAAGTTTACTGAGTATACCAGGAAAAGTGTACGGTAGGGTTATAATTGAAAGAATTAGAGGTAAGACAGAATGTAGGATTGCGGATGAGCAAGGAGGTTTCAGAGTGGGTAGGGGATGTGTAGATCAAGTGTTTACATTGAAGCATATATGTGAACAGTATTTAGATAAAGGTAGGGAAGTTTTTATTGCATTTATGGATTTAGAAAAGGCATATGATAGAGTGGATAGGGGAGCAATGTGGCAGATGTTGCAAGTATATGGAATAGGTGGTAAGTTACTAAATGCTGTAAAGAGTTTTTATGAGGATAGTGAGGCTCAGGTTAGGGTGTGTAGAAGAGAGGGAGACTACTTCCCGGTAAAAGTAGGTCTTAGACAGGGATGTGTAATGTCACCATGGTTGTTTAATATATTTATAGATGGGGTTGTAAAAGAAGTAAATGCTAGGGTGTTCGGGAGAGGGGTGGGATTAAATTATGGGGAATCAAATACAAAATGGGAATTGACACAGTTACTTTTTGCTGATGATACTGTGCTTATGGGAGATTCTAAAGAAAAATTGCAAAGGTTAGTGGATGAGTTTGGGAGTGTGTGTAAAGGTAGAAAGTTGAAAGTGAACATAGAAAAGAGTAAGGTGATGAGGGTATCAAATGATTTAGATAAAGAAAAATTGGATATCAAATTGGGGAGGAGGAGTATGGAAGAAGTGAATGTTTTCAGATACTTGGGAGTTGACGTGTCGGCGGATGGATTTATGAAGGATGAGGTTAATCATAGAATTGATGAGGGAAAAAAGGTGAGTGGTGCGTTGAGGTATATGTGGAGACAAAAAACGTTATCTATGGAGGCAAAGAAGGGAATGTATGAAAGTATAGTAGTACCAACACTCTTATATGGGTGTGAAGCTTGGGTTGTGAATGCAGCAGCGAGGAGGCGGTTGGAGGCAGTGGAGATGTCCTGTCTAAGGGCAATGTGTGGTGTAAATATTATGCAGAAAATTCGGAGTGTGGAAATTAGGAGAAGGTGTGGAGTTAATAAAAGTATTAGTCAGAGGGCTGAAGAGGGGTTGTTGAGGTGGTTTGGTCATTTAGAGAGAATGGATCAAAGTAGAATGACATGGAGAGCATTTAAATCTGTAGGGGAAGGAAGGCGGGGTAGGGGTCGTCCTCGAAAAGGTTGGAAGGAAGGGGTAAGGGAGGTTTTGTGGGCGAGGGGCTTGGACTTCCAGCAGGCGTGCATGAGCGTGTTCGATAGGAGTGAATGGAGACGAATGGTATTTGGGACCTGACGATCTGTTGGAGTGTGAGCAGGGTAATATTTAGTGAAGGGATTCAGGGAAACCGGTTATTTTTATATAGCCGGACTTGAGTCCTGGAAATGGGAAGTACAATGCCTGCACTCTAAAGGAGGGGTTTGGGATATTAGCAGTTTGGAGGGATATGTTGTGTATCTTTATACGTATATGCTTCTAAACTGTTGTATTCTGAGCACCTCTGCAAAAACAGTGATTATGTGTGAGTGAGGTGAAAGTGTTGAATGATGATGAAAGTATTTTCTTTTTGGGGATTTTCTTTCTTTTTGGGTCACCCTGCCTAGGTGGGAGGCGGCCGACTTGTTAAAATATAAATATATATATATATATATATATATATATATATATATATATATATATATATATATATATATATATATATATATATATATATATATATATATATATATATATATATATATATATATATATATATATATATATATATATATATATATATATATATATATATATATATATATATATATATATATATATATATATATATATATATATATATATATATATATATATATATAATTAAGTCCTTTCTAAAATTTTCTCTTATACGTTTAAAGATATATTTTTTTCATTAATGTTGATGTAAAAATTTATAATTTTGCACTAAAAAGAACTTAGAAAACTTACTTAACCTTATTATAACAAGAACAATTTATTTTAGCCTAACCCAACTAAATATATTTTAGATTTGTTTACAATAATTTAATACTAAACAAACACAGTGAAATATATTTTTTTCGTTAGGTTCAGAATGATTTTGGCGAAATTATTGCATACACAAATTTTCACTTGTCCTATATGGCAAGATGAGCGTTGCTATTTAAGCCAAGATCGCAAGTTCTGCCTATTCGGCACGATATATATATATATATATATATATATATATATATATATATATATATATATATATATATATATATATATATATATATATATATATATATATATATATATATATAAAATCGCCGACACAGTACTCACCAACGCTTCAGGAAAGGACAAACCTCATCTCCTAGCAATATATATATATATATATATATATATATATATATATATATATATATATATATATATATATATATATATATATATATATATATATATATATATACATGTATCTATATATATGTCGTGCCGAATAGGCAGAACTTGCGATCTTGGCTTAAATAGCAACGCTCATCTTGCCATATAGGACAAGTGAAAATTTGTGTATGCAATAATTTCGCCAAAATCATTCTGAACCTAACGAAAAAAATATATTTCACTGTGTTTGTTTAGTATTAAATTATTGTAAACAAATCTAAAATATATTTAGTTGGGTTAGGCTAAAATAAATTGCGCTTGTTATAATAAGGTTAGGTAAGTTTTCTAAGTTCCTTTTGGTGCAAAATTATAAATTTTTACATCAACATTAATGAAAAAAATATATCTTTAAACGTATAAGAGAAAATTTTAGAAAGGACTTAATTTTAAATGAGTTCTTGCTAATTGACCAGTTTTACATATTCGGCACGACATATATATATATATATATATGTCGTGCCGAATAGGCAGAACTTGCGATCTTGGCTTAAATAGCAACGCTCATCTTGCCATATAGGACAAGTGAAAATTTGTGTATGCAATAATTTCGCCAAAATCATTCTGAACCTAACGAAAAAAATATATTTCATTGTGTTTGTTTAGTATTAAATTATTGTAAACAAATCTAAAATATATTTAGTTGGGTTAGGCTAAAATAAATTGCTCTTGTTATAATAAGGTTAGGTAAGTTTTCTAAGATTCTTTTGGTGCAAAATTAAATTTTTTTACATTAACATTAATGAAAAAAATATATCTTTAAACGTATAAGAGAAAATTTTAGAAAGGACTTAATTTTAAATGAGTTCTTGCTAATTGACCAGTTTTACATATTCGGCACGACATATATATATATATATATATATACATACATACATATATATATATATATATATATATATATATATATATATAGGTATAATAGGCCGATATGTAGGCAAACACTAGTATATATAGGGAGAACTAGCCCTAGTTTATGAGGGTCTGGAAGAGGGACCAGCTCGCTTCAGTGAGCAACAGAGAGAGCATGCCCAGTAAGTACCAGTGTCTCAGAGCCGTCTGAGGCTAGGGTCTGAGTCTGCATAGTTATACTAGTGGATACATACCCTCTTGGATATAGGAATTTCTGAGGTGCAGGCAGGACACTAATTACGATTGAATATTGCAGGAATTAATGCTCCCGGTTGCATGTGGCTCCTGAGGGGGAGTCCAAAGGGGCTAAGGCTAGCTTAGGGAAGTGAAGATCAGGATATATGCTGCAACACCAAGTAAGTTAGTCCTTTATACGTGCATGCAGACGAGGTTTCTTGCAATATCAATCATTTGTGAAAATCTGTCCTATAAGCCACTTGTGAGGCTGAGGTACCCACCTCAGAGCTCGGTGTCAACAGAATTTGCCAGGGTAGGCGACTCACTTGGAGGCAGTCCACACAAATTTTCACAAAAGTGGTCCTTCGAACCGGATGTGGAATAGCTAGGTTAAGCTATCATAGCTAGGCCACAGTTAGGAACCAGTTTAACATAGCTAGGTTAAGCTATCATACCTAGGCCACAGTTAGGAACCTGTTTAAAAAAGTTAGGTTAAGTTAGCACACCTAGGTCAAAGTTACACAGAGGCTAGGCCAAGCTGGCTATACACAGAAGTTGTTATTTGCAGTAATTTACAGGCAGGCCAGGTAGGCTAGAGAAGCTTGTGAATTTAATTATTTACAGTGATTACAAGTAATCCAGAGTAGGAGACTTGTGTGTTGATTACTTACAGTGGATTTGCAAGGTAGCCACAGTTAGGCTAGGCTTGTGCAAATTTTTACAAAGGTTATAGTAGCTAGGACAGATTTAACCTAGTTATTATTTACAGGGAGTTATAAAGCCAGGTTTAAGTTATAGCACACTAGCTAGGTTAGGATTTACCTTATCCAACCATCCATGCTAGACAGAGTAAGCTGGGCACAGTTAGGCCAAGCTGTTTACATACATTATATATTTACTGTTTCACAAGTTGAATTCGGCAGCGGCAGCGGCAACAGGAACCTTGTCCTCTATTTTTACTTCTACCTGAGGTTCCCAGCAGCCCAGTGATGACCTAATCAAGACCCGCATAACACTAACATGTGTGGATACCCAGAATGATATAAAGCAACTGCAGAAATCACCCAAAAGTTCACAAATTTACCAACTAATAGGACTCGTACTAGCACCTCCTACCCCGCTGCCACTGAAGTGATACTCCACAACATTCACCCATCACCCATCGCCTACTATTCACCCGAAGCCACAGCCAATGGACAAGGGTCAGAACAATAAAAGAAGATCCAGTAACCAGCTAAGGACTCCTAACATCAAAGGTGAGAGCAGTAATAACACGAGGAAAACTTGTGGTACTGCCAGCCAGGACACAACCCTCATCACCCACCGGCATCACCACAACACACGACAGACAACAACAAACATGGCCGCCGCTACAGTCCAAGATAACTCCTTCCCAGTATTTGATGTCAAGAAGATCACCGACCCAGAAATAGCTAAACTCCTTATGATTCAGAACCAAACGATCACCAAACTAACTCAAGAAATGCAGGAACTAAAGGCTAGCAATGCAGATTACCTCAACAAGATCACTGCTCTAGAACATAAACTAGACACTCTAGAACAACAAAGCAACACCCACACCCAGTCCCTAGACACCATCAACACTCTAAAAGACCAAGTCACCCTACTTACTACCAACATTACAGAGGAAAGATCAAGAGTGGACCAACAACTTGCCAATGTCATAACCAACTTCCAAGACCATAATGACCAACAGCAGCTATCTGACGCTGTTGTAGTTAACAGCAAACATCTCCCAGCCACAGTCACCCAAGAGACCTGCATGGAGACCACCCTACAGCTTATCAAGGACCACCTTCGCCTTAACATACGTAGTGATGACCTAAAGGATTGCAAACTGATGGGCTACCAAGCAGGTAAAAAAACAGTGCTGTTAAAATTCCAAACTAGCTTACAAAGAAACAACCTACTAAAAACATCTATTTCTATGAAAACTGATGTTTACGTCAATGAGTGCCTTACCAAAACGAGACAAAACCTTCTTTATCGGCTAAGAAAATTGCGCTATGCCCAAAAAATCCACCAGTGCTTTGTGAGGGATGGAAAAATAGCAGTTAGGAAACAGCCCACTGGGAAGAGATACTTCATCTCTACAGAACATGACCTTAAAACATTCCTAAGTGAGGCTGGACTAACAGAATCAGAGTAAAGTGCAGATAATACCCATAGTCCACCGTTAGTGTTATATTGTCATAAATTTGTGCCCCCCTAAAATTCTAATACCCCAACTACTTTTAATTGTCATTGTTGTATTCAACGACCATTCTACCTCATAGTCTTAATTGTGTTTAATATCTACAGAATCTATCTCCTTTTTTACAACTTACCACATCACTGTTCCATCTTATTTTATTATAAACTAACCATAACTTGTCTTCAATAATTCTACCTCACTTTAAAAAATACTCAATTGCCCAATTTTATTCTAAATCCCTATTATTGCCCAATTTTACTTTAAACTATATTGATCAAACTTATTGTAAACTTCTTTTATTGACCATTTTTATTCCATACTTTTTTAAACTAGTATTTTCAACTACAACTTTTATATTATCCTGTCTACCATCTTACTAGCATATTATAACCAAGTCATTGCCATTTTTATTTTTATCATTTTTTTTTATTATTATTTTGCTACCTTAATTTGTGTATTTTATCCTGTCAATTTAAATCTAATTATACTCTAATTCTTGTAAACAACTTATATAAGACCTTAGTGCAATTACAATTGAGAGTCTTGTCCTTTATTATATTATTAGATCAATCACAGTTTTACTCTAGCTCATTCTAGCTCAATACATAGTATACCAAATTCACTATACTAGACCATAGTGCAATTACTAGTGAGAGACTGGTGCTATTTGTAATTTGTATTTTTATATTATTACTAAACCTAGTTGTACTATAGCTCTTTCTAGCTCAATACATAGTCAATACCAAATTCACTATACTAGACATCATTATGTTTACCTGGAGTTTACCTGGAGAGAGTTTCGGGGGTCAACGCCCCCGCGGCCCGGTCTGTGACCAGGCCTCCTGGTGGATCAGCGCCTGATCAACCAGGCTGTTGCTGCTGGCTGCACGCAAACCAACGTACGAGCCACAGCCCGGCTGATCAGGAACTGACTTTAGGTGCTTGTCCAGTGCCAGCTTGAAGACTGCCAGGGGTCTGTTGGTAATCCCCCTTATGTGTGCTGGGAGGCAGTTGAACAGTCTCGGGCCCCTGACACTTATTGTATGGTCTCTTAACGTGCTAGTGACACCCCTGCTTTTCATTGGGGGGATGGTGCATCGTCTGCCAAGTCTTTTGCTTTCGTAGTGAGTGATTTTCGTGTGCAAGTTCGGTACTAGTCCCTCTAGGATTTTCCAGGTGTATATAATCATGTATCTCTCCCTCCTGCGTTCCAGGGAATACAGGTTTAGAAACCTCAAGCGCTCCCAGTAATTGAGGTGTTTTATCTCCGTTATGCGCGCCGTGAAAGTTCTCTGTACATTTTCTAGGTCGGCAATTTCACCTGCCTTGAAAGGTGCTGTTAGAGTGCAGCAATATTCCAGCCTAGATAGAACAAGTGACCTGAAGAGTGTCATCATGGGCTTGGCCTCCCTAGTTTTGAAGGTTCTCATTATCCATCCTGTCATTTTTCTAGCAGATGCGATTGATACAATGTTATGGTCCTTGAAGGTGAGATCCTCCGACATAATCACTCCCAGGTCTTTGACGTTGGTGTTTCGCTCTATTTTGTGGCCAGAATTTGTTTTGTACTCTGATGAAGATTTAATTTCCTCATGTTTACCATATCTGAGTAATTGAAATTTCTCATCGTTGAACTTCATATTGTTTTCTGCAGCCCACTGAAAGATTTGGTTGATGTCCGCCTGGAGCCTTGCAGTGTCTGCAATGGAAGACACTGTCATGCAGATTCGGGTGTCATCTGCAAAGGAAGACACGGTGCTGTGGCTGACATCCTTGTCTATGTCGGATATGAGGATGAGGAACAAGATGGGAGCTAGTACTGTGCCTTGTGGAACAGAGCTTTTCACCGTAGCTGCCTCGGACTTTACTCTGTTGACGACTACTCTCTGTGTTCTGTTAGTGAGGAAATTATAGATCCATCGACCGACTTTTCCTGTTATTCCTTTAGCACGCATTTTGTGCGCTATTACGCCATGGTCACACTTGTCGAAGGCTTTTGCAAAGTCTGTATATATTACATCTGCATTCTTTTTGTCTTCTAGTGCATTTAGGACCTTGTCGTAGTGATCCAGTAGTTGAGACAGACAGGAGCGACCTGTTCTAAACCCATGTTGCCCTGGGTTGTGTAACTGATGGGTTTCTAGATGGGTGGTGATCTTGCTTCTTAGGACCCTTTCAAAGATTTTTATGATATGGGATGTTAGTGCTATTGGTCTGTAGTTCTTTGCTGTTGCTTTACTGCCCCCTTTGTGGAGTGGGGCTATGTCTGTTGTTTTTAGTAACTGAGGGACGACCCCCGTGTCCATGCTCCCTCTCCATAGGATGGAAAAGGCTCGTGATAGGGGCTTCTTGCAGTTCTTGATGAACACAGAGTTCCATGAGTCTGGCCCTGGGGCAGAGTGCATGGGCATGTCATTTATCGCCTGTTCGAAGTCATTTGGCGTCAGGATAACATCGGATAGGCTTGTGTTAATCAAATTTTGTGGCTCTCTCATAAAAAATTCATTTTGATCTTCGACTCTCAGTCTGGTTAGCGGCTTGCTAAAAACTGAGTCATATTGGGACTTGAGTAGCTCACTCATTTCCTTGCTGTCATCTGTGTAGGACCCATCTTGTTTAAGTAGGGGCCCAATACTGGACGTTGTTCTCGATTTTGATTTGGCATAGGAGAAGAAATACTTTGGGTTTCTTTCGATTTCATTTATGGCTTTTAGTTCTTCCCGCGATTCCTGACTCCTAAAGGATTCTTTTAGCTTAAGTTCGATGCTTGCTATTTCTCTGACCAGTGTCTCCCTACGCATTTCAGATATATTGACCTCTTTTAGCCGCTCTGTTATTCTTTTCCGTCGCCTGTAAAGGGAGCGCCTGTCTCTTTCTATTTTACATCTACTCCTCCTTTTTCTTAGAGGAATAAGCCTTGTGCATACATCGAGTGCCACCGAGTTAATCTGTTCTAGGCATAAGTTTGGGTCTGTGTTGCTTAGTATATCTTCCCAGCTTATATCGGTTAGGACTTGGTTTACTTGGTCCCACTTTATGTTTTTGTTATTGAAGTTGAATTTGGTGAATGCTCCCTCGTGACTAGTCTCATTTTGTCGGTCTGGGGCTCCACGCATACATGTCTGAACCTCAATTATGTTGTGATCTGAGTATATTGTTTTTGATATGGTGACATTTCTTATCAGATCATCATTGTTAGTGAAGATGAGGTCTAGTGTATTCTCCAGTCTAGTAGGCTCTATTATTTGCTGGTTTAAATTGAATTTTGTGCAGAGATTTAAAAGCTCGTGTGAGTGTGAGTTTTCATCAGAGCTGCCTCCTGGTGTTATTACTGCAACAATATTATTTGCTATATTCCTCCATTTTAGGTGCCTTAAGTTGAAATCCCCCAGGAGCAAGATGTTGGGTGCAGGAGCTGGAAGATTTTCCAGACAGTGGTCAATTTTTAACAGCTGTTCCTGGAATTGCTGGGATGTTGCATCCGGAGGCTTGTAGACTACCACAATGACTAGGTTTTGGTTCTCGACCTTTACTGCTAAAACTTCCACTACATCATTTGAGGCATTAAGCAGTTCTGTGCAAACAAGTGACTCTGCAATGTACAGGCCAACCCCCCCCCCCTTTTGCCTGTTCACTCTGTCACATCTGTATAGGTTGTAACCTGGGATCCATATTTCGTTGTCCAAGTGATCCTTTATGTGGGTCTCAGTGAAAGCCGCGAACATTGCCTTTGCCTCTGCAAGCAGTCCACGGATGAAAGGTATTTTGTTGTTTGTTGCTGGCTTTAGACCCTGTATATTTGCAAAGAAGAATGTTATCGGACTGGTGGTATTGTTGGTACTGGGGGGGGATTTTTTTTCCGGCATTAGTATCTGTATCTGTTGGTTTGGAGTGGAGGCCATCGACTGTGGTTCCACTCCAGGAATGACTGGATTTGGTGTACGATTTCTGCCATTTCCTGCCAGTTTTTTTTCCTTCCTGGCACTAAAAAACCTCTCCCTCTTGAGTGGCTGTGGCTACCCAGGTTTTCCCATGGCCTGGATGTTTTGTATCTTTTTGTCCCCTTTAGATGGTATGCCTGGCAATTTAAGTTATAGCACAGTCTTTCCTGTACTGAAGAGGTACACATTTCAGGGTGAAAAAGCTTACAGGAAGGGAGTTTGCATTTTCCTGTTGTCATATGGGCATGGCATTTTCTAGGGTGGTCATAGTTGCACGTCCCATCTGTTTTTCCAGATTTCCCATGCCAGCAGATACCAAGTGCATAGTATGTGCACAGGCTTGGTTTCCGCTTGCCTTGGGTTTCTGTGACTGTATTCCCTGTTGGTGCATGTTTCCCTGTCTTACTTCTATCCTCCCTAGCACCAACAATGGAGCTCCCACCAGTTGTTTTTGGTAATTTATCCTCACTATTGCTATTGGAGTCCTCTTGTTTGCTATTTCCTGCGGTATTTCTAGTTTGCAATATTGGTTTTATCTTATCTTTGACTACACTTGTTTCCCTACTATGGCTCCTGTCCCCTATGAGGTCATTTATATGTATTCCTTCCTGCGTATAATTCCCGACTACCTGGACAAAATCTCCAGCTTCACCATTACTGTCTCCCAGGACAGTATCTCCAGCTTCACCATTACTTCACCAGCTTTTCTGTCTCCCAGGACAGCACCTCCAGCTTCACCATTACTGTCTCCCAGGACAGCACTATCAGCCCCACATTTACTGACTACCAGGACATCACCTCCAGCCTTACAGTTTGTGACTACATGGCCAGTATCAAGGGCAGTACCATTCAGCCCAGACTTTTTATGTTCCCATCTGTTGTAGAAAGCTTCCAGGTTTTCTATGAAAGCAGCTTTGATGTTGTCCTCTTTTAATACCCTTGTGATTTTAGTCCACAGATTTTCCTCATTTGGGCATACCCAAAAACACTTCTCTGTTTTAATACTGCTTGTAGCTAGTTCTGGGATATCTGCACAAGGGGCGTGACACCAATTTCCACAAAAATGACAATTTATCCATGTGGAAGCCCGTTTGTTTGACTGACCACAGACTACACACAGCTTCATAATGATTTGAATGGTTGATTTACTGCAATTCTACTAGCAACCTCTTGAATATTCTATTAATAACCTTAAATGAAGCTCTAGCTATTTGTATTTCTGTTTCTAACTGTTTTTGTATATTGGACAGCTTACCGTCACGTTCCTGATTTTTAATGTTTGTGTTTATAAGGGCGCCTACAACCCCATCCGTTTACAGTCTGCTTTATTGTCCAACGAAACCGTTTGAAACCAGTCCCGGGTTCGGACCAGTCAAGGGTTCGGACCAGTCAAGGGTTCGGACCAGTCGATCTGATCTGATCAGTGGGTCACTTATTTAAAACATACTGGTCGGTGATTTGAGCTAACACATGAAGGATCTACTGGAAATTATCTACCCGAGTAATATGTGATTTGATGAATTCATTACCTCTGTAACTTGCTCAGCTATCAAAATTTTGAGGCCCAGTCCCTGGACCCATTATGTACCTCTGTAATCTTTTGACTACCGCCCACAGGATGGGTATGGGGTGCATAATAAACATATTAAACTAAAACTAAGCCTATAACAATCGGTGCCATTTACCGGATACCTCACACAAACATCCCAAATTTCAGTGAGAAATTAAAGTCACTAATAACAAACAGACAAATGAATAAGCACCACCTTCTCTTAGCTGGAGACGTCAACATCAACCTTGGCTTACTAGATGATCAGCCTGTAACTGATTTCATCAACAATATGAACAACACACTTCTCATACCAACAATAACTAAACCAACCAGGCTCACTGAGACAAGTGCAACCATAATAGACCACATATGGACCAATATACTAGCCCCCCTTAAATCAGGGATAATCACAGATAGCACTACAGACTACCCTACCTTCCTCCTGACAAACATTAGTAAACCACCACTTGAATACAACAAAGTCTCATTTAGACTCCATGACGAGGCCTCAGTAAGGAAGTTCACAGCTGACCTAGAGACTGTTGATTGGCCTACAGAATTCTCCAAGGCCAATGGTATTGATGACTGGACAGACATTTTTCTTAACAAATTACTTAGACTATACAACAAACATTGTCCTATAAAAACAAAACAGATCACAAACAAACGGCTTGGTTGCCCATGGCTAACCAGCACCATTCTGAAATCCATTGACAAGAAACACCAATATGAAAAGCAATATAGACAGGGCTTAATACACAAAGATACTCTTAAACACTATTCATCAGCTCTCACCAAAGTAATAAAAAAAGCCAAACAACTATACTACTCCAGTAGATTCACAGACACTAGAGGAGATATAAAAAAGACCTGGAAAACACTCTCTCAGATTCTAGGGACCCACAAACTGAGAAAAACCAAGAATATTGTCCTAACTAAACCTAATGAAACACCACTACATCCCACTGACACAGCTAACAAGATAAACGACTTCTTCTCAAACATAGGATCTAATCTCGCCAGTAAAATCCCACATACCAATGCCCATGCTGGGGACTACCTAGATGGGAATTTCCCTAATTCCTTCTATCTTGCACCAACTGAGCCCACGGAAGTCATTGAGATCATAAAGTCACTTAAAAATAACTCGGGGAATCTGTCTCAAGTCCCAGCACTACTGTACAAGCGAGCGGCCCATGTCCTTTCGCATGCTATTTCATTACTTTTTAACAAGTCACTAGAGACTAACACCTTCCCGAAACTACTCAAGATGGCAAGGGTTACACCAATACATAAAGGTGGTGACCCTACAGACTTAAACAACTATAGGCCAATATCTAACTTACCATTGCTATCCAAAATCTTTGAGAAACTCGTGCACAGGAGACTGTATTCATTTATAACAGCTCAAAACATACTCAACCCCTACCAGTTTGGATTCAGGAAAAATAAAAGCACTAATGATGCAATCATAAAAATGCTAGATCTGCTTTACACAGCATTGGAAAATAAGGAATATCCACTAGGAATTTTTATTGACCTAATAAAAGCTTTTGACACAGTAGACCACGACATCCTACTCCACAAACTTGATCACTACGGCATAAGAGGCCATGCGCTTGCTTATTTCAAATCTTACATTACTAATAGGTATCAGTACATCACCATTAAAGACACAGCATCAGCAACACGGCCTGTGGAAAATTTTTGATTTTCCGAAGCTGTGGCGCCTGGTAGGTGTTTGATGTGTCGATGTGAGTCAAAAATGTATTTGACAATAGGGTAGAACCAAGAGTTCCCTTTGCGCATGCGTGGATGTGCAGGGGTTTGGGGCGACTCGGGCCATGGGCGAGGTGGGAGTGTTTTGAATGTGGTGAGGAGGCTGGGAAAGCATGGAACCACGAAATTGGCATTCACGGCGGCTTAAGGATTAATATAGGCCTCATTTCATAATAGGAAGTGTCGTAACTGTTCCTGGTGAAGAGTGAGGGAACGTGATTTACGGGACCACCGTAAAAGGGTGGTAAAATTAGTGAATAATGGTTTGATGGGGTGTGACTGATGCACGGCCATGGTGTGTGTCCAGGGGAAATACCCGTGCGTTAATCCTCGCTCATCGGCCTCAGATCTTAATGGAGTGACCTCTAATGTGTATAATAATTATGAGAGGTTAAATCGTCTTGTGAATGGTAATGTAATCAGTGATAATAACATTGAGTTAAGAGAATGCGGGATGTGAAATAGATCGCCCTGCTCCGAGTGAATGTGTGATTCTCGTACCGAGGATAGTGAAGCTTTATGGAAGCACGACTTCTAAACCGGGACAAACCGACGGGTACTTCGTCCTGCTGGAATGAGAACCATGTCGGTGTAGCAGAACAACGAAATGAGATGGTGAATAGAGGAAATAAGGAGTATCAATCACCCACAGTTAAGTAACCCTTCTAGTTATAGCAGACTGATACTGGCCAGTTAGGTATGTTGTAATTGGATAGGTTATGAGTGATTCAGCTACATCAAGTGACAACCAGAGAATATCTGGTAAGTGGAGAGATTATGTACAAGTGGTTTTCCTTGATGGATATATCCATG
>NC_091367.1:20886457-20931277 GCF_038502225.1 Cherax quadricarinatus
GAGACATCCTCAAGACCTTATTAATATCCCCTTTATTAATACCTATCTTCCACTTATACACTTCGATCAGGTCTCCCCTCATTCTTCGTCTAACAAGTGAATGTAACTTAAGAGTCTTCAATCTTCATAAGGAAGATTTCTAATGCTATGTATTAATTTAGTCATCCTACGCTGAATGTTTTCTAACGAATTTATGTCCATTTTGTAATACAGAGACCAGAACTGAGCTGCATAATCTAGGTGAGGCCTTACTAATGATGTATAAAGCTGCAGTATGACCTGCAGGTGGGGGAAAAAGGCGGGAATAGCGGGAGCTTGACTTACCCTACCTTAACAAGTAGCCGGCAATGAAACTATTACTATATACTCCCTCGCTACTCCTATCTATTGAACTTTTCCCTCACACTCCCCCTTACCAAGACTTATAGTCAAGGAGTATAAGAAGAACAGGCGAGGAAAAAGTTCTGACATGTGGAAGTCACATAAGGCAACAAATCTTCTACTGACTGTCACGACTTAACCAGTCAGAGAAATAATTGGATGAACCATTGATATACACAATATGGAACTTAAAAGCCTGGAGTGCCAATGTCCACCTCAAGAGGCGACTGTTGGTTCCCTTAAAAGTTTCTAGGTATATCAAAGGTTTGTGGTCCGTTTCTAAAATGAATTCTTTTCCCAGCACATAAAATTTAAGTTTGGAGATACCCCACATAAGGGCTAAACATTCCTTTTCTATGGTGGAGTATCTCGTTTCTGCGGGAAGGAGTTTCCGGCTTAGGAAGCATACAGGGAAGGGAGTACCATCATGGTATTGTTGTAACACTGCACCTAAGCCAGTATTGGAGGCATCAGTTCTTAAGCAAAATGTTTTATTAATATCTGGAATCTTAAGTATAGGGTCTTTCGAAAAGATACTTTTAATCTCATTAAACTTTTCCCGAGCTACGTCGGAAAGTTCAAGAGGTTCCTTCACAGACTTAAGGAAGTTGGATAAGATGCCTGTAAGATTAGTAAGGTTCGGGATAAACCGTGCATAAAAATTTACAGAACCAAGAAAGCTACGCATGAGCTTCTTGGTTTTGGGGAATTTAAATTCTAATAAAGCTTTGATCTTACTGGGAAGAGGCTGCAGAGAGTTATTAGAAAGTATCAGTCCAAGATATCTAATCTTGTTATACCCAAGGAAGCATTTCTTCGGCTTGGCAGTGAGGCCATGTGAGCGTAACCTACGCAAAACTGATGTTAATGTTTGGATATGTTCGCCCCACGTGGATGTCATTACATAAATGTTATCAAAATAAACTGAAACATTTGGCATATTACCCAAGACCTTTCTCATCAGTCTCACATAGGTAGCACAGGCAGTTACCAAACCGAAGGGCATAGTTCTATATTGCATCAGTCCTTGGTGTGTAGGAAAAGCAGTGTACTGCTTAGAAGAAGGATCTAACATTACTTGATGATATGCCTGTGCAATATCAATCTCTGAAAAGAAGGAAGCGTCATAAAATTTGTGTAGATCGCTATCTATTAAGGGCATAGGCTCAGCATCCCACCGAGTTATAGCATTAAGGCCTCTGAAGTCAATAGCAAGTCTATATGAATTATCCTCCTTCTTAACCATGACTACTGGTGAACAATATGAAGATACTGAAGGTTCAATGATCTTTAGTTTTAATAATTTGTCTACCTCTCGGTCAAATGCATCCCTAAGGTGAACTGGAACTGGGTATAATTTCCGTTTGATAGGATTGTCCGTCACTAAGTCAATCTTATGGACTACCGTGGAGGTAACACCTGGAATATCAGTAAAGACGTCTGAAAAGTTACTCACACATTGAAGTAGTTCATGTCTCTTATGGTCATCCAAAGATTCATTAATATTAATGTTGGTTGCGCCCGAGTGGTCAACAGTCACCAAGTCATGTAGTTCTTCATCATAGTCTAAGTTAAAGGTGTCAATTACGCACACTTTACATTCCTCAGTTGTCTTATCAAGTTCGTGTGGAAAAACTAAGTCAAAGTTATTAAGGCAGTTAACCGAATTTTTTCGGTAATATTTCTTAAGGGTGTTGATATGATAAAGCTTAGGTTTCCCCTTGGCTTCCATAAGGTAATCAACTTTCCCACAAATTTTTAATACTTTATATGGACCTTTCCATGCTACTAATAATTTATTTGACTTGATCGGCAAAAGTACAAGAACTTCATCTCCTACTTTAAAACTTATCCTAAGACTTTTGGAATCAAAATATGTTTTGTACTGGTCCATTGACAAACTTAAGTTTTTCGAAACTATGTCAGAGGTCTCCTCAAGTTTGGATCTAAGGTCAAGGAGAAACTGGTAAGAAGACTGAACCTCAGCATTTACCTCCTCATTAGTCCATAAGTCATGAAGGATGGACAATGGGCCTCTGGCCTGTCTACCATAGAGAAGTTCAAAAGGTGAAAACCCCCAAGAGTCACTGGGAACTTCCCTCATGGCAAACAAAGCACAGGGTAGGTAACGATGCCACTCGTTAGGTTTAAGGGAGCAAAGTTTCCTTAAAATGGACTTAAGAATCGAATGCTGGCACTCAATCCTCCCATTACAGCTGGGATGATAGGGTGTGGTGAAGAGAGGCTTCACTCCCAGAAGTTGGTATAGATGTTGCATTAAGTCAGATGTGAATTGTGTCCCACGGTCAGACAAAATTTCTCTAGGGATGCCCACTCTGGTGAAGATGGACAAAAGGGCTTCAGCCATCTCTGTAGTGGTTATGGTCTTTAAGGATATGGCTTCAGGGAAACTCGAAGCATAATCAACTAATGTTAATATATATCTATGTCCCCCAGATGAAAGTGGAGATAAAGGACCAACGATGTCAATAGCTACTCTTTCAAACGGTACCGTAAAGATAGGCATTTTGACCATAGGTACTCGCCTGGTACCTCGGGAGGATGACAGTTGGCAAACTTTACACGATCTACAATAGGTAGTGACATCTGAGGACATTTTTGGCCAAAAATAGGTTTCCCTAATTTTATTTAAGGTTTTACGATGCGAGAAATGTCCGGCCACTGGCAGGTCATGAGCCATTTTAAGAACAGTCTCTCTGCATTGACTTGGAACAACTAAGATGGAATAGTCTATCTCATCTGAATTTAATTTGAATACTGACTTGTGCAAGATACCTTTTATATATTCAAATTTATATGAAAAGTTTTTCCTTTGGATCACTTGATTTTGTTTAGCGGCATTATGGCAATTCTGAAGAGAAGGGCAATTACGTTGTAACTTGACAAAGGAGTCCTTCGATATATCTAAAGGCTTAAAGTCAGGGAAAATCAAAGGATGGACAGTACGAGAAGCCTGGGCTTTGGTCTGAGCCCTAGTCAAGACATTTATGGTATCGGAGGTGATATCTTTACTTTCATCTAACAAGTGAACCAGTGATCATACTACCTCGCTTTCGAGAGTAGCATCAATGGTTTTTAATCCCACGTGAATCTCACGAGACATTGTCTCATCTGAACTTTCAAGGGGCTTCTCCGACTCTACAGGAAGAGGATCTGAAAAAGCTTATGTCCACCTTTGGTGATGAAAGGTCAACCTCAGAAGGAAGAATGGCACCTTTTACATTACCTATTAGTACGGAGCAAGAAGTGATGGGAGCTAGTACGGCTTCAGACCAGCCTGTGAACCATTTAGACCTAATGTAACAACGGATGGTAGGAAAAGTATCTGTACGGCCCAAGTAGTCTGAAAGTATAGCAGAGGAATGAGTTTCTTTAAGGTTAGGGAACAGCTTATCAGAAATGACTATACATGTGCATCCAGTGTCTCGTAAAATGGTAGATACATTAAGTCCATTAACTGTTACTGAACAGAAGGGTGCTTGGTCATTACAGTCTTTAAAACATCTTCCAACTTTTTGGACCTTCTTAGAAGGACAATCTGGGCGTTTATGTCCCTTAACACCACACAAATGACAAACAGGAATAAAAGAAGTCATTTTACTTTCCATTAGAGGCTTTGATTTCTTAAGGCCTGATGAACCCTTGCCCTTAGGGTTCGATCCCTTTAGGTCTTTATAGGAATTGTGAGCCTCAGTATACAGGTCAGCAGCCTCAGCAACTTCCTCAGCTTTAATCAGGTTACGTTCTCTGATGAATGTTCGTATCTGATGGGGAAGAGCTGTCAGGAACTGGTCAGCAACCATGAAGTCTCTAAGAGATTCTTAACTGTGATCTATTCCTGAACTCTCTATCCAAATGTCGAACAAACGAAAGAGTGTTACCTGTAACTGCTGAAAGTTCTGTCCAGGCTGTAAGGTGGCATACCTGAAATCTTTCCTGTAAGAATTAGTGGTTTTTTGATATGCTTTAAGGATTGCCTTCTTCAGTAGGTTATAATTACATATGATATCCTGCGACAAAGTTGCATAGATATTCAAGGTTGTACCAGAAAATAACATTCCTAACCTGGTAGCCCAGGTGTCAGCAGGCCATTCACAGAGGGTAGCGGTATTTTCAAACCTGATAATGTATGAAGTTATGTCTTCCCCCTCTGTGAAGGGAGGTAAATTAGGTGTTGGAATATGTGCACTGACTGCACATTGTTCCATTACTCCTTCCTCTAATTGTTGTTGTGTAAGAGTTAACTTTTTATTTTCTAATTCAAGGCGAGATTTTTTGAGCTCGCGATCCTTTTCTCTCTATTAACTCAAGTTCTCTAGCTTTTTCCTCACGTTCTCTATCTTTTTCCTCAACTTCTCTACCCTTTGCTCTTTCCTCAGGTTCTCTTATTATAGCCGGTTCCTCACGTATTTTAGCCTGTTCCTCACGTTCTCTAGCTGCTCCTTCACGAACAAGTCTATCATGCTCCTTTTTGTCTTCTCTTTCTCTTTCTGTCTTTCTTAGATTTCTCTCTCAATTCTCTCTCTCTCCTTTTTCTCTTCTCTTTCGATTCTCTCTCTCTCATTTTCTTCTTCTCTTTCCCTTTCTGTCTCTCTTCTCTCTCAATTCTCTCTCTTTCAAGTCTTTCCTGGATCTTAGCACTAATGAAAGATTCTAAATTTTTCCCTGTTATTCCTAACTTACTTCCAGCGTTCATCCAAAACTGGTATTCCTCCATATTTGCAAGAATAACTTAAACTATCAGGGGAAATGAAACGGGTATTAAAGAAAACGGAGAGTTCAATTCCTGCTCCGTTTAAACTGTAAATAAACCAGAGGGCTCGATCCCTGCTTCAATTAAACAATATGTATTAATCAAAACGAAGGGTTCTATGCCGGCTCCGGGCAAACAGTAAGTAGAATGGGGTCCCTTGACCATCCAATCTTCTCACCAACAAATCAAAAGTGTCCAACGACAGTTCCCTTGATAAAATAAAGAGCTCAATGAAACAAATTGTCACTGGAAAATCTCGGGTCCCTAGAGTCTAAACCTCCAAAGTGTTTCAAGCTCACAAGAAAGGTGGCAGAATTAACTATTATATCCTGCCTGACTTGACTTACAATAAATTGAGACTATAACAATCACCAAATCTTTTAAATACCTGTACCGTAGTCCTACCATAGAGAATGATTACTCATGGCTGGTGGTAACCGTCTGGGGTATGCGGCGTTGAAGTTCCAATGGTAGATTGGAGATGGAATTGAATCTTGATTCTGTCGAGTTGTATCCTGGCAAGGTCGCCACTTGTGAAGGCTTACTCAGCCCTGTAATAACTTCAGACAGTATTACCAAGGCTGGCTCCTCCTCAAGAAAATTAATGAATAGAAAAAGAAATAATAACAGACAAACATAAACACTTTATTATATAGAAAATATAAAATATAAAACACTTAAATATGAAATATTAATCCTACATTAATGAAAATGAAAAATGAAAAATATAAATGATAACTGAATTCAACGCTAATATATATAGGGGTGTCTGGTGTTGGTGACACTGTGTTGTTGAAATCGTAGCCGTTGCTGATGATGGGGGGGGGGTTCGCAGGTGTTGGTTACGACCCACTGGCTAGTTCTTCACAGTATAGCCTTGAGTATTATATCCCGATGACAGGAAAGCAGGTTCTTTACCGCTGCAATGATGAGGGGTTACGTCCTGCAATTTCATACAGGTGCACAGGTAATTAAATCCAAAAAGGGGAAGTCTCAGGACGTTAGTCCATCTCCACCAGTTTTTCTCGTTGATTGACAGGTGACCCTCTCTGTCATCCAAGCTGAAAAGATATCACTCTCCATGATGAGTACAATACCTAAAAGATGTGGTGATTATTACAACAGTCAACATAGAGCAAGGCTGAAAAGACTAAGTTTATTATTGGTCAAAAGTGAAGCTTTCAACCCATAAATCCACTAGAATACAAGGCAGGCATGTACTTACAGTAGTGCTGGGAGCTGCGAGTCTAGTGATTACTGTTTGGACCAGAGCCCCACACGTCACCTTTCAGGGGGGGGAAGGGGGAAGAAGGAGGGGAAGGGATAGCGGGAGCTAGACTGACCCTACCTTAACAAGCAGCCGGCAGTCAAACTATCACTTTCGGGGTGGGGGAAAAAGGCGGGAATAGCAGGAGCTTGACTTACCCTACCTTAACAAGTAGCCGGCAATGAAATTATTGTTACTATATACTCCCTCGCTACTCCTATCTATTGAACTTTTCCCTCACAGTGTCTAGCATTAGGAATAATATTAGGAGAGAAGTAAATAATGAAAATGATTGTTATAGGAATGCAGTTAGAAGCCTGAGTTGATCTATTACGCACTATGATAACATGAACGCAGTTAAGTATGTTTATGGAGCAACTTGCAATGTGAACAGACTGACTGATGTTGTAGTGGCCAGGCTTAGGCTTAGTTACAAGTTCTTCTGGCAGTTTGGGAGACACACAGTTGATGATCATATGGTCACTGTCTTGAACACTATGTGCTTAGTTGTCCACTTATTGAGGAATACAGAGACAGACAGTATAATAACCTATGTGACACGTCAAGATATCTTATAAATGAAAATAAGATACCAGATATACTAAGCAAATTTCCTCAATTGGCTTGTAACAGATAAGTGAACTGTAGATATATAGATAAAAAAAATATGTGCACCTGTTAACCGTTTGGGGCCTAGTTCCTAGGCCTTTTACTATCCATATGCTCTTGCGCTACCGTCCACAGGATGGATATCGAGTGCACAATTAACTAGCCATTCGGTGGCAAAATCTTAAAAACCATGCAAATTATGTCTGGGTAATCTACATATTTGCTGCTATGTATGATAATCTATGTAACTGTATTTGTGTGTACCTGTACCTGAAAATATACTTAAAACCAAGGAAACGTTACAGAATGAGAGGTAACTGGTTGGTAGGGAACAGGCGACACGGACGGGTAACGCTGGTGAGAAGGGCAGTGTCGAGTAGCTGCGTCCCTCAATCAGTCAATCAAGTTTATTCTCTATAAGGATTACAATACGGGGTTTACAGATTTTGGTTATTGTGTGGTTTACATGTAGTAAAATACTAATTACAGAGGGGGCCACTAGGACACCTAGCATGGCCCGGTGGCCTGGTGGCTAAAGCTCCCGCTTCACACACGGAGGGCCCGGGTTCGATTCCCGGCGGGTGGAAACATTTCGACACGTTTCCTTACGCCTGTTGTCCTGTTCACCTAGCAGCAAATAGGTACCTGGGTGTTAGTCGACTGGTGTGGGTCGCATCCTGGGGGCCACTAGGACACCTAGCATGGCTAGGCATTTCGGGCAAACTTAGATTAATTCTTAACCATAAATTATTACGAATTAAGGAGTAAGTTGACTAAATACTAAGTGACTAAATACTAGTTTGTGAGTTTAGCAATGTGAATGCTTTTGTTTTGTCACAATACATAGTTTCTACATTGGAGTATCACAGGCAAACTTATGACTAGTTAGGAATCATTATTTTAAGATTAAGATTCGTATTTCTGTGTTTATAGTCAAATGGGTGAGCGAGTGTAAGTGTGAACCACCAGGTGGTTTTTATGTAGTTAGTTGACGGGGTGTATCAGGGAGATAAGATGTTTTCTAACGGTAGTTTTGAAGGTGATGAATGTGTCTGCAGTTCTATAGTTTTCAGGTAGGGTGTTCCAGATTTTAGGGCCTTTGACATACATTGAATTTTTGTAAAGGTTTAGTCGGACACGAGGAATGTCGTAGAGATGTTTGTGTCTAGTGTTATGCCCGTGGGTCCTGTCATAGCTATCAAGAAAGCGTTTTAGGCCTCAAGCAGTGCGAAGTAGCCCTTCCACACATAAACGTCACCTCACTTATAACACTCGTAAATCCAGAAATCCTACAGGATTTCTCACACTGTTACAACCATTTGTTGTGGGTTTCGTTGTAGAGTGATAAGGGGGTAGAATTAATAGGTCTTTCTGCTCTTTATAGATTTATTGAGAGGCACTGGAAGCTGAAGATTGAGACACTTATGCAATATATGGGAATATTTATTGAAGAAACGTTTCGCCACAAAGTGGCTTCATCAGTCCAATACAAAGCAGAAAGGTATAGGGAGAGGAGGAGTTTGAGGTAATCAGTCCCTCAGCCTGGAGTCGATGTGTTCAGTCCATCACTCTTGTAGAAAGTACAGCATATGACCGGAGAAGTGGCTTATATACTGTAGTCAGGTGAGTGGAAGCAGGAGGAGGCGGGATCACAGTGGAACCATCCACTAGTGTCAGTAGGTCTTCGTTCAAGGGTTGCACAAGTGTTGAGGAATTCCTGGTATCAAGATCCCATGACGTTGCAGTGTCTGACAGATGTGATAAATGGTTTAAAACCGACAAGTTGATCACGATCATGGGATCTTGATACAAGGAATTCGTCAACACTTGTGCAACCTTTGGACGAAGACCTATTTAAACTAGTGGATGGTCCCACTGTGATCCCTCCTCCTCCTGCTTCCACTCACCACTTCTCCGGCCACATGCTGTACTTTCTACAAGAGTGATGGACTGAACACATCGATTCCAAGCTGAGGGACTGATTACCACAAACTCCTGCTCTCCTTACACATTCCTGCTTAGTATTGGACTGATGAAGTCACTGTGTGGCAAAACGTTTCTTCAATAAAGATTCCAATATGTTGCATAAGTGATTCAATCTTCAACTTGTCGGTTTTAAACCATTTATCATGCTGGAAGCTGCCTGACCCAAGTACGTATTATCCATTCCGCTGCTCAGCCAAAACTAGGGTGACATGAGGATAGCCTCCAGCACCCCGGAGAAGATAACGTATTTACACAGTTCTAGATACCCCAATTCCACCAGGCCTAAAGTCACTGACAACTGGACACTCAGTTATGTAATGGAAAAGGTCGTGTGCCTTCCCTTTTTTTACAGAGCGGAATATGAGATGCTGTATTCACCTAGTTGTGGTTGCAGGGGTCGATTCACAGCTCCTGGCCCCGCCTTTTCACTGGTCGCTGTGGGAGTCAAGATGTGACCCCTATATACATATTCCAACTGTCACTAATGGCTGTGGGTGTACATATGTGGGTGTACATAGTTGATGTACCTTCGCTATTGACACAAAGCTGGAAATTGCTAGTGGAAGGTTTTGATTTAGTTAAGGGCTCCCTAGGGCTCCTAATCTGCGATTTTTATTGAAAAATTTGGATATTAGTATACGAATGATAATTGGTGAATACCTAATGTGATTTGCTTCAAGACTTGAATGCTAGTGGGATTCAGCAATACTGGGCTACTCTTCTTGCATCATGCAACAACCGAATTAAATTTAGTTAACCAATATACGTCAGTAACCTATCTTGTAAACATGTGCACAGACACACAACGGTTATGTTTCTTAATCTTCCTGTACTCGAACCTATCACTCTAAACTGTACAAATGATGTATAAAGAAATTTATAAGCAGATGAAGATATTCATCCATCCATCAGTGTTAGCTCATTTTAAATATGCAAGAGAAGGGGAGCCTTGACTGCATAAGTTGATCAAAATATTGATTGGTCCTTATAGAGTGCTCAGGCAATTAGGAAGTCATAAATCTGAGGTTAAACACCTTTCTATGGACAATCAAAGCAGGAGAGTAGCCAGGAAATGAGCACATAAAAAAAAGGCATTACAAGTACCGATTAATTTTAAATTTGTTATACATTTCTATTTTGGAGTATGGTGTAGGAGGTAGGTTACTGAAAGCAGTGAAGAGTTTTTACGAGGATAGTGAGGCTCAAGTTAGAGTGTGTAGGAAAGAGGGAAATTATTTCCCAGTAAAAGTGGGCCTTAGACAGGGATGTGTGATGTCACCGTGGTTGTTTAATATATTTATAGATGGGGTTGTAAGAGAAGTAAATGCGAGGGTCTTGGCAAGAGGCGTGGAGTTAAAAGATAAAGAATCACACATAAAGTGGGAGTTGTCACAGTTGCTCTTTGCTGATGACACTGTGCTCTTGGGAGATTCTGAAGAGAAGTTGCAGAGATTGGTGGATGAATTTGGTAGGGTGTGCAAAAGAAGAAAATTGAAAGTGAATACAGGAAAGAGTAAGGTTATGAGGATAACAAAAAGATTAGGTGATGAAAGATTGGATATCAGATTGGGGGAGAGAGTATGGAGGAGGTGAATGTATTCAGATATTTGGGAGTGGACGTGTCAGCGGATGGGTCTATGAAAGATGAGGTGAATCATAGAATTGATGAGGGGAAAAGGGTGAGTGGTGCACTTAGGAGTCTGTGGAGACAAAGAACTTTGTCCTTGGAGGCAAAGAGGGGAATGTATGAGAGTATAGTTTTACCAACGCTCTTATATGGGTGTGAAGCATGGGTGATGAATGTTGCAGCGAGGAGAAGGCTGGAGGCAGTGGAGATGTCATGTCTGAGGGCAATGTGTGGTGTGAATATAATGCAGAGAATTCGTAGTTTGGAAGTTAGGAGGAGGTGCGGGATTACCAAAACTGTTGTCCAGAGGGCTGAGGAAGGGTTGTTAAGGTGGTTCGGACATGTGGAGAGAATGGAGAGAAACAGAGTGACTTCAAGAGTGTATCAGTCTGTAGTGGAAGGAAGGCGGGGTAGGGGTCGGCCTAGGAAAGGTTGGAGGGAGGGGGTAAAGGAGGTTTTGTGTGAGAGGGGCTTGGAGTTCCAGCAGGTATGCGTGAGCGTGTTTGATAGGAGTGAATGGAGACAAATGGTTTTTAATACTTGACGTGCTGTTGGAGTGTGAGCAAAGTAACATTTATGAAGGGATTCAGGGAAACCGGCAGGCCGGACTTGAGTCCTGGAGATGGGAAGTACAGTGTCTGCACTCTGAAGGAGGGGTGTTAATGTTGCAGTTTAAAAACTGTAGTGTAAAGCACCCTTCTGGCAAAACAGTGATGGAGTGAATGATGATGAAAGTTTTTCTTTTTCGGGCCACCCTGCCTTGGTGGGAATCGGCCAGTGTGATAATAAAAAAAAAAAAGAATTCTATTTTGTTTTTAAAATTAAAATGCGAAATTGTTGAGACGGCGCCGCTTTTGAAAAATGTGCTCATGAGGGGGGGTCCCCCTCCCTTGCTCTCCCTCTAGCAATTCCACTGAATTTCAAAGGCCTAGAATTTGAAACTAAAAATCCCTGAAGAGGCCTAAGAGTTTTGAGTGGGTTATTCTTGAGAACAATCCTCACAAAACACGGTTCAAAGTATGTCATTGTGTCAGGCCTAGAAGCTAGAATTGTTGTCAATTCCATCTCATTAATCTAAGGACGCCCAGGAGCTTAAATTCATCGTCAAACATCTGTATAATAATAGGAACGGAGATTTGTAAATATTCTTCGTCTTTTTCTATAAATTTGCTTAATCTTATCGTCATTTTTTCCACTGCAAGTCTTTTTCCAGTAACCGAAAGGATGTTGGAAGACAAAATTAAAAAAAAAAAATGGAAAAATTTCTGTTTTTGGACATTAGTGAATCTAAATTTCCAGGTTCAGGGACCCAAAACTTTACTCATATGTAGAAAACATATTTTAGGAGGCCTGAGAGAGTGGCTGTTAATCTAAACTTTAAATTTTGGCACATAAAGTTATATTTATTTTTTTTTATTTTCTTGGGATTGTAAGATTCATGCACTTAAAACAATAGTATTTAATTCTTGTAATTCATAATAATAACAATTAAGTTAATAAAATTTATGCCATATACGTTCTATGAGAAAAAGCAAATTATTCAAAATCTTAACATAAATTCTGAAATTTTAGTTTACACAATGGTCAGGAAATCTCCCCTGAGATATGTATTTCTCTTTCTCTATTTGCTGAGATTTCAAATTAATCTCTATTTTGAGGGTAAAAGTGTTCTTGTCTGATGGTGAGGAAGTTACTAGGCTTAATGACCGTAGTCAAGTTGGAACGCTTTATGGGCGCCCCTCAAGGAAGGTTCCTTGATGTTGGCGAGGGGTTCTTGATCTAGGGGATTGGATCTGTGCTCCAGTTCCCTGAATTAAGCCTGAATAATCCTACGGGTTTAGCACTCCCCCTTGATTGTAATTTAAGGGGCGAGAGAGTTTCCCTGTCTCCTAATTACATGTTCATTTTTCCACTATGATTTACCTTGTCCATAGTTATTGTTGCATTTTTTTCGTCTGCTTTCGTAAGATGAAGTCTAGAATCTTTCCTTAATTTATGGTATGACTTAACGAGACAGAGAGAGAGAGAGAGAGAGAGAGAGAGAGAGAGAGAGAGAGAGAGAGAGAGAGAGAGAGAGAGTTAGAAGATAAATTCTACAGTTTCTAAACTAGAGCTCTTGGACTGTGGTGTTATGAGGGTGAGCGGCAGCGATGATGTTAGCCTGACACATCTCGCGCAAATAAATATTCAAGAAGTAGAGGAAGGAAGAAGAGGTGTGAGTGTGAGGACGAAGGAGGAAAAAAAAGAAGTGGGAAAAGAAGACAATAAATTTAAATATGTTTTAAGAGAAAGCAGCCTGTAAAGATAAAGCAATATTTTTATTATTCAAATATTAACGCATCGGCAGTCTCCCACCAAGGCAGGGTGGCCCGAAAAAGAAAAGCTTTGATTCACTCCATCAATGTCTTGCCAGAGGCGCACTTACACTACACTTATAAAACTGCATCATTAACTCCCCTTCTTTATGGTGCAGACACTATACTTCCCATCTCTAGGACTCGGGCCGGTTCCCCTGAATCCCTTCATAAATGTTACCTCACTCACACTCCAACAGCACGTCAACACATAAAGCAATATATAACGTTAACAATGTTACCAGAAGACAGAATTATCCCACAACAAGGGAAGCCGACACCTTCCATCATTGATCTTCCTTGGCTGGGATCCTCAAACCATATTTCATCTGATACTTAGGACATCGAACCTCTCTCAGCCAGGAATTTAGTCTCATGGGGCGCTGATGTGATCTTAACAAGGTCGAACACAAAAGACATCGCATCACTGCTGCCTTCATTCTGGGTTCCTAGCTCATGACAATACATTACATCTTGTCAGTTCAGTTTATTACCTCCAGAGGTGGTTCCCCATGGCTCGACTGGTAACGTACTCGTCTCTCACTCATAGAAGCCGTGGCTCAATCCCAGACACGGGTGGAAGCGATGGACGTTTCCTAAACATTCACACTGTCTCTGTTCACTTAGTAGTAAGTAGGTACCCGGGCATTAGTCCGGGGAAAGGGGGATAAGATTGAAGTTCGGATGCCATTAGCATTAAGATAGGCCGTCCATGCTGGTGCAGTAACTGCAGTGCCAAATATGCGCAATAAGGTGCACATTTTGTGTGTGTGTGTGTGTGTGTGTGTGTGTGTGTGTGTGTGTGTGTGTGTGTGTGTGTGTGTGTGTGTGTGTGTGTGTGTGTGTGTGTGTGTGTACTCACCTAATTGTACTCACCTAATTGTGGTTGCAGGGGTCGAGACTCAGCTCCTGGCCCCGCCTCTTCACTGATCGCTACTGGATCCTCTCTCTCTCTGCTTCCTGAGCTTTGTCATACCTCTTCTTAAAACTATGTATGGTTCCTGCCTCCACTACTTCACTTGCTAGGCTATTCCACTTGCTGACAACTCTATGACTGAAGAAATACTTCCTAACGTCCCTGTGACTCGTCTGAGTCTTCAGCTTCCAGTTGTGACCCCTTGTCCCTGTGTCCCCTCTCTGGAACATCCTATCTCTGTCCACCTTGTCTATTCCCCGCAGTATCTTGTATGTCGTTATCATGTCTCCCCTGACCCTTCTGTCCTCCAGTGTCGTCAGTCCGATTTCCCTTAACCTTTCCTCGTACGACATTCCCTTGAGCTCTGGGACTAGCCTTGTTGCAAACCTTTGTACTTTCTCTAACTTCTTGACGTGCTTGACCAGGTGTGGGTTCCAGACTGGTGCTGCATACTCCAGTATGGGCCTAACATACACAGTGTACAGTGTCTTGAACGATTCCTTATTAAGGTATCGGAACGCTATTCTCAGGTTTGCCAGGCGCCCGTATACTGCAGCGGTTATTTGGTTGATGTGTGCCTCCGGTGATGTGCTCGGTGTTATGGTCACCCCAAGGTCTTTCTCCCTGAGTGAGGTCTGTAGTCTTTGTCCACCTAGCCTATACTCTGTCTGCGGTCTTCTTTGCCCCTCCCCAATCTTCATGACTTTGCATTTGGCTGGATTGAATTCGAGAAGCCAGTTACTGGACCACATGTCCAGCCTCTCCAGGTCTCTTTGCAGTCCTGCCTCATCCTCGTCCGATTTAATTCTTCTCATCAACTTCACGTCATCTGCGAACAGGGACACTTCAGAGTCTATTCCTTCCATCATGTCGTTCACATATATCAAAAATAGCACTGGTCCTAGAACTGACCCCTGTGGGACCCCGCTCGTAACAGGCGCCCACTGTGATACCTCTTCACGTACCATGACTCGTTGCTGCCTCCCTGTCAGGTATTCCCTTATCCATTGCAGTGCCCTTCCTTTTACGTGTGCCTGATCCTCCAGCTTCTGCACTAATCTCTTGTGGGGAACTGTGTCAAAGGCCTTCCTGCAGTCTAGGAAAACGCAATCTACCCAACCCTCTCTCTCATGTCATACTTCTGTTACCTTGTCATAAAACTCCAGGAGGTTTGTGATTCAAGATTTGCCTTCCATGAACCCATGCTGGTTTTCATTTATAATCTTGTTCCTTTCCAGGTGTTCGACCACTCTCCTCCTGATAATCTTCTCCATGACTTTGCACACAATACATGTCAGAGACACAGGTCTGTAGTTTAGTGCCTCGTTTCTGTTTCCTTTCTTAAATATGGGGACTACATTAGCTGTCTTCCATTTCTCAGGTAGTTGCCCAGTTTCAAGGGATGTGTTGAAGATTGTGGTTAGAGGCACACACAGCATCTCTGCTCCTTCTCTAAGGACCCATGGGGAGATGTTGTCCGGTCCCATCGCCTTTGAGGTGTCAAGGTCACTTAAGAGCTTCTTCACCTCTTCCTCAGTTGTTCGTATGTCATCCAACACTTGTTGGTATATTCCCTCTTGATGTTCCCTTCTGTTCTGTCTTCCCACAGCCCTTCCTGTCTCTACTGTAAAGACTTCCTTAAATCTCCTGTTCAGCTCCTCACATACCTCCTGATCATTTCTTGTGAGTTCTCCACCTTCTGTCCTTAATCTGATCACCTGGTCTTTGACTGTTGTCTTCCTCCTGATGTGGCTATACAACAGTTTCGGGTCTGTCTTGATTTTCGATGCTATGTCATTTTCATACTGTCGCTGGGCCTCCCTCCTTACCTGTGCGTACTCATTCCTGGCTCTGCGACTGATCTCCCTATTTTCGTGTGTTCTCTGCCTTCTGTACTTTTTCCATTCTCTATTGCACTTTGTTTTTGCCTCCTTACACCGTCGGGTGAACCAGGGGCTTGTTCTGGTCTTCCCGTTGTTACTGTTGCCCTTGGGAATGAACCTTTCCACTGCCTCCTTGCATTTTGTTGCTACATATTCCATCATTTCATTTACTGGCTTTCCTGCCAGTTCTCTGTCCCACTGGACCTCCCGCAGGAAGTTCTTCAACCCTATGTAGTCCCCTCTTTTATAGTCAGGCTTTTCCCATTCTACTCCTGTTATTCTCTCCACTTGCAGCTCTACTATGTATTCAAAGCACAGAACCACGTGGTCGCTAGCTCCTAGGGGACTCTCATACTTGATGTCCTCAATGTCTGAGCTGCCCAGGGTGAACACAAGGTCCAATCTTGCTGGTTCATCCTCCCCTCTCACTCTGGTAGTGTCCTTAACATGTTGGTGCATGAGGTTTTCCAGCACCACGTCCAACATCCTGGCTCTCCATGTTTCGGGACCCCCATGTGGCTCCAGGTTTTCCCAGTCAATCTCCCTGTGGTTGAAATCCCCCATAACCAGCAACTTTGCTCTGCTGGAGTGAGCTCTTCTTGCCACCTCAGCAAGTGTGTCCACCATTGCTCTGTTGCTCTCTTCATATTCCTCTCTTGGCCTCCTGCAGTTCTGTGGTGGATTATACATCACTGCAATGACCACTTTGTGTTCCCCCGACTGAAGTGTACCTGCTATGTAGTCTCTTTCTCCCGTCTCATCTATTCCTTCCATTTTCTCGAATTTCCATCTGTTTTTTACGAGCAGAGCAACCCCACCTCCCCCCATGCCCCTTCTATCTTTCCTCATGATCTGGTATCCTGGTGGGAAGATTGCATCTGTTATTGTCTCCATGAGTTTTGTTTCTGTAACTGCTATGATGTCTGGGGACTTCTCATTGATTCTTTCTTGCCATTCCTCATGTTTATTCGTTAATCCATCTGCATTTGTGTACCAAACCTTCAACTTCTGTTCTAATACTGTAACTGTGGTGCGGGGGGTGGAAACAGAGGGATCGGTGTGTGATGGTTGGTTTGGATTGTTCAGTTGCCTTGGGGGTGTCGTGGCTGGAGTCCTTCTGCAGGTGTTTCTGGGGGGTGTGCTTGTCCTTCCATTTGGTCCTGGGTCGTTCTGCTCTCCTTTTTCATTTCCTGTGTGTGTGTGTGTGTGTGTGTGTGTGTGTGTGTGTGTGTGTGTGTGTGTGTGTGTGTGTGTGTACTCACCTATTTGTACTCACCTATTTGTGGTTGCAGGGGTCGAGTCTTAGCTCCTGGCCCCGCCTCTTCACCGGTTGCTACTGGGCCCTCTCTCTCCCCTCTCCATGAGCTTTATCAAACCTCGTCTTAAAACTGTGTATGGTTCCTGCCTCCACTACGTCATTTTCTAGGCTATTCCACTGCCTTACAACTCTATGACTGAAGAAATACTTTCTAATATCTCTCTGACTCATTTGTGTCTTCAACTTCCAATTGTGGCCTCTTGTTTCTGTGTCCCCTCCCTGGAACACCCTGTCTTTGTCCACCTTTTCTATTCCACGCAGTATTTTATGTCGTTATCATGTCTGACCACGAACTTCGTTTTAAAGTCTATCGAAAACCCACCAACCAAAACGATCTTCTCCACTTCTACTCTCACCACGACACCAAAACCAAACGTGGTGTAATTATAGGCTTCTTCCTGCGTGCACTCAGAATCTGCAGCAACGAGTTCCTTGAGGAAGAATGCACTATAATTGAACAAGTATTTTCCAAACTCCACTATCCTCGTCACTTCATCAGAGACTGCAGACGGCGAGCACTAAACATCTTCAACACACCCAGAGAAGACACTGCCGAGAAGAGATACATAGTCCTTCCCACCAACTCCATTGCCAAACATGTTTCCAACATCTTTGCCAAAACATCATTCCAAGTATCTACCTCCACAACCACGACCATCAAGGACATCACCAGTAGTAGGCAGGACAAGCCTCCATCCTCTGCAGGGGTATACATAATCCCTTGTAATGACTGCAACAAGTTATACGTGGGCGAAACATCAAGGGACCTCCAAACACGTATTTCGGAACACCAATACGCAAGCAGGTCTGACGACACAAGGAATGCCTGCGTACAACACCGCAATTCACACAACCACTTGATAAACTACAGAAACTCAAGACTTATCGCCACAGAAGACAACACTCAATACCGAAGAATCCTGGAATCATCACTTATTTCTATATCCGACAACTTCAACCAGAATAGTGGCTTCTATAACATAGCTGAACCACTTGCCAAGAAACTTCTTCATCGCTATCCCACATAAGAACACTGTAGAAGGTCTGCTCACAAACTTGTCCAGTCTCCTTCCCAAGCTACCCAAGTTTTTAGACTCTACAACCCAACTCGGTACATCATCAGATGCAGCATTCTTCACCTGACCTCAGCCGGACTATAAATACTCGCGTTCCTTCCACCCCAGGTAGTTCTGTTTGTGACTTGAAAAAGCCCACTGTGTGGGCGAAACGTAGTCAATAAAGGATCACATTATACTGCATTTGTGTTTATATTGCCATCATGTCTCCCCTGACCCTCCTGTCCTCCAGTGTCGTGTGTGTGTGTGTGTGTACTCACCTAGTTGAGGTTGCAGGGGTCGAATCCAAGCTCCTGGCCCCGCCTCCTCACTGGTCGCTACTAGGTCACTCTCCCTGAACCGTGAGCTTTATCATACCTCTGCTTAAAGCTATGTATGGATCCTGCCTCCACTACATCGCTTCCCAAACTGTGTGTGTGTGTGTTAGTTACCATTTTGTCCTGTGTGTGTGTGTGTGTGTGTGTGTGTGTGTGTGTGTGTGTGTGTGTGTGTGTGTGTGTGTGTGTGTGTGTGTGTGTGTGTGTGTGTGTGTGTGTGTGTGTGTGTGTGCGCGCGCGCGCGCTCGTGTGGGTGTATGACCCACTTAATATTTGTATTTATAACTCATTACAATTGTGACCAGGTGTGGACGTGTCAGTGGTTCATTACTTTGTAATTTGTTCATGACTGTAACCATGTATAGGAGTGAGGCTGATTCATTACCTCTGTAACTTGTCATGATTGTGACCAGATCTACCTGGAGTTCATTACCTCTGTAACTTGCCATGATTGTGACCAGATCTACCTGGAGTTCATTACCTTTGTAACTAGTTCAGCTATCATAACTTTGGGGTCCAGTCCCTGGACCCATTGTGTACCTTTGTAATCTTTTGACTACCACCCACAGGATGGGTATGACTACCGTCCACAAGATGGGTATGACTACCGCCCACAGGATGGATATAACTACCACCCACAGGATGGGTATGACTACCACCCACAGGATGGGTATGACTACCTCCCACAGGATGGGTATGACTACCGCCCACAGGATGGATATAACTACCACCCACAGGATGGGTATGACTACCACCCACAGGATGGGTATGACTACTGCCCACAGGATGGGTATGACTACCACCCACAGGATGGGTATGACTACCGCCCACAGGATGGGTATGACTACCGCCCAAAGGATGGGTATGACTACCACCCATAGGATGGGTATGGGGTGCATAATAAACATATTAAACTAAAATAACTAAGGCGAACAGATTACTTGGATTTATTTCAAGAAGTATAAGTAACAGAAGTCCAAAAGTTATTTTACAGCTCTATACATCACTAGTGAGGCCTCATTTAGATTATGCTACTCAGTTTTGGTCCCCTTACTACTGGATGGATATAGACTCATTAGAGAACATACAGAGAAGAATGACCAAAATGATTTACTGTGTAACGAACCTCCCGTATGAAGATAGACTTAAAGCCTTAAATCTCCACTCTCTGGAGAGACATAGAATGAGGGGAGATATCACTGAAGTGTATAAGTGGATGACGGGCATAAACAAAGCAGATATTAAGAAAATAATGAGGATGTCGAACCAGGTAAGAACCAGAAATATCGGATTTAAGTTTGATAAATTTAGATTTAGAAAGGATATAGGTAAGTACTGGTTTTCGAATAGAGTTGAGGGTTCGTGGAGCAATCTTCCGAGTAGGGTGATAGAGGCTAGGACTTTGGGGACCTTTAAAACGTGATTGGTCAAATCTATAAGTGGGAGGTGTTGGGTTTAATTGGTGTCCAGGGTACGGGAGTAAATTTTTGGGTAGTTTTGGGTAGGGGTGGTTTTGATAAGGACCTGCCTTGTATGGGCCAGTAAGCCTTCTGCAGTGTTCCTCCATTCTTATATTCTTATGTGTCATACTCTAGTGTCACACTATAGTGTCACACTCTTAGTGTGTCGTACTGTAGTTTGTCATACTGGAGTATGTCATACTTTAGTCTGTCAAACTCTAGTGTGTCACACTCTAGTATGCCATACTGAAGTGTGTCATACTCTAGTGTGTCACTCTAGTGTGTCACACTCTAGTGTGTCACACTCTAGTGTGTCACTCTAGTGTGTCACTCTAGTGTATCGCACTCTAGTGTGTCACACTCTAGTGTGTCACTCTAGTGTGTCACACTCTAGTGTGTCACACTCTAGTGTGTCACTCTAGTGTGTCACTCTAGTGTATCGCACTCTAGTGTGTCACACTCTAGTGTGTCACTCTAGTGTGTCACTCTAGTGTGTCACTCTAGTGTGTCACTCTAGTGTGTCACTCTAGTGTGTCACACTCTAGTGTGTCACTCTAGTGTGTCACACTCTAGTGTGTCACTCTAGTGTGTCACTCTAGTGTATCGCACTCTAGTGTGTCACACTCTAGTGTGTCACTCTAGTGTGTCACTCTAGTGTGTCACACTCTAGTGTGTCACTCTAGTGTGTCACTCTAGTGTGTCACTCTAGTGTGTCACTCTAGTGTGTCACTCTAGTGTGTCACACTCTAGTGTGTCACTCTAGTGTGTCACTCTAGTGTGTCACACTCTAGTGTGTCACTCTAGTGTGTCACTCTAGTGTGTCACTCTAGTGTGTCACACTCTAGTGTGTCACTCTAGTGTGTCACTCTAGTGTGTCACTCTAGTGTGTCACACTCTAGTGTGTCACTCTAGTGTGTCACACTCTAGTGTGTCACTCTAGTGTGTCACACTCTAGTGTGTCATACTCGAGGTTTGTTCTTCAACAGCTGCTGCTTCAACATCACTGCAACATCAACATCATTGCAACATCAACATCAACATCATTGCAACATCAACATCATGGCAACATCATCATTGCAACATCAACATCAACATCATTGCAACATCAACATCATGGCAACATCAACATCACTGCAACATCAACATCAACATCATTGCAACATCATCATTGCATCAGCATTGCAACATCAACATCATTGCAACATCAACATTATTGCAACATCATCATCATTGCATCAGCATTGCAACACCAACATTATTGCAACATCAACATCATTGCAACATCAACATCACTGCAACATCAACATCATTGCAACACCAACATCATTGCAACACCAACATCATTGCAACATCAACATCATTGCAACATCAACATCATTGCAACACCAACATCATTGCAACACCAACATCATTGCAACATCAACATCACTGCAACATCAACATCATTGCAACACCAACATCATTGCAACACCAACATCACTGCAACATCAACATCATTGCAACAGCAACATCATTGCAACACCAACATCATTGCAACATCAACATCATTGCAACATCAACATTATTGCAACATCAACATCATTGCAACACCAACATCATTGCAACATCAACATCATTGCAACATCAACATTATTGCAACACCAACATCATTGGAACATCAACATCATTGCAACATCAACATTATTGCAACATCAACATCATTGCAACATCAACATCATTGCAACATCAACATCATTGCAACACCAACATCATTGCAACATCAACATTATTGCAACACCAACATCATTGCAACATCAACATCATTGCAACATCAACATCATTGCAACACCAACATCATTGCAACATCAACATCATTGCAACATCAACATTATTGCAACATCAACATCATTGCAACACCAACATCATTGCAACATCAACATCATTGCAACATCAACATTATTGCAACATCAACATTATTGCAACATCAACATTATTGCAACATCAACATCATTGCAACATCAACATCATTGCAACACCAGCATCATTGCAACATCAACATCATTGCAACATCAACATCATGGCAACATCAACATCATTGCAACATCAACATCACTGCAACATCAACATCATTGCAACATCAACATCATTGCAACATCAACATCACTGCAACATCAACATCATTGCAACATCAACATCATTGCAACATCAACATCATTGCAACATCAACATTGCAACATCAACATCATTGCAACATGCAAGTCATCTGTATCTGTACTTTAAGCCCCATAATTATTGCAATTAAACAATATTTAATTAGCCTAAAATAAGTCTCAAAAGTGGATGATATAACAGCTGTGTAAAGTGCTCCCCAACCATCAACTTGACACATGCACATTAGTTAGTTAGTTTAATATGTTTATTATGCACCCCATACCCATCCTGAGGGCGGTAGTCAAAAGATTACAGAGGTACATAATGGGTCCAGGGACTGGACTCCAAAGTTTTGATAGCTGAGCAAGTTACAAAGGTAATGAACTCACAATTGTTTTACTGTCAAATTTGGTCGTTTTTTAGCATTATCTTTGTAAAAGGCTCTACTTTAGAAAGTTATTTTTTAAGACTGCAGCTTAGCAAGAACTCCAACACAAACATTACCTTCGACAGTTCCTTGGGCAAGATTATCACTCAAACTAGAATCAAGTCACTGACCAACAAGCCAGGATAGCTTGATGTACAACAAGGCAGGATAGCTTGTTGATGAACAACTACAAGCCAGAATAGCTTCTTGATCTACAACAAGCCAGGATAATTTGATGTAAAATTACAAGCCAGGATAGCTTGTTGATGTGCAACTACAATCCTGGATACCTTGTGCAGCTACAAGCCAGGATAGCTTGTTGTTGATATACAACTACAAGCCAGGATAGCTTGTTGATGTACAACTACAAGCCAGAATAGCTTCTTGATCTACAACTACAAGCCAGGATAATTTGATGTAAAATTACAAGCCAGGATAGCTTGTTGATGTGCAACTACAATCCTGGATACCTTGTGCAGCTACAAGCCAGGATAGCTTGTTGTACAAGCCAGGATAGCTTGTTAATGTGCAACTACAAGCCAGGATAGTTTGTTGATATACAACTACAAGCCAGGATAGCTTGTTGATGTACAACAAGCCAAGATAACTTGTTGCTGATGTACTACAAGCCAGGATATCTTGTTGATGCACAACTACAAGCCAAGATAGCTTTTTGATATACAACAAGCCAGGATAGGTTGTTGATGTACAACAAGCCAGGATAGCTTCTTGTACAACTACAAGCCATGATAGCTTGTACAACAAGCAAGGATAGCTTCTTGATCTACAATTACAAGCCAGGATAGTTTGTTGATTTACAACTACAAGCCAGGATAGCTTGTTGATGTACAACTACAAGCCAGGATAGCTTGTTGATGTACAAATACAAACCAGGATAGCTTGTTGTACAACTACAAGCCAGGATAGCTTGTTGTACAAGCCAGGATAGCTTGTTGTACAACTACAAGCCAGGATAGCTTGTTGTACAAGCCAGGATAGCTTGTTGTACAAGCCAGGATATCTTGTTGATTTACAACTACAAGCCAAGATAGCTTGTTGATGTACAACAAGCCAGGATAGCTTGTTGATGTACAATCCAGGATAGCTTGTTGATGTACAACTACAAGCCAGGATAGCTTGTTGATTTACAAATACATGCCAGGATAGCTTGTACAGCTACAAGCAAGGATAGCTTGTTGATGTACAACTACAAGCCAGGACAGCTTGTTGTTGATGTACAATTACAAGCCAGGATAGCTTGTTTATGTACAACAAGAAGCCAGGATAGCTTGTTGATGTACAATTACAAGCCAGGATAGCTTGATGTACAGTTACAAGCCAGGATAGCTTGCTGTTCATGTACAACTACAAGCCAGGACAGCTTGTTGATCTACAACAAGCCAGGATGGCTTGATCTACAACAAGCCAGGATAGCTTGTTGATCTACAACAAGCCAGGATAGCTTGTTGATCTACAACAAGCCAGGATAGCTTGTTGTTGATCTACAACAAGCCAGGATAGCTTGTTGATCTACAACAAGCCAGGATAGCTTGTTGATCTACAACAAGCCAGGATAGCTTGTTGTTGATCTACAACAAGCCAGGATAGCTTGTTGTTGATCTACAACAAGCCAGGATAGCTTGTTGATCTACAACAAGCCAGGATAGCTTGTTGATCTACAACAAGCCAGGATAGCTTGTTGTTGATCTACAACAAGCCAGGATAGCTTGTTGTTGATCTACAACAAGCCAGGATAGCTTGTTGTTGATCTACAACAAGCCAGGATAGCTTGTTGATCTACAACAAGCCAGGATAGCTTGTTGATCTACAACAAGCCAGGATAGCTTGTTGTTGATCTACAACAAGCCAGGATAGCTTGTTGTTGATCTACAACAAGCCAGGATAGCTTGTTGTTGATCTACAACAAGCCAGGATAGCTTGTTGATCTACAACAAGCCAGGATAGCTTGTTGATCTACAACAAGCCAGGATAGCTTGTTGATCTACAACAAGCCAGGATAGCTTGTTGTTGATCTACAACAAGCCAGGATAGCTTGTTGTTGATCTACAACAAGCCAGGATAGCTTGTTGTTGATCTACAACAAGCCAGGATAGCTTGTTGTTGATCTACAACAAGCCAGGATAGCTTGTTGATCTACAACAAGCCAGAATAGCTTGTTGATCTACAACAAGCCAGGATAGCTTGTTGTTGATCTACAACAAGCCAGGATAGCTTGTTGTTGATCTACAACAAGCCAGGAAAGCTTGTTGATCTACAACAAGCCAGGATAGCTTGTTGTTGATCTACAACAAGCCAGGATGGCTTGTTGATCTACAACAAGCCAGGATAGCTTGTTGATCTATAACAAGCCAGGATAGCTTGTTGATCTACAACAAGCCAGGATAGCTTGTTGATCTACAACAAGCCAGGATAGCTTGATCTACAACAAGCCAGGATAGCTTGTTGATCTATAACAAGCCAGGATGGCTTATTGATCTACAACAAGCCAGGATAGCTTGTTGATCTATAACAAGCCAGGATGGCTTATTGATCTACAACAAGCCAGGATAGCTTGTTGATCTACAACAAGCCAGGATAGCTTGTTGATCTATAACAAGCCAGGATGGCTTATTGATCTACAACAAGCCAGGATAGCTTGTTGATCTACAACAAGCGAGGATAGCTTGTTGATCTACAACAAGCCAGGATAGCTTGTTGTTGATCTACAACAAGCCAGGATAGCTTGTTGATCTACAACAAGCCAGGATAGCTTGTTGATCTACAACAAGCCAGGATAGCTTGTTGTTGATCTACAACAAGCCAGGATAGCTTGTTGTTGATATACAACAAGCCAGGATAGCTTGTTGATCTACAACAAGCCAGGATAGCTTGTTGATCTACAACAAGCCAGGATAGCTTGTTGTTGATCTACAACAAGCCAGGATAGCTTGTTGTTGATCTACAACAAGCCAGGATAGCTTGTTGTTGATCTACAACAAGCCAGGATAGCTTGTTGATCTACAACAAGCCAGGATAGCTTGTTGATCTACAACAAGCCAGGATAGCTTGTTGTTGATCTACAACAAGCCAGGATAGCTTGTTGTTGATCTACAACAAGCCAGGATAGCTTGTTGTTGATCTACAACAAGCCAGGATAGCTTTTTGATCTACAACAAGCCAGGATAGCTTGTTGATCTACAACAAGCCAGGATAGCTTGTTGATCTACAACAAGCCAGGATAGCTTGTTGTTGATCTACAACAAGCCAGGATAGCTTGTTGTTGATCTACAACAAGCCAGGATAGCTTGTTGTTGATCTACAACAAGCCAGGATAGCTTGTTGTTGATCTACAACAAGCCAGGATAGCTTGTTGATCTACAACAAGCCAGAATAGCTTGTTGATCTACAACAAGCCAGGATAGCTTGTTGTTGATCTACAACAAGCCAGGATAGCTTGTTGTTGATCTACAACAAGCCAGGATAGCTTGTTGATCTACAACAAGCCAGGATAGCTTGTTGTTGATCTACAACAAGCCAGGATGGCTTGTTGATCTACAACAAGCCAGGATAGCTTGTTGATCTATAACAAGCCAGGATAGCTTGTTGATCTACAACAAGCCAGGATAGCTTGATCTACAACAAGCCAGGATAGCTTGTTGATCTATAACAAGCCAGGATGGCTTATTGATCTACAACAAGCCAGGATAGCTTGTTGATCTATAACAAGCCAGGATGGCTTATTGATCTACAACAAGCCAGGATAGCTTGTTGATCTACAACAAGCCAGGATAGTTTGTTGATCTATAACAAGCCAGGATGGCTTATTGATCTACAACAAGCCAGGATAGCTTGTTGATCTACAACAAGCGAGGATAGCTTGTTGATCTATAACAAGCCAGGATGGCTTATTGATCTACAACAAGCCAGGATAGCTTGTTGATCTATAACAAGCCAGGATGGCTTATTGATCTACAACAAGCCAGGATAGCTTGTTGATCTACAACAAGCCAGGATAGCTTGTTGATCTACAACAAGCCAGGATAGCTTGTTGATCTACAACAAGCCAGGATAGCTTGTTGTTGATCTACAACAAGCCAGGATAGCTTGTTGTTGATCTACAACAAGCCAGGATAGCTTGTTGTTGATCTACAACAAGCCAGGATAGCTTGTTGTTGATCTACAACAAGCCAGGATAGCTTGTTGATCTACAACAAGCCAGAATAGCTTGTTGATCTACAACAAGCCAGGATAGCTTGTTGTTGATCTACAACAAGCCAGGATAGCTTGTTGTTGATCTACAACAAGCCAGGATAGCTTGTTGATCTACAACAAGCCAGGATAGCTTGTTGTTGATCTACAACAAGCCAGGATGGCTTGTTGATCTACAACAAGCCAGGATAGCTTGTTGATCTATAACAAGCCAGGATAGCTTGTTGATCTACAACAAGCCAGGATAGCTTGATCTACAACAAGCCAGGATAGCTTGTTGATCTATAACAAGCCAGGATGGCTTATTGATCTACAACAAGCGAGGATAGCTTGTTGATCTATAACAAGCCAGGATGGCTTGTTGATCTACAACAAGCCAGGATAGCTTGTTGATCTACAACAAGCCAGGATGGCTTATTGATCTACAAGAAGCCAGGATGGCTTACTGATCTACAACAAGCCAGGATGGCTTGTTGATCTACAACAAGCCAGGATGGCTTGTTGTGTGCCTACAACTATAAGCCAGAATGGCTTGTTGTAGAACCAGCCTTCACAAGCGGTCCAGTGGTTAGAGCATTGTGAACGTTGTCTCGCTTCTCACGAGGCAGGCCAAGGTAGCATGGAATCGATCCCTGGCATGCCACAGATTGATAATGATTCAATACCACTTGTTTTGTGATTTCATTTACAAATAAGTTGCTCGTAGAGACTGGTATTCAAATGGGATTGAAAATAGCCACGTATGTCCTCTCACTAACTCATTACATTTCAACTTAAGGCACCTAAAATGGAGGAATATAGCAAATAATATTGTTGCAGTAATAACACCAGGAGGCAGCTCTGATGAAAACTCACACTCACACGAGCTTTTAAATCTCTGCACAAAATTCAATTTAAACCAGCAAATAATAGAGCCTACTAGACTGGAGAATACACTAGACCTCATCTTCACTAACAATGATGATCTGATAAGAAATGTCACCATATCAAAGACAATATACTCAGATCACAACATAATTGAGGTTCAGACATGTATGCGCGGAGCCCCAGACCGACAAAATGTGATTAGTCACGAGGGAGCATTCACCAAATTCAACTTCAATAACAAAAACATAAAGTGGGACCAAGTAAACCAAGTCCTAACCGATATAAGCTGGGAAGATATACTAAGCAACACAGACCCCAACTTATGCCTAGAACAGATTAACTCGGTGGCACTCGATGTATGCACAAGGCTTATTCCTCTAAGAAAAAGGAGGAGTAGATGTAAAATAGAAAGAGACAGGCGCTCCCTTTACAGGCGACGGAAAAGAATAACAGAGCGGCTAAAAGAGGTCAATATATCTGAAATGCGTAGGGAGACACTGGTCAGAGAAATAGCAAATATCGGACTTAGGCTAAAGGAATCTTATAGGAGTCAGGAATCGCGGGAAGAACTAAAAGCCATAAATGAAATCGAAAGAAACCCAAAGTATTTCTTCTCCTATGCAAAATCAAAGTCGAGAACAACGTCCAGTACTGGGCCCCTACTTAAACAAGATGGGTCCTACACAGATGACAGCAAGGAAATGAGTGAGCTACTCAAGTCCCAATATGACTCAGTTTTTAGCAAGCCGCTAACCAGACTGAGAGTCGAAGATCAAAATTAATTTTTTATGAGAGAGCCACAGAATTTGGTTAACACAAGCCTATCTGATGTTATCCTGACGCCAAATGACTTCGAAAAGGCGATAAATGACATGCCCATACACTCTGCCCCAGGGCCAGACTCATGGAACTCCGTGTTCATCAAGAACTGCAAGAAGCCCCTATCACGAGCCTTTACCATCCTATGGAGAGGGAGAATGGACACGGGGGTCGTCCCACAGTTACTAAAAACAACAGACATGTCCCCACTCCACAAAGGGGGCAGTAAAGCAACAGCAAAGAACTACAGACCGATAGCACTAACATCCCATATCTTAAAAATCTTTGAAAGGGTCCTAAGAAGCAAGGTCACCACCCATCTAGAAATCCATCAGTTACACAACCCAGGGCAACATGAGTTTAGAACAGGTCGCTCCTGTCTGTCTCAACTATTGGATCACTACGACAAGGTCCTAGATGCACTAGAAGACAAAAAGAATGCAGGTGTAACATATACAGACTTTGCAAAAGCCTTCGACAAGTGTGACCATGGCGTAATAGCGCACAAAATGCGTGCTAAAGGAATAACAGGAAAAGTCGGTCGATGGATCTATAATTTCCTCACTAACAGAACACAGAGAGTAGTAGTCAACAGAGTAAAGTCCAAGGCAGCTACGGTGAAAAGCTCTGTTCCACAAGGCACAGTACTCGCTCCCATCTTGTTCCTCATCCTCATATCTGACATAGACAAGGATGTCAGCCACAGCACCGTGTCTTCCTTTGCAGATGACACCCGAATCTGCATGACAGTGTCTTCCTTTGCAGACACTGCAAGGCTCCAGGCGGACATCAACCAAATCTTTCAGTGGGCTGCAGAAAACAATATGAAGTTCAACGATGAGAAATTTCAATTACTCAGATATGGTAAACACGAGGAAATTAAATCTTCATCAGAGTAGAAAACAAATTCTGGCCACAAAATAGAGCGAAACACCAACGTCAAAGACCTGGGAGTGATCATGTCGGAGGATCTCACCTTCAAGGACCATAACATTGTATCAATCGCATCTGCTAGAAAAATGACAGGATGGATAATGAGAACCTTCAAAACTAGGGAGGCCAAGCCCATGATGACACTCTTCAGGTCACTTGTTCTATCTAGGCTGGAATATTGCTGCACACTAACAGCACATTTCAAGGCAGGTGAAATTGCTGACCTAGAAAATGTACAGAGAACCTTCACGGCGCGCATAACGGAGATAAAACACCTCAATTACTGGGAGCGCTTGAGGTTCCTGAACCTGTATTCCCTGGAACACAGGCGGGAGAGATACATGATTATATACACCTGGAAAATCCTAGAGGGACTAGTACCGAACTTGCACACGAAAATCACTATCTACGAAAGCAAAAGACTTGGCAGACGATGCACCATCCCCCCAATGAAAAGCATGGGTGTCACTAGCACGTTATGAGACAATACAGTAAGTGTCAGGGGCCCGAGACTGTTCAACTGCCTCCCAGCATACGTAAGGGGGATTACCAACAGACCCCTGGCAGTCTTCAAGCAGGCACTGGACAAGCACCTAAAGTCGGTTGCTGACCAGCCGGGCTGTGGCTCGTACGTTGGTTTGCGTGCAGCCAGCAGTAACAGCCTGGTTGATCAGGCTCTGATCTACCAGGAGGCCTGGTCACAGACCGGGCCGCGGGGGCGTTGACCCCCGGAACTCTCTCCAGGTAAACTCCAGGTAAACAGTTGTGACCGGGTGTGGACGTGTCAGTAGCTCATCACTTTGTAATTTGTTCATGATTGTAACCATGTATAAAAGTGTAGATTGTTCATTACCTTTGTAACTTGCCACGATTGTGACCTGATCTACCTGGAGTTCATTGCCTTTGTAACTTGCCATGATTGTGACCAGGCCTACCTGGAGTTCATTACCTTTGTAACTTGCCATGATTGTGACCAGATCTACCTGGAGTTCATTACCTTTGTAACTTGCCATGATTGTGACCAGGTCTACCTGGAGTTCATTACCTTTGTAACTTGCCACGATTGTGACCAGGTCTACCTGGAGTTCATTACCTTTGTAACTTGCCATGATTGTGACCAGATCTACCTGGAGTTCATTACCTTTGTAACTTGCCATGATTGTGACCAGATCTACCTGGAGTTCATTACCTTTGTAACTTGCCATGATTGTGACCAGATCTAACTGGAGTTCATTACCTTTGTAACTTGCCACGATTGTGACCAGGTCTACCTGGAGTTCATTACCTTTGTAACTTGCCATGATTGTGACCAGATCTACCTGGAGTTCATTACCTTTGTAACTTGCCATGATTGTGACCAGATCTAACTGGAGTTCATTACCTTTGTAACTTGCCACGATTGTGACCAGGTCTACCTGGAGTTCATTACCTTTGTAACTTGCCACGATTGTGACCAGTTCTACCTGGAGTTCATTACCTTTGTAACTTGCCACGATTTCGACCAGGTCTACCTGGAGTTCATTACCTTTGTAACTTGCCTCGATTGTGACCAGGTCTAACTGGGGTTCATTACCTTTGTAACTTGCTCAGCTATCATAACTTTGGGGTCCAGTCCCTGGACCCATTATGTACCTCAGTAATGGTTTGACTACCGCCCACAGGATGGGTATGGGGTGCATATTAAACTAAAACAAGCTCTATGAATCACGCCCAGTCCCACTGGTTGCATAGTGTTCGTAGGATTTTGTCTCGCTTCCCACGAGGCTCGCCAAGTTAGCACGGGATCGATCCACGAATATGCCAGCTTTGTCCCTCTTCTTGTAGTCTTCCTTCAACTATCATAGAAAAATATTTACTCATCTTCACTATCTAAATTCAGTCATTCCTTAAGACCAGTGAATCAGCTTGATATAACAGGACGTCCCCTTAAAACTGTACCATTGTGTATTTAACTATCTTGAGTATTATACATTTAATAGTTAATTATACAAATCCTTCATAATATTCGATGTCTACATCGTAAGTAGTTTTTAAGCATTAGAATTAGTTTGCCTGAAATGCATAGCATACACGTAGCTTTCTTTTGCACATTGAGAGACAACACAATAAGTGTCAGGGGCTCAAGACTGTTCAACTGCCTCCCAGCATACATAAGGGGGATTACGAATAGACCCCTGGCTGTCTTCAAGAAGGCACTGGATAGGCACCTAAAATCAGTACCTGGCCAACCGGGCTGTGGCTCGTACATCAGCTTGTGTGCGGTCAGCAGTAACAGCCTGGTTGATCAGACCCTGATCCACCATGAGGCCTGGTCTCAGACCGAGCCGCGGGGGCGTTGAGCCCCGAAACTCTCACCAGGTAAACTCCAAGTGAACCTAACAATGTTTGCATGTAATCTATATACATATTTTTTTTATTCGCCAGTACTTTCCCGGTCTGGGTCTTTTCCAAGTAGTGGTGACGCGGCCTTGTAAAGACTTGAATCTGAATTAGTGTTGATATTACGTAATATTATGTATGTTTATGTGGGTTTATTGTAAGACTTGGTAATTTTAAGAAATTAATATTAAAAATTCAATTATTTTCGACTATATTCAACATTTGAACTACACAATTTAAACGTGTAGATATAAAAAATAAATTTACCGTACTTATAAATGGGATACTAAGAATCAAGATTTTTAATATACTTTAATAACTCTAAAAGGACCATTGCTACATTGTTATTCCTGTTTGATAAGTAAAAAATATTTTTCACACATTACGTGAAGAACATCAAATTACCTACGAAATCACCATATATGAGACTCAATTTTATATATGTACAGAGCTGCTGGTTCCTCACTTAACATTATTTGCATTTTATCTGAATATCCACTTCATATTAGAATCCCATACTAATATTTATGTATTGTATACAGTTATGTATTTACTGAATCAAAGTTCTTTCTTAAATAATGTAACTACAGATTTCTTTGAAAGATGATGTAAAATAAAATCAATGAAAATATAAATTATCTAGACATATGCGGCAGATTTAAGGGCGAGGCTATAATACTGGGTATAACAATGTCATGACAATGTGAATTGTCACTAATTAACTGTCATAGATTAGTGTGGAATCAGGTTTCATCTTCCATTTCAACCGAACCTAATAAAATTTCTGGTGGGCGCTCTCACAGGTCTATTATCCAGCACTGACTCGCTGGTTTCAGAGGATGATGCTGGGTGTTCGACAAATCCATCAAATCTGCCGAATCTCAGAAAGTTGTGGTTGCGGCCGAAGCGCAAAAAGCCTCGGTTATACCCGTTTGTTTACGTCCTTTGTTTCCGCAGAAGAGAATTCGTTAATCATTTCATCTTCTGGACGGATATTTCTGGCCCAGGCGGAGGGGCTGTAATAAGGCAGTGATACATATACACCTGGAACAGCTCTCTTCCAGCGCTGAGAATTTATCTTCCCTGATTCAGAAGACTTAATGTTGTGGGATGATGATAGGTTTTGCTGCACTTGTTCAGATATGTTTTCCAGGAATTTGGATTTCACACCGCAGCCATCTTGTGGTTGGGAACTGAGCTGACAGTCGGCGGAGCGGCCGAACCTCAGGAAATTGCGTGAAGGATCACGGCCGAACCTCAGGAAATTGCGTGAAGGATCACGGCCGAACCTCAGGAAATTGCGTGAAGGATCACGGCCGAACCTCAGGAAATTGCGTGAAGGATCTGAGGAAATTGCGTGAAGGATCACGGCCGAACCTCAGGAAATTGCGTGAAGGATCACGACCGAACCTCAGGAAATTGCGTGAAGAATCGCGACCGAAACGTAGAAAGTTGCGACTTCGTTTCTCAACCGAATTAGTGAGTTCCTCGTTGCCATTGTTGTCATAGTCGTCGTAGTTGCTGCGTCCGAATCTGTTAACACGAAAATGTTCATTTAATTATGCATTTTGTGATTTTTTTTTAAATATTTAAGTGTTTTTTTTTATAGAATTTTATTTGCAAAAATCCATTAAAACATTTCCCGTAAATTTTGTGAATTTTCAGTCTTTATTTAAAAGTTTGCTACAATATTTTATTACCATTTATTTGTTGCTCTTTCCTATATTCCTATATTCTAGTCAGAAAATGTTGAAAAAAAGAGTTAATATATTCAACGCTTTCACAATTTGAGAATTTAATTTCTGTAAGTATATAAAAGCCAATCATTAAGAATTAGATGCCTATAAAAGTAACAGAAATTTGGAGTACGAGGTTTTTCAGCTGTACAGACCTGAGGAAATTGCGACCTCCTCTCTTGTTTTCCACATGATTGCTACAAGAAATGGAGAAATAATATAGAGATAATTATAAATGAATAGAATAATTTTGCTAACGAGCAATTGAGGATGAAAACAAATATTACCAAATTACCAATTATTCCAGTACTCCATGACATTTTGTGTTTAGTATTAACTGATACAAATATTCGTATGTACATGCACTTTCCACTACATACACTTCCCTAAATTATGTCCACAGGCAATTATATCTACATAAATATTTTGATAAAATTCATTAATAAATTTAAACGCAAGAATACGCAAGATGACGAAGATCACTACGGATATTTGAAGCTGCCACAAATGTTGTTGTAATGAAAATTCTGAGACTTTTGAGGGAAGGTGTGAGTAAGAAATACCCAGCGTTGTGGGCTTCCAACGATGACAATGTCCAGCGTTGTGGGCTTCCAACGATGACAATGTCCAGCGTTGTGGGCTTCCAACGATGACAATGTCCAGTGCTCACGCAGCATATTTTATCTAAAGTTTTCTGGCCAAAAACACCATGTTGATCATTTCCCACCCTCCCTAGTACCCATATATAACTCCTTGTGACTTCATTCTTTCCACAAAAATAAAATGGAAGTCAGGAGGCAGTGTGGTATATATTCAAGAAAGCTCTCTCTGTATACTTTATTTTTTCCGCAGTCCGAAAACTTTGCAAAACCTCTTATGATATTTGCCCAGCAGAAAGATAAAATTAGTTCTGTTAGTGCTAAGGTCATGTTGGTGCCATGGGGAAAAAATGGCCGGTCCATCAGATAAGGCCGTTGTTATGTGCTCGCTCTGTTGCAGTCCACTTCATTATAGTGATTTCATTAGCCAATGAGAAGAGGCGTGCTCGGTGGGACCTACAAGAGGCGTGCTCGGTGGGACCTACAAGAGGCGCGCTCGGTGGGACCTACAAGAGGCGTGCTCGGTGGGACCTACAAGAGGCGCGCTCGGTGGGACCTACAAGAGGTGCGCTCGGTGGGACCTACAAGAGGCGTGCTCGGTGGGCCCTACAAAAGGCGTGCTCGGTGGGACCTACAAGAGGCGCGCTCGGTGGGACCTACAAGAGGCGCGCTCGGTGGGACCTACAAGAAGCGTGCTCGGTGGGACCTACAAGAGGCGTGCTAGGTGGGCCCTAAAAGAGGCGCGCTCGGTGGGACCTACAAGAGGCGTGCTAGGTGGGCCCTAAAAGAGGCGCGCTCGGTGGGACCTACAAGAGGCGTGCTAGGTGGGCCCTAAAAGAGGCGTGCTCGGTGGGCCCTACAGGCTAATAGTAACTAATACAAGCTTCAGCAAATCGTAGGCGTTTGGCATTTCTTCTTCAAGACGAATCGTCACTGAGATAAATTCTGTTGGTAAAGAACAAGACAAGTATATTACCTATAGCCACCTGCTCGCAGATGCTCGCGCCTCATCTGTAAAGCTTTTGGTTGTGCAGCTGATTGATGAACACAAATAATTTTAAAGCTGTGATTTTTTTTAGTTTCAAGGGCTCGGGTGGGACCCTTAGGAAGCTTTTTAGGCGAGTACTTTGCCAATGACAATTTAATGATAGTTTTAACTGGTACTGGTTATTTTAAATTGTTATTTTCCAAGTGAGTTTTGCTCATGCAATACAAAAAATATATATATATTGAATTATTTTAAAATTGTTTATCCTGTTTGCTGCATATCTTCATTGCGATGGTTCATAGGGGATCTGTTGGGTGAAATTGCTTTTAAATTTCAAAGTAACCTACCTATGGCTAACTTTACCTTTAGTCCGGCCAGTTATAGGATGCGATACCATGTCCCATTTTGCTGGCAGATGCAATACTGTATGGGACACCTGGATTAACCTATAATAATGTACGAGTGGAATTCAGTGCTTAAGATGCTTCTCTATACTCATAAAAAACCATTCTTGAGAATTAGTAACGAGTTATTGTATTGCTGTGATATCGCACAAAAGTCAGTATGTCTGTTTTACTAATCTGTGAGCAGCCATTTGCTCAAAAAATGTAGGGGGGTGTTATCAAAAGCGTAAACAAACATTGAGCCAGCAGACGAGGATGGTTGAATACCAAGCTAACTCCCGCTGGTATGAGATGATGGTTGCAGCCCCTAACATTTATTCTCTCAGTATTTGGGATGAACCAAGACAGAAATTGGTTTGAAACCCGCCTTTACCATACTAACAGAAGCAACCGCTGCATGTCGAGCCTCCAACACTGAAATAATGATGTAGAGAATATCTAGTTTTTCAAACTAGATGAATAATAAAAAGATATTTAATTAATCACTTGCTCACCTCAAGTAGTTTCCATTAGGAAAACCTTCATCTAAATCCTCCTGACTGACTATGTACAGGCCATCAACAATGCCCATCAGTTCACTGCTCTGAGTAACTGTGAAGAACTATGTGGAGACTGACACAGTAACTGTGGAGACTAACACAGTAACTGTGGAGAACTATGTGGAGACTAACACAGTAACTGTGAAGAGCTATGATGAGACTAACACAGTAACTGTAGAGAACTATGTGGAGACTAACACAGTAACTGTGGAGAACTATGTGGAGACTAACACAGTAACTGTGGAGAACTATGTGGAGACTAACACAGTAACTGTGGAGAACTATGTGCAGACTAACAAAGTAACTGTAGACAACTATGTGGAGACTAACACAGTAACTGTGGAGAACTATGTGGAGACTAACACAGTAACTGTGGAGAAATATGTGGAGACTAACACAGTAACTGTGGAGAACTATGTGGAGACTGACACAGTAACTGTGGAAAACTATGTGGAGACTGACACAGTAACTCTGGAGAACTATGTGGAGACTGACACAGTAACTGTGGAGAACTATGTGGAGACTAACACAGTAACTGTGGAGAACTATGTATACTATAACATTATATCCGTCTAAAATAATGAGGAAATGTTGAACTAATGTTGATTCAACATCATGAAAAAGAATACTTAGTCAAACAGAGGATCTCATAAAGTAGAAATAGCCAAACTCAATTTTATGTAACAAATCTGCTTTGGATCTTTGTCCAAACATTTTGATCCTAAAGGGCAATTCCTAATCATGTTCACCCTTCAGGGGAGGACACCTTAATGCTGGTAAAAGGCTCTTGATCCAAAGATTTGGAGCACCTCTTCCATTGGATAGAATATGATTGTGTCCCATTAGATGCGCTGTAAAACCTAAACTAGGAGTATATTGATCGATTCAGCATCGGTGCTAAGATGAACCTGGAGATGTAATATATACAGACTTTACAAAAGCCTTCGACAAGTGTGACCATGGAGTAATAGCTCACAAAATGCGTGCTAAAGGAATAACAGGAAAAGTTGGTAGATGGATCTACAATTTCCTCACAAACAGAATACAAAGAGTAGTAGTCAACAGAGTAAAGTCTGAGGCGGCTACGGTGAAAAGCTCTGTTCCACAAGGCACAGTACTCACTCCCATCTTGTTTATCATCCTCATATCTGACATAGACAAGGATGTCAGCCACAGCACCGTGTCTTCCTTTGCAGATGACACTCGAATCTGCATGACAGTGTCTTCCATTGCAGACACTGCTAGGCTACAGGCGGACATCAACCAAATCTTTCAGTGGGCTGCAGAAAACAATATGAAGTTCAACGATGAGAAATTTCAGTTACTCAGATATGGTAAACATGAGGAAATTAAAACTTCATCAGAGTACAAAACAGATTCCGTCCACAAAAGAGAGCGAAAAACCAACGTCAAAGACCTGGGAGTGATCATGTCGGAGGATCTCACCTTCAAGGACCATAACATTGTATCAATCGCATCTGCTAGAAAAATGACAGGATGGATAATGAGAACCTTCAAAACTAGGGAGTCCAAGCCCATGATGACACACTTCAGGTCGCTTGTTCTATTTAGGCTGGAATATTGCTGCACACTAACAGCACCTTTCAAGGCAGGTGAAAGTGCTGACCTAGAAAATGAACAGAGAACCTTCACAGCGCGCATAACGGAGATAAAACACCTCAATTACTTTGAGCGCTTGAAGTTCCTGAACCTGTACTTCCTGGAACGCAGGCGGGAGAGATACATGATTATATACACCTGAAAAATCCTAGAGGGACTAGTACCGAACTTGCCACGAAAATCACTCACAACGAAAGCAAAAGACTCGGCAGACGATGCAACATACCCCCAATGAAAAGCAGGGGTGTCACTAGCAAGTTAAGAGACAATACAATAAGTGTCAGGGGCCCGAGACTGTTCAACTGCCTCCCAGCATACATAAGGGGAATTACCAACAGACCCCTGGCAGTCTTCAAGCAGGCACTGGACAAGCACCTAAAGTCGGTACCTGACCAGCCGGGATGTGGCTCGTACGTTGGATTGCGTGCAGCCAGCAGTAACATCCTGGTTGATCAGGCTCTGATCTAACAGGAGGCCTGGTCACAGACCGGGCCGCGGGGGCGTTGACCCCCGGAAGTCTCTTAAGGTAAACTTCAGGAGTCCTGCACGTCAATGTACGCTTAAATAATACAAATTCCTACCTCATGCTATTGACAGGAGTTTACCTGGAGTTTACCTGGAGAGAGTTCCGGGGGTCAACGCCCCCGCGGCCCGGTCTGTGACCAGGCCTCCTGGTGGATCAGAGCCTGATCAACCATGCTGTTGCTGCTGGCTGCACGCAAACCAACGTACGAGCCACAGCCCGGCTGATCAGGAACTGACTTTAGGTGCTTGTCCAGTGCCAGCTTGAAGACTGCCAGGGGTCTGTTGGTAATCCCCCTTATGTGTGCTGGGAGGCAGTTGAACAGCCTCGGGCCCCTGACACTTATTGTATGGTCTCTTAACGTGCTAGTGACACCCCTGCTTTTCATTGGGGGGATGGTGCATCGTCTGCCAAGTCTTTTGCTTTCGTAACGAGTGATTTTCGTATGCAAGTTCGGTACTAGTCCCTCTAGGATTTTCCAGGTGTATATAATCATGTATCTCTCCCTCCTGCGTTCCAGGGAATACAGGTTTAGGAACCTCAAGCGCTCCCAGTAATTGAGGTGTTTTATCTCCGTTATGCGTGCCGTGAAAGTTCTCTGTACATTTTCTAGGTCAGCAATTTCACCCGCCTTGAAAGGTGCTGTTAGTGTGCAGCAATATTCCAGCCTAGATAGAACAAGTGACCTGAAGAGTGTCATCATGGGCTTGGCATCCCTAGTTTTGAAGGATCTCATTATCCATCCTGTCATTTTTCTAGCAGATGCGATTGATACAATGTTATGGTCCTTGAAGGTGAGATCCTCCGACATGATCACTCCCAGGTCTTTGACGTTGGTGTTTCGCTCTATTTTGTGGCCAGAATTTGTTTTGTACTCTGATGAAGATTTAGTTTCCTCATGTTTACCATATCTGAGTAATTGAAATTTCTCATCGTTGAACTTCATATTGTTTTCTGCAGCCCACTGAAAGATTTGGTTGATGTCCGCCTGCAGCCTTGCAGTGTCTGCAATGGAAGACAATGTCATGCAGATTCCATTAATTTCATATATTTTTCAAACTAGGTGAATAATAAAAATATATTTAATTAATCACTTACTCACCTCAAGTAGTTTCCATTAGGAAAGTCTCCATTTAAATCCTCCTGACTGACTATGTACAGACCATCAACACTGTCCATCAACGCCTGGTTTTCTGGGTTGTTGATGTCTGGTGCTGCATCAACGGTGAGTGCGTAGGAACACCAAGGGTAGGTTTCTAGATGTATCCTGGCTGCCAGCAGCAAGATGCACAACCTGGAGCAGTGATAGATGCAAATTTATCAGCGGTTGTTCACACACACACACACACACACACACACACACACACACACACACACACACACACACACACACACACACACACACACACACACACACACACACACACACACAACCAAACACTAACCTTTCAGCCATAGATCTTACACTAAGATGATTATATAACCATTACAACTGTCACTTGGTTGTTTGAACCACCGCCAACTAAGACACTTCTACAACTGTCACTTGGTTGTGTGAACCACCGCCAACTAAGACACTTCTACAACTGTCACTTGGTTGTGTGAACCACCACCAACAATCATATTTCTACAGCTGTCACTTGGTTGTGTGAACCACCGCCAACTAAGACACTTCTACAACTGTCACTTGGTTGTGTGAACCACCGCCAACTAAGACACTTCTACAACTGTCACTTGGCTGTGTGAACCACCGCCAACCAAGACACTTCTACAACTGTCACTTGGCTGTGTGAACCACCGCCAACTAAGACACTTCTACAACTGTCACTTGGCTGTGTGAACCACCGCCAACTATCACACTTCTACAACTGTCACTTGGTTGTGTGAACCACCGCCAACTATCACACTTCTACAACTGTCTCTTGGTTGTGTGAACCACCGTCAACTAAGACACTTCTACAACTGTCTCTTGGTTGTGTGAACCACAGCCAACTTTCACACTTCTACAACTGTCACTTGGTTGTGTGAACCACCGCCAACTATCACACTTCTACAACTGTCACTTGGTTGTGTGAACGACCGCCAACTAAGACACTTCTGCAACTGTCACTAGGTTGTGTAAACCACCGCCAACTATCACACTTCAACAACTGTTACTTGGTTGTGTGAACCACCGCCAACTATCACACTTCTACAACTGTCACTTGGTTGTGTGAACCACCGCCAACTGTCACACTTCTACAACTGTCACTTGGTTGTGTGAACCGCCGCCAACTATCACACTTCTACAACTGTCACTTGGTTGTGTGAACCACCGCCAACTTTCACACTTCTACAACTGTCACTTGGTTGTGTGAACCACCACCAACTATCACACTTCTTCAACTGTCACTTGGTTGTGTGAACCACCGCCAACTATCACACTTCTAGAACCGTCACTTGGTTGTGTGAACCACCACCAACTATCACACTTCTACAACTGTCACTTGGTTGTGTGAACCACCGCCAACTATCACACTTCTACAACTGTCACTTGGTTGTGTGAACCACCACCAACAATCACACTTCTACAGCTGTCACTTGGTTGTGTGAACCACCGCCAACTATCACACTTCTAGAACCGTCACTTGGTTGTGTGAACCACCACCAACTATCACACTTCTTCAACTGTCACTTGGTTGTGTGAACCACCGCCAACTATCACACTTCTACAACTGTCACTTGGTTTTGTGAACCACCGCCAACTATCACACTTCTACAACTGTCACTTGGTTGTGTGAACAACCGCCAACTATCACACTTCTACAACTGTCACTTGGTTGTGTGAACCACCGCCAACTATCACACTTCTACCACTGTCACTTGGTTTTGTGAACCACCGCCAACTATCACACTTCTACAACTGTCACTTGGTTTTGTGAACCACCGCCAACTATCACACTTCTACAACTGTCACTTGGTTGTGTGAACCACCGCCAACTATCACACTTCTACAACTGTCACTTGGTTTTGTGAACCACCGCCAACTATCACACTTCTACAACTGACACTTTTCATTTTGTGAACCACCGCCAACTATCACACTTCTACAACTGTCACTTGGTTGTGTGAACCACCGCCAACTATCACACTTCTACAACTGTCACTTGGTTTTGTGAACCACCGCCAACTATCACACTTCTACAACTGTCACTTGGTTGTGTGAACCACCGCCAACTATCACACTTCTACAACTGTCACTTAGTTGTGTGAACCACAGCCAACTATTACACTTCTACAACTGTCACTTGGTTGTGTGAACCACCACCAACTATCACACTTCTACAACTGTCACTTGGTTGTGTGAACCACCACCATCACACTTCTACAACTGTCACTTGGTTGTGTGAACCACCACCAACTATCACACTTCTACAACTGTCACTTGCCAACTATCACACTTCTACAACTGTCACTTTTGTGTGAACCACCGCCAACTATCACACTTCTACAACTGTCACTTGGTTGTGTGAACCACCAACTATATCACACTGTCTACAACTTCTAGAACCGTCACTTGATTGTGTGAACCACCACCAACTATCACACTTCTACAACTGTCCCTTGGTTGTGTGATCCACCGCCAACTATCACACTTCTACAACTGTCACTTGGTTGTGTGAACTGAACCACCGCCAACTATCACACTTGGTTGTTGAACCACCACCAACTATACAACTGTCACTTGGTTGTGTGAACCACCAACTATCACACTTCTACAACTGTCACTTGGTTGTGTGAACCACCACCAACTATCACACTTCTACAACTGTCACTTGGTTGTGTGAACCACCACCAACTATCACACTTCTACAACTGTCACTTGGTTGTGTGAACCACTGCCAACTATCACACTTCTACAACTGTCACTTGGTTTTGTGAACCACCGCCAACTATCACACTTCTACAACTGTCACCTGGTTGTGTGATCCGCCGCCAACTATCACACTTCTACAACTGTTACTTGGTTGTGTAAACCACCACCAACTATCACACTTCTACAACTGTCACTTGGTTGTGTGAACCACCACCAACTATCACACTTCTACAACTGTCACTTGGTTGTGTGAACCACCGCCAACTATCACTCTTCTACAACTGTCACTTGGTTGTGTGAACCACCGCCAACTATCACACTTCTACAACTGTCACTTGTTTGTGTGAACCACCGCCAACTATCACACTTCTACAACTGTCACTTGGTTGTGTGAACCACCGCCAACTATCACACTTCTACAACTGTCACTTGGTTTTGTGAACCACCGCCAACTATCACACTTCTACAACTGTCACTTGGTTGTGTGAACCACCACCAACTATCACACTTCTACAACTGTCACTTGTTTGTGTGAACCACCAACTATCACACTTCTACAACTGTCACTTGATTGTGTGAACCACCACCAACTATCACACTTCTACAACTGTCACTTGGTTGTGTGAACCACCGCCAACTATCACACTTCTACAACTGTCACTTGGTTGTGTGAACCACCGCCAACTATCACACTTCTACAACTGTCACTTGGTTGTGTGAACCACCGCCAACTATCACACTTCTACAACTGTCACTTGGTTGTGTGAACCACCGCCAACTATCACACTTCTACAACTGTCACTTGTTTGTGTGAACCACCGCCAACTATCACACTTCTACAACTGTCACTTGGTTGTGTGAACCACCACCAACTATCACACTTCTACAACTGTCACTTGGTTGTGTGAACCACCGCCAACTATCACACTTCTACAACTGTCACTTGGTTGTGTGAACCACCGCCAACTATCACACTTCTACAACTGTCACTTGGTTGTGTGAACCACCGCCAACTATCACACTTCTACAACTGTCACTTGGTTGTGTGAACCACCGCCAACTATCACACTTCTACAACTGTCACTTGGTTGTTTAAACCACCGCCAACTATCACACTTCTACAACTGTCACTTGGTTGTGTGAACCACCGCCAACTATCACACTTCTACAACTGTCACTTGGTTGTGTGAACCACCGCCAACTATCACACTTCTACAACTGTCACTTGGTTGTGTGAACCACCACCAACTATCACACTTCTACAACTGTCACTTGGTTGTGTGAACCACCGCCAACTATCACACTTCTACAACTGTCACTTGGTTGTGTGAACCACCACCAACTATCACACTTCTACAACTGCCACTTGGTTGTGTGAACCACCAGCAACTATCACACTTCTACAACTGTCACTTGGTTGTGTGAACCACCGCCAACTATCACACTTCTACAACTGTCACTTGGTTGTGTGAACCACCGCCAACTATCACACTTCTACAACTGTCACTTGGTTGTGTGAACCACCGCCAGCTATCACACTTCTACAACTGTTACTTGGTTGTGTGAACCACCGCCAGCTATCACACTTCTACAACTGTTACTTGGTTGTGTGAACCACCGCCAACTATCACACTTCTACAACTGTCACTTTGTTGTGTGAACCACCGCCAACTATCACACTTCTACAACTGTCACTTGGTTGTGTGAACCACCGCCAACTATCACACTTCTACAACTGCCACTTGGTTGTGTGAACCACCGCCAACTATCACACTTCTACAACTGCCACTTGGTTGTGTGAACCACCACCAACTATCACACTTCTACAACTGTCACTTGGTTGTGTGAACCACCGCCAACTATCACACTTCTACAACTGCCACTTGGTTGTGTGAACCACCGCCAACTATCACACTTCTACAACTGCCACTTGGTTGTGTGAACCACCGCCAACTATCACACTTCTACAACTGCCACTTGGTTGTGTGAACCACCGCCAACTATCACACTTCTACAACTGCCACTTGTTGTGTGAACCACCACCAACTATCACACTTCTACAACTGTCACTTGGTTGTGTGAACCACCGCCAACTATCACACTTCTACAACTGCCACTTGGTTGTGTGAACCACCACCAACTATCACACTTCTACAACTGTCACTTGGTTGTGTGAACCACCGCCAACTATCACACTTCTACAACTGCCACTTGGTGTGTGAACCACCGCCAACTATCACACTTCTACAACTGCCACTTGGTTGTGTGAACCACCGCCAACTATCACACTTCTACAACTGCCACTTGGTTGTGTGAACCACCGCCAACTATCACACTTCTACAACTGCCACTTGGTTGTGTGAACCACCACCAACTATCACACTTCTACAACTGTCACTTGGTTGTGTGAACCACCGCCAACTATCACACTTCTACAACTGCCACTTGGTTGTGTGAACCACCACCAACTATCACACTTCTACAACTGTCACTTGGTTGTGTGAACCACCGCCAACTATCACACTTCTACAACTGCCACTTGGTTGTGTGAACCACCACCAACTATCACACTTCTACAACTGTCACTTGGTTGTGTGAACCACCGCCAACTATCACACTTCTACAACTGCCACTGGTTGTGTGAACCACCGCCAACTATCACACTTCTTACAACTGCCACCTTGGTTGTGTGAACCACCGCCAACTATCACACTTCTTACAACTGTCACTTGGTTGTGTGAACCACCGCCAACCTATCACACTTCTACAACTGCCACTTGGTTGTGTGAACCACCACCAACTATCACACTTCTGCCTTAAACC
>NC_091367.1:20931377-20958456 GCF_038502225.1 Cherax quadricarinatus
AGAAGTGTGATAGTTGGCGGTGGTTCACACAACAAAGTGACAGTTGTAGAAGTGTGATAGTTGGCGGTGGTTCACACAACCAAGTGACAGTTGTAGAAGTGTGATAGTGTGGTGGCGGTGGTTCACACAACCAAGTGACAGTTGTAGAAGTGTGATAGTTGGCGGTGGTTCACACAACCAAGTGACAGTTGTAGAAGTGTGATAGTTGGTGGTGGTTCACACAACCAAGTGACAGTTGTAGAAGTGTGATAGTTGGCGGTGGTTCACACAACCAAGTGACAGTTGTAGAAGTGTGATAGTTGGTGGTGGTTCACACAACCAAGTGACAGTTGTAGAAGTGTGATAGTTGGCGGTGGTTCACACAACCAAGTGACAGTTGTAGAAGTGTGATAGTTGGCGGTGGTTCACACAACCAAGTGACAGTTGTAGAAGTGTGATAGTTGGCGGTGGTTCACACAACTAAGTGACAGTTGTAGAAGTGTGATAGTTGGTGGTGGTTCACACAACCAAGTGACAGTTGTAGAAGTGTGATGGTGGTGGTTCACACAACCAAGTGACAGTTGTAGAAGTGTGATAGTTGGTGGTGGTTCACACAACCAAGTGACAGTTGTAGAAGTGTGATAGTTGGCGGTGGTTCACACAACCAAGTGACAGTTGTAGAAGTGTGATAGTTGGCGGTGGTTCACACAACCAAGTGACAGTTGTAGAAGTGTGATAGTTGGCAGTTGTAGAAGTGTGATAGTTGGTGGTAGTTCACACAACCAAGTGACAGTTGTAGAAGTGTGATAGTTGGTGGTGGTTCACACAACCAAGTGACAGTTGTAGAAGTGTGATAGTTGGTGGTGGTTCACACAACCAAGTGACAGTTGTAGAAGTGTGATAGTTGACGGTGGTTCACACAACCAAGTGACAGTTGTAGATGTGTGATAGTTGGTGGTGGTTCACACAACCAAGTGACAGTTGTAGAAGTGTGATAGTTGGTGGTGGTTCACACAACCAAGTGACAGTTGTAGAAGTGTGATAGTTGGTGGTGGTTCACACAATCAAGTGACAGTTGTAGAAGTGTGATAGTTGGTTGGCAAGTGATAGTTGGTGGTTCACACTACCAAGCGACAGTTGTAGAAGTGTGATAGTTGGCGGTGGTTCACACTACCAAGTGACAGTTGTAGAAGTGTGATAGTTGGCGGTGGTTCACACAACCAAGTGACAGTTGTAGAAGTGTGAAAGTTGGCTGTGGTTCACACAACCAAGAGACAGTTGTAGAAGTGTGTGATAGTTGGTGGTGGTTCACACAACCAAGTGACAGTTGTAGAAGTGTGATAGTTGGTGGTGGTTCACACAACCAAGTGACAGTTGTAGATCTGTGATAGTTGGTGGTGGTTCACACAACCAAGTGACAGTTGTAGAAGTGTGATAGTTGACGGTGGTTCACACAACCAAGTGACAGTTGTAGAAGTGTGATAGTTGGCGGTGGTTCACACAACCAAGTGACAGTTGTAGAAGTGTGATAGTTGGCGGTGGTTCACACAACCAAGTGACAGTTGTAGAAGTGTGATAGTTGGCTGTGGTTCACACAACCAAGTGACAGTTGAAGAAGTGTGATAGTTGGTGGTGGTTCACACAACCAAGTGACAGTTGTAGAAGTGTGATAGTTGGCGGTGGTTCAGACAACCAAGTGACAGTTGTAGAAGTGTGATAGTTGGCGGTGGTTCACACAACCAAGTGACAGTTGTAGAAGTCTCTTAGTTGGCGGTGGTTCACACAAAAAAAGTGACAGTTGTAGAAGTGTGATAGTTGGCGGTGGTTCACACAACTAAGTGACAGTTGTAGAAGAGTGATAGTTGGCGGTGGTTCACACAACTAAGTGACAGTTGTAGAAGAGTGATAGTTGGCGGTGGTTCACGCAACCAAGTGACAGTTGTAGAAGTGTGATAGTTGGCAGTGGTTCACACAACCAAGTGACAGTTGTAGAAGTGTGATAGTTGGCGGTGGTTCACACAACCAACTGACAGTTGTAGAAGTGTGATAGTTGGCAGTGGTTCACACAACCAAGTGACAGTTGTAGAAGTGTGATAGTTGGCGGTGGTTCACACAACCAACTGACAGTTGTAGAAGTGTGATATTTGGCGGTGGTTCACATAATCAAGTGACAGTTGTAGAAGTGTGATAATTGGCGGTGGTTCACACAACCAAGTGACAGTTGTAGAAGTGTGATAGTTGGCGGTGGTTCACACAACCAAGTGACAGTTGTAGAAGTGTGATAGTTGGCGGTGGTTCACACAACCAAGTGACAGTTGTAGAAGTGTGATAGTTGGCGGTGGTTCACACAACCAAGTGACAGTTGTAGAAGTGTGATAGTTGGCGGTGGTTCACACAACCAAGTGACAGTTGTAGAAGTGTGATAGTTGGCGGTGGTTCACACAACCAAGTGACAGTTGTAGAAGTGTGGTAGTTGGCGGTGGTTCACACAACCAAGTGACAGTTGTAGAAGTCTCTTAGTTGGCGGTGGTTCACACAACCAAGTGACAGTTGTAGAAGTGTGATAGTTGGCGGTGGTTCAAACAACCAAGTGACAGTTGTAGAAGTAGGAATTTGTATTATTTAAGCGTACATTGACGTATAGGACTCCTGGAGTTTACCTGGAGAGAGTTCCTGGTGTCAACGCCCCCGCGGCCCGGTCTGTGACCAGGCCTCCTTGTGGAGCAGAGCTTGATCAACCAGGATGTTACTGCTGGCTGCACGCAATCTAACGTACGAGCCACATCCCGGCTGGTCAGGTACCGACTTTAGGTGCTGTTAATCCCCCTTACGAATGCTGGGAGGCAGTTGAACAGTCTCGGGCCCCTGACACTTATTGTATTGTCTCTTAACGTGCTAGTGACACCCCTGCTTTTCATTGCGGGGATGTTGCATCGTCTGCCGAGTCTTTTGCTTTCGTTGTGAGTGATTTTCGTGTGCAAGTTCGGTACCAATCCCTCTAGGATTTTTCAGGTGTATATAATCATGTATCTCTCCCGCCTGCGTTCCAGGGAGTACAGGTTCAGGAACTTCAAGCGCTCAAAGTAACTGAGGTGTTTTATCTCCGTTATGCGCGCCGTGAAGGTTCTCTGTACATTTTCTAATTCAGCAGTTTCACCTGCCTTGAAAGGTGCTGTTAGTGTGCAGCAATATTCCGGCCTAAATAGAACAAGCGACCTGAAGTGTGTCATCATGGGCTTGGACTCCCTAGTTTTGAAGGTTCTCATTATCCATCCTGTCATTTTTCTAGCAGATGCGATTGATACAATGTTATGGTCCTTGAAGGTGAGATCCTCCGACATGATCACTCCCAGGTCTTTGACGTTGGTTTTTCGCTCTTTTGTGGACGGAATCTGTTTTGTACTCTGATGATGTTTTAATTTCCTCATGTTTACCATATCTGAGTAACTGAAATTTCTCATCGTTGAACTTCATATTGTTTTCTGCAGCCCACTGAAAGATTTGGTTGATGTCCGCCTGTAGCCTTGCAGTGTCTGCAGTGGAAGACACTGCCATGCAGATTCGAGTGTCATCTGCAAAGGAAGACACGGTGCTGTGGCTGACATCCTTGTCTATGTCAGATATGAGGATGAGAAACAAGATGGGAGTGAGTACTGTGCCTTGTGGAACAGAGCTTTTCACCGTAGCCGCCTCAGACTTTACTCTGTTGACTACTACTCTTTGTATTCTGTTTGTGAGGAAATTTTAGATCCATCTTCCAACATTTCCTGTTATTCCTTTAGCAAGCATTTTGTGAGCTATTACTCCATGGTCACACTTGTCGAAGGCTTTTGTAAAGTCTGTATATATTACATCTCCAGGTTCATCTTAGCACCGATGCTGAATCGATCAATATACTCCTAGTTTAGGTTTTACAGCGCATCTAGTGGGACACAATCATATTCTATCAAAGGGAAGAGGTGCTCCAAATCTTTGCATCAAGAGCCTTTTACCAGCATTAAGGTGTCCTCCCCTGAAGGGTGAACATGATTAGGAATTGCCCTTTAGGATAAAAATGTTTGGACAAAGATCCAAAGCAGATTTGTTACATAACATTGAGTTTGGCTGTTTCTACTTTTATGAGATCCTCTGTTTGACTAAGTATTCTTTTTCATGATGTTGAATCAACATTAGTTCAACATTTCTTCAATATTTTAGACGGATATAATGTTATAGTATACATAGTTCTCCACAGTTACTGTGTTAGTCTCCACATAGTTCTCCACAGTTACTGTGTTAGTCTCCACATAGTTCTCCACAGTTACTGTGTTAGTCTCCACATAGTTCTCCACAGTTACTGTGTTAGTCTCCACATAGTTCTCCACAGTTACTGTGTTAGTCTCCACATAGTTCTCCACAGTTACTGTGTTAGTCTCCACATAGCTCTTCACAGTTACTGTGTTAGTCTCCACATAGTTCTCCACAGTTACTGTGTTAGTCTCAACATAGCTCTTCACAGTTACTGTGTTAGTCTCCACATAGTTCTCCACAGTTACTGTGTTAGTCTCCACAGTTACTGTGTCAGTCTCCACATAGTCCTCCACAGTTACTCAGAGCAGTGAACTAATGGGCATTGTTGATGGCCTGTACATAGTCAGGAGGATTTAGATGGAGGTTTTCCTAATGGAAACTACTTGAGGTGAGCAAGTGATTAATTAAATATCTTTTTATTATTCATCTAGTTTGAAAAACTAGATATTCTCTACATCATTATTTCAGTGTTTGAGGCTCGACATGCAGCGGTTGCTTCTGGAAGTATGGTAAAGGCGGGTTTCAAACCAATTTCTGTCTTGGTTCATCCCAAATACTGAGAGAATAAATGTTAGGGACTGCAACCATCATCTCATACCAGCGGGAGTTAGCTTGGTATTCAACCATCCTCGTCTGCTGGCTCAATGTTTGTTTACGCTTTTGATAACACCCCCCTACATTTTTTGAGCAAATGGCTGCTCACAGATTAGTAAAACAGACATACTGACTTTTGTGCGATATCACAGCAATACAATAACTCGTTACTAATTCTCAAGAATGGTTTTTTATGAGTATAGAGAAGCATCTTAAGCACTGAATTCCACTCGTACATTATTATAGGTTAATCCAGGTGTCCCATACAGTATTGCATCTGCCAGCAAAATGGGACATGGTATCGCATCCTATAACTGGCTGGACTAAAGGTAAAGTTAGCCATAGGTAGGTTACTTTGAAATTTAAAAGCAATTTCACCCAACAGATCCCCTACGAACCATCGCAATAAAGATATGCAGCAAACAGGATAAACAATTTTAAAATTATTCAATATATATACATTTTTTGTATTGCATGAGCAAAACTCACTTGGAAAACAACACTTTAAAATAACCAGTACCAGTTAAAACTATCATTAAATTGTCATTGGCAAAGTACTCGCCTAAAAAGCTTCCTAAGGGTCCCACCCGAGCCCTTGAAACTATAAAAATTACAGCTTTAAAATTATTTGTGTTCATCAATCAGCTGTACAACCAAAAGCTTTACAGATGAGGCGCGAGCATCTGCGAGCAGGTGGCTATAGGTAATATACTTGTCTTGTTCTTTACCAACAGAATTTATCTCAGTGACGATTCGTCTTGAAGAAGAAATGCCAAACGCCTACGATTTGCTGAAGCTTGTATTAGTTCCTATTAGCCTGTAGGGCCCACCGAGCACGCCTCTTGTAGGGCCCACCGAGCACGCCTCTTGTAGGTCCCACCTAGCACGCTTCTTGTAGGTCCCACCGAGCGCGCCTCTTGTAGGTCCCACCGAGCGCGCCTCTTGTAGGTCCCACCGAGCACGCCTTTTGTAGGGCCCACCGAGCACGCCTCTTGTAGGTCCCACCGAGCGCGCCTCTTGTAGGGCCCACCGAGCGCGCCTCTTGTAGGCCTCACTGAGCTCGCCTCTTGTAGGGCCCACTGAGCTCGCCTCTTGTAGGGCCCACTGAGCTCGCCTCTTGTAGGTCCCACCGAGCACGCCTCTTGTAGGTCCAACCGAGCACGCCTCTTGTAGGGCCCACCGAGCAAGCCTCTTGTAGGGCCCACTGAGCACACCCCTTGTAGGGCCCACTGAGCACGCCCCTTCTCAGTGGCTAATGAAATCACTATAATGAAGTGGACTGCAACAGAGCGAGCACATAACGGCTTTATCTGATGGATCTGCCATTTTTTACCCAAGGCACCAACATGACCTTAGCACTAACAGAACTAATTTTATCTTTCTGCTGGGCAAGTATCATAAGAGGTTTTGCAAAGTTTTCGGACTGCGGAAAAAAAAAGTATACAGAGAGAGCTTTCTTGAATATATACCACGCCGCCTCCTGACTTCCATTTTATTTTTGTGAAAAGAATGAAGTCACAAGGAGTTAGATATTGGTACTAGGGAGAGTGGGAAATGATCAACATGGTGTTTTTGGCCAGAAAACTTTAGATAAAATGTGCTGCGTGAGCACTGGGCATTGTCATCGTTGGAAGCCCACAACGCTGGACATTGTCATCGTTGGAAGCCCACAACGCTGAACATTGTCATCGTTGGAAGCCCACAACGCTGGGTATTTCTTACTCACACCTTCCCTCAAAAGTCTCAGAATTTTCATTACAACAACATTTGTGGCAGCTTCAAATATCCATAGTGATCTTCGTCATCTTGCTTATTCTTGCGTTTAAATTTATTAATGAATTTTATCAAAATATTTATGTAGATATAATTGCCTGTGGAGATAATTTAGGGAAGTGTATGTAGTGGAAAGTGCATGTACATACGAATATTTGTATCAGTTAATACTAAACACAAAATGTCTTGAAGGACTGCAATAATTGGTAATTTGGTAATATTTGTTTTCATCCTCAATTGCTCGTTAGCAAAATTATTCTATTCATTTATAATTATCTCTACATTATTTCTCCATTTCTTGTAGCAATCATGTGGAAAACAAGAGAGGAGGTCGCAATTTCCTCAGATCTGTACAGCTGAACAACCTCGTACTCCAAATTTCTGTTACTTTTATAGGCATCTAATTCTTAATGATTGGTTTTTATATACTTACAGAAATTAAATTCTCAAATTTTGAAAGCGTTGAATATATTAACTCTTTTTTTTCAACATTTTCTGTCTAGAACTTAGGAAAGAGCAACAAATAAATGGTAATAAAATATTATAGCAAACTTTTAAATAAAGACTGAAAATTCAAAAAATTTACTGGAAATGTATTAATGGGCCTTTGCAAATAAAATTATATAAAAAAACACTTAAATATTAAAAAAAATAATAAAAAATGCATAATTAAATGAACATTTTCGTGTTAACAGATTCGGACGCAGCAACTACGACGACTATGACAACAATGGCAACGAGGAACTCGCTAATTCGGTTGAGAAACGAAGTCGCAACTTTCTACGTTTCGGTCGCGATTCTTCACGCAATTTCCTGAGGTTTGGTCGTGATCCTTCACGCAATTTGCTGAGGTTGGGTCGTGATCCTTCACGCAATTTCCTCAGGTTCGGCCGAGATCCTTCACGCAATTTCCTGAGGTTCGGCCGTGATCCTTCACGCAATTTCCTGAGGTTCGGCCGTGATCCTTCACGCAATTTCTTGAGGTTCGGTCGTGATCCTTCACGCAATTTCTTGAGGTTCGGCCGCTCCGTCGACTGTCAGCTCAGTTTCCAACCACAAGATTTCTGCGATGTGAAATCCAAATTCCTGGAAAACATATCTGAACAAGTGCAGCAAAACCTATCATCATCCCACAACATTAAGTCTTCTGAATCAGGGAAGATAAATTCTCAGCGCTGGAAGAGAGCTGTTCCAGGTGTATATGTATCACTGCCTTATTACAGCCCCTCCGCCTGGGCCAGAGATATCCGTCCAGAAGATGAAATGATTAACGAATTCTCTTCTGAGGATACAAAGGACGTAAACAAACGTGGGTATAACCGAGGCTTTTTGCGCTTCGGCCGCAACCACAACTTTCTGAGATTCGGCAGATTTGATGGATTTGTCGAACACCCAGCATCATCCTCTGAAACCAGCGAGTCAGTGCTGGATAATAGACCTGTGAGAGCGCCCACCAGAAATTTTATTAGGTTCGGTTGAAATGGAAGATGAAACCTGATTCCACACTAATCTATGACAGTTAATTAGTGACAATTCACATTGTCATGACATTGTTATACCCAGTATTATAGCCTCGCCCTTAAATCTGCCGCATATGTCTAGATAATTTATATTTTCATTGATTTTATTTTACATCATCTTTCAAAGAAATCTGTAGTTACATTAAGTAAGAAAGAACTTTGATTCAGTAAATACATAACTGTATACAATACATAAATATTAGTATGGGATTCTAATATGAAATGGATATTCAGAAAAAAATGCAAATAATGTTAAGTGAGGAACCAGCAGCTCTGTACATATATAAAATTGAGTCTCATATATGGTGATTTCGTAGGTAATTTGATGTTCTTCACGTAATGGGTGAAAAATATTTTTTACTTATCAAACAGGAATAGCAATGTAGCAATGGTCCTTTTAAAGTTATTAAAGTATATTAAAAATCTTGATTCTAAGTATCCCATTTGTAAGTACGGTAAATTTATTTTTTATATCTACAAGTTTAAATTGTGTAGTTCAAATGTTGAATATAGTCGAAAATAATTGAATTTTTAATATTAATTTCTTAAAATTACCAAGTCTTACAATAAACCAACATAAACATACATAATATTACGTAATATCAACACTAATTCAGATTCAAGTCTTTACAAGGCCGCGTCACCACTACTTGGAAAAGACCCAGACCGGGAAAGTACTGGCGAATAAAAAAAATATGTATATAGATTACATGCAAACATTGTTAGGTTCACTTGGAGTTTACCTGGTGAGAGTTTCGGGGCTCAACGCCCCCGCGGCTCGGTCTGAGACCAGGCCTCATGGTGGATCAGGGTCTGATCAACCAGGCTGTTACTGCTGACCGCACACAAGCTGATGTACGAGCCACAACCCGGTTGGCCAGGTACTGACTTTAGGTGCCTATCCAGTGCCTTCTTGAAGACAGCCAGGGGTCTATTCGTAATCCCCCTTATGTATGCTGGGAGGCAGTTGAACAGTCTTGAGCCCCTGACACTTATTGTGTTGTCTCTCAACGTGCAAAAGAAAGCTACATGTATGCTATGCATTTCAGGCAAACTAATTCTAATGCTTAAAAACTACTTACGATGTAGACATCGAATATTATGAAGGATTTGTATAATTAACTATTAAATGTATAATACTCAAGATAGTTAAATACACAATGGTACAGTTTTAAGGGCACGTCCTGTTATTTCAAGCTGATTCACTGGTCTTAAGGAATGACTGAATATAGATAGTGAAGATGAGAAAATATTTTTCTATGATAGTTGAAATAAGACTACAAGAAGAGGGACAAAGCTGGCATAGTCGTGGATTGATCCCGTGCTAACTTGGCGAGCCTCGTGGGAAGCGAGACAAAATCCTACAAACACTATGCAACCAGTAGGACTGGGCGTGATTCATAGAGCTTGTTTTAGTTTGTTTAAAATGTTTATTATGCACCCCATACTCATCCTGTGGGTGGTAGTCAAATCATTACAGAGGTACATAATGGGTCCAGGGACTGGACCCCAAAGTTATGATAGCTGAGCAAGTTACAAAGGTAATGAACTCCAGGTAGACCTGGTCACAGTCGTGGCAAGTTACAAAGGTAATGAACTCCAGGTAGACCTGGTCACATTCGTGGCAAGTTACAAAGGTAATGAACCATCTACGCTCTTATACATGGTTACAATCATGAACAAATTACGAAGTGATGAGCTACTGACACGTCCACACCCGGTCATAACTGTAATGAGTTAATGAGAGGACATACGTTGTCGTGGTGAGCTCAGAGCAATTTTCAATCCCATTTGAATACCAGTCTCGACGAGCAACTTATAAGTAAATGAAATCACAAAACAAGTGGTATTGAATCATTATCAATCTGTGGCATGGCCAGGGATCGATTCAATGCTACCTTGGCCTGCTTCGTGAGAAGCGAGACAACGTTCACAATGCTCTAACCACTGGACCCTAGACCGCTCGTGAAGGCTGGTTCTACAACAAGCCATTCTGGCTTATAGTTGTAGGCCAACAACAAGCCATCCTGGCTTGTTGTAGATCAATAAGCCATCCTGGCTTGTTGTAGATCAATAAGCCATCCTGGCTTGTTGTAGATCAACAAGCCATCCTGGCTTGTTGTAGATCAACAAGCCATCCTGGCTTGTTGTAGATCAACAAGCTATCCTGGCTTGTTGTAGATCAACAAGCTATCCTGGCTTGTTGTACATTAACAAGCCACCCTGGCTTCTTGAAGATCAAGCCATCCTGGCTTGTTGTAGATCAACAAGCCATCCTGGCTTGTTTGTAGATGAAGGGTTCAGAGAACCGACATGTTGATAAATTAGACACATGTGCAACTCTTGGGTATCTTTATTGAGGAAACGTTTCGCCACACAATGGCTTCATCAGTCCATACAAAGGAGAATCTTGAAGGACAGGAGGAGAATGAGGTAATCAGTCCCTCAACCTTGAGTCGATGTGGTCAGTCCATCAATCTTGAATAGAATACGGCATACGTGCTGAGAAGGAGCTTATAAACCGTTGGCAGGAGAGGTTTATAAGCCAACGGTTTATAAGCTCCTTCTCAGCACGTATGCCGTATTCTATTCAAGATTGATGGACTGACCACATCGACTCAAGGTTGAGGGACTGATTACCTCATTCTCCTCCTGTTCTTCAAGATTCTCCTTTGTATGGACTGATGAAGCCACTGTGTGGCGAAACGTTTCCTCAATAAAGATACCCAAGAGTTGCACATGTGTCTAATTTATCAACATGTCGGTTCTCTGAACCATTCATCTACAAACCTGTCGGACACTGCAACTTCTTGGGATCTTAATACTTGGGAATTCTTCACTTGCCTAATTCTTGGGCACGACCTACTTCAACATTGAACAAATGTTACACCACCTATGACTGCTGCCCCTCTCCTTCCAACGGTTTATAAGCTCCTTCTCAGCACGTATGCCGTATTCTACTCAAGATTGATGGACTGACCACATCGACTCAAGACTGAGGGACTGATTACCTCATTCTCCTCCTCTCCTTCAAGATTCTCCTTTGTATGGACTGATGAAGCCACTGTGTGGCGAAACGTTTCCTCAATAAAGATACACAAGAGTTGCACATGTGTCTAATTTATCATCATCCTGGCTTGTTGTAGATCAACAAGTCACCCTGGCTTGCTGTAGATCAACAAGCCATCCTGGCTTCTTGTAGATCAAGCCATCCTGGCTTGTTGTAGATCAACAAGCCATCCTGGTTTGTTGTAGATCAACAAGCATCCTGGCTTGTTGTAGATCAACAAGCCATCCTGGCTTGTTGTAGATCAACAAGCATCCTGGCTTGTTGTAGATCAATAAGCCATCCTGGCTTGTTGTAGATCAATAAGCCATCTTGGCTTGTTGTAGATCAGCAAGCCATCCTGGCTTGTTGTAGATCAACAAGCCATCCTGGCTTGTTGTAGGTCAAGCCATCCTGGCTTGTTATAGATGAACAAGCTATCCTGGATTGTGGTAGATGAACAAGCTATCCTGGATTGTTGTAGATCAACAAGCCATCCTGGCTTGTTGTAGATCAACAAGCTATCCTGGCTTGTAGATCAAGCTCTCCTGGCTTGTTGTATATCAACAAGCTATCCTGGCTTGTAGATCAAGCTCTCCTGGCTTGTTGTAGATCAACAAGCCATCCTGGCTTGTTGTAGGTCAAGCCATCCTGGCTTGTTATAGATGAACAAGCTATCCTGGATTGTGGTAGATGAACAAGCTATCCTGGATTGTTGTAGATCAACAAACCATCCTGGCTTGTTGTAGATCAACAAGCTATCCTGGCTTGTAGATCAAGCTCTCCTGGCTTGTTGTATATCAACAAGCTATCCTGGCTTGTAGATCAAGCTCTCCTGGCTTGTTGTATATCAACAAGCTATCCTGGCTTGCAGTTGTAGATGAACAAGCTCTCCTGGCTTATAGTTTTACATCAACAAGCTATCCTGGCTTGTTGTACATCAACAAGCTATCCTGGCTTGTTGTACATCAAGCTATCTTGGCTTGTAGCTGTAAATCAACAAGATATCCTGGCTTGTAGTTGTACATCAGCAACAAGCTATCCTGGCTTGTAGTTGTACATCAACGAGCTATCCTGGCTTGTAGTTGTACATCAACAAGCTATCCTGGCTTGTACAAGAAGCTATCCTGGCTTGTTCAAGAAGCTATCCTGGCTTGTACAGCAAGCTATCCTGGCTTGTAGTTGTTCAACAAGCTATTCTCGCTTGTTGTAAACCAACACACAATCCTGGTTTGTAGTTGTACATCAAGAAGCTATCCTTGCTTGTAGTTGTACAAGCTATCATGGCTTGTAGTTGTAGATGAACAAGCTATCCTGGCTTCTAGTTGTAGATGAACAAGTTACCCTGGCTTGTAGTTGTAGATGAACAAGCTATCCTGGCTTGTAGTTGTACATCAAGAAGCTATCCTTGCTCGTAGTTGTACAAGCTATCATGGCTTGTAGTTGTAGATGAACAAGCTATCCTGGCTTGTAGTTGTAGATGAACAAGCTATCCTGGCTTATAGTTGTACATAAAGAAGCTATCCTGGCTTGTTGTACATCAACCTATCCTGGCTTGTACATCAACAAGCTATCCTGGCTTGTTGTACATCAAAAAGCTATCTTGGCTTGTAGTTGTAAATCAACAAGATATCCTGGCTTGTAGTTGTACATCAAGCTATCCTGGCTTGTAGTACATCAACAGTAAGCTATCATGGCTTGTTGTTGTACATCAACAAGCTATCTTGGCTTGTAGTTGCACATTAACAAGCTATCCTGGCTTGTATAACAAGCTATCCTGGATTGTATAACAAGTTATCCTGGCTTGTACAAGCTATCCTGGCTTGTAGTTGTACAACAAGCTATCCAGGATTATAGTTGCACATCAACAAGCTATCCTGGCTTGTAATTGTACATCAACAAATTATCCTGGCTTGTAGTTGTACATCAAGCTATCCTGGTTTGTAGTTGTACATCAACAAGCTATCCTGGTTTGTAGTTGTACATCAACAAGCTATCCTGGCTTTTAGTTGTACATCAAGCTATCCTGGCTTGTAGTTGTACATCAACAAGCTATCCTGGCTTACACAAATAACCCGCACATAAAAGAGAGAAGCTTACGACGACGTTTCGGTCCGTCTTGGACCATTGACAAAGTCACGGTATTGTGCCTTTTTGTTATCTATCCTGGCTTGTATATCAACAAGCTATCTTCGCTTGTAGTTGTACATCAAGTTATCCTGGCTTGTACCTTCCTGCGCAGTTTGATTTTCTCAAGATGGCGCAGTATGCAAGGAGGCGTGTAAACACTGTGTGCATTGAGTTAGTGCGGGGTGTAGTTATGCCTCAGTCTGCACAAGTGATTCTACCTGCGATTATCCATGACACATATGGTGTTGCGGATCAAGATCTGTACGGTGTGTTGCTCAACAGGGCCTTCTGGATATTCGTCAAGTTACGATCGACAGGAGTGTATGAACGACTGGTGGAAAAGTATCAAGATGGTTGTGTGGACGTCAACTCGGCAGTACGTGTTTCGTCTCATTGATGTGTCGAGGCACTATACTTGGGTGAAGGTACGTAATGTGCCTTTCGAGGCTGACGAGGCGGACCTATGGAACGTTTTTGAACGATATGGCACTGTGCATCTGGCAACGGCAGGTACTTGGGCGGATGGGGCATATGCCGGCTTGCTGGAGGGTACGTTCAACCTGAAGATGACATTGAGGCATTCAGTCCCTGTCGTATGTCATCCTAGAAGACTTCTAGACACAAGTGATGGTGTATTATGCAGGGCAGCGCAAGACTTGCAGGCTATGTGACGCTTATGACCATATGGCGGCCCAGTGTGGGAGACAGCAGTGATGACAGGAGGCAGGCAGAGGGACGGAGCAGGGGCCTGACCCGAAGGCAGGGCCTGTCGGTGGGACACCTGTATGTGGCCATGGTTCTTCCTGGAGCGAGGAGGTGGAGAGAGAGTTGCCGACGGTGGGGTCGAGCCCGTCAATGCTTGTGGGCTCTATGGTCTCCACTTTGGTGGAAGGGGAGACCGAGCTGAGTGGCGAGGAATGGGTGGAGGATGCAGTTCTGGAGCAGCTGACGGACAGGCTTTTCGAGACGACGGGTGTTGAGGACGATGTAAGCGAGGGGAGGCAGTCAGCTGACTGTGGATGATGCTTCGATGGGAGTGGTGACCTGGGAGTGGTGACCGTAGCCGAAGTGGCGGCGGAGATTTATTATGAGGCATCTATGGAGTTGGATATGGATGCAGAGAGTCATCGGCGAAAGAGGGCAGTGACACAATCTGACTCGGATGATGTCTTGGCCCCAGCGCAGAAGCCGGGGGGAGAAATCATGGGTAGACGTGGTGCATGGAGGCACAACAGGTGTGTCCAGTCAGGTGTTGGACCGGGGGGGGGAAACCCACGCTCTTAGTGGAGAGCATGGTGGGAAAAGTCGACATGCTGGTAGTGCGCCTGTGAAAGGAGTTGCAAGGCAGCATGTAAAACCCATTACGAAGGTTTCAGGTGTATGACTTTAAATGTAAATGGGATGTGTGTGGGTGTGAAGTGTTTGTGGCTCCAGAGGTTTCTCAGGCATTATGCCATAGATATAGTGTTTGTGCAGGAGCATAATTTTCAGGTTGGCTGGGATTTGAAAGTGGATGGGTATCATGTGTTTGTGGCATATTCGGAACGATTGAAGGGAGGGTTGGGATCCTGATTCGGGAGACGAGCCCATTTGTTGTTATTAGATGTGAGGGAGGGGGGGTAGGGTACTCCGGGTAGATGGGTGGTGGAGGGGTGAGCGACTGGCAGTGGTTTGTGTGTATGCACCGGCGAGCATGATGTATGGGTGAAGAATGAGTTTGTGCATGATGTTTTGATTTATTATTTGCGATCCCTTCCCCCAGTAGCCATCGTGGGCGGTGATTGGAATTGTGTGGTACGTAGAAGGGATGTGGAGCCGTGGGGGGTGGGGTGTTTTTTGGTAGGACTAGGGGATCTTTTGTGGGGTGTGGGGTTGGGGGATGTTGTTGGAGGTGGGGATTTGATGGTTGAGCACACGTTTCATAGATGGGGTTATGCGGCCAGGCTAGATAGGTTATATGTAATGAGGAGTGTGCGGGTGATGCGCGGTGCATATGGTGGATGCTGTATACTCGGATCATAGAGCTGTTTATGCAGACTTGACTTGGGCCGGCTTGCCTAAGAGGTATCCAGGGTATTGGAAGCTGAATGTGAGACTTCTTGGGGTGGAGGAGGCGGGGTTGGATTTCGGGACAATGTGGGAGGATTTGTGGGGAGAGGGTAGGGATGTGGGTGATTTATTGGGGTGGTGGGATGGGGTAGCTAAGGAGAGGATCCGGCAGTTTTATGTGCGATGGGGAAAGTGCGAGGGTTGGATGACGTATGGGCTGCAACAGTATTTCGAGGGTCGGTTGCAGGGTTGTTATGAGAGGGGTGCACAGGCTGGGATGTATTCCATGGAGGAAATCGAGTTGTTAAAGGGGCGGATTCGAGATTTGCAGAATGACAGATTTGATGCAGTGAGAGTGCAGGGTGGATTGGAAGAGGCGGTGTGGGGTGATCGACCATCGGCCTGTGTGTTACGGGGACAGAGGGCGCCTGTATGGCTATGGAGATTGATAGGTTGGTGGTACATGAGGACTTAGGTGGGTATGGGGCGGGACAGGAGTTACAAACAATGGAAGCAATGAGTGATTACGTGGATAGGTGGTTTGGAAGATATTTACTGAGTGCAGGGGTGGATGTGGGGGCTTCAGGGGGGTTGGGGAGAATGTATCTTGTGTGCTAAGTGGCAGTGATCACACGGGGTTGGGGGATATTGACGAAGGGAAGGTGTGGATGGCCTTGGAGGGGATGGCACCAGGTGAGGCACCGGGTTTGGATGGTTTGCCCTGCGAGTTCTATGTGAGCCATTGGAGTGTTTTGAAGACCTTATTAGTGAAACTGATGAATACGATGAAAAGTGAGGGGAGGATGGGCGGGTTGCAGTGGACTGGGTTGTAGCTTTAGTGCCAACAGGTGAGCGACCACACACGGTACGGGACTTAGGGCGATATCATTGCTGTGTACTGATTATAAGATTTTTGCAAAAATTCTGGGAAATGGGCTGAAGTGTGTGGTGGATGGAGTGGTTGCGAGAGGACAATATGGAGTGACTGGGAGGATGATGTATGACGTGCATGGTATTATAAAGGATTTTGTGAAATGGTTGGGAGGGGAGAACGAGGGGGAGGGGTGTCTTAACGTCAGAGTGTCAGGCAGCGTTTGATAGTGTGGAAAGTGAGGCATTGTGGTATATATTAAGGAGGCAGGGTTTTGGGGAGGAGGTGGTGCGTTGTACAAAGGGGTGGGAGTACGTGTACAGGTAAATGGGAAGCTGTGGGGAGTGGGTATCATAAGGCAGGGTTGTCCCCTGTCTCAATTGCCGCTTGCTTGTCTACAAGACCCATTCTATAGAGTGTTGGGAGCGTGTGTGGGGTGGATAGGGGAGTGGGGAGTGGAGAGCAGGGATGACACGACGATTCTAGTGAGGACTCTGGGGAGTTTACGGTAGAGGATGTGATTGATAGTTTTGCGAGGGTTACCGGTTTAAGAGTGAATGTGGAGAAATCGAAATTGCTGGTCTTAGGAGATTGGGTGGGGAGAGGGAGTTGGGAATGGGATGTACGTTGGAATATGGTGGAAAGGATAAAGGTGTGTGGGATACTGTATATGGGTAGTGCAAGAGAGGGGAGGATGGTTAATTCTGGACTTGTGGATCGAGTGGTATGGCGATTGGATGGGTTACGACCAAGGCATTTGACAACACATTAGCGTGTGATAGTTGTAAATGTGTTGCTATATAGAAAAATCTGGCACATGGTAGCTATATATCTGTTAATGGGTCTGGTTGTTACTAGGCTGTTAAGGAAGGTTTTCCATTTTCTGTGGGGTTCAGGGTGTGAATGGTTGGGTAGGGGAGTGGTTACGCTTCCAGTCAATAGACGGGGATTTGGGATAATAGATTTATGGCTAAGAGTCAAGTGTATTTGTTTAAAGTTGGGGTTTTGCCGTGTGAGGGACGTGAGGGGAAGGGCATGAATAATTTATATGAGGAAGTGCGATTGTGGTGGCGAGGGTCGGAGGTGAGGGTGTGTGAGGATGTGTTGCGGGCGTTTCTGTATGTTCGGGAACCTACTAAACTTCGGGTCAGCAGTAGGGGTGAAGGTGGTCGCGAAGGCTGAGGGTATTTTCCTGATGTATGCATGGTGGGATATATAGGAGAGGTTATGGTTGATGCATATGCAACCGAAGGTGCAGGAGGCATTGTTCCGTATTCTCCATGGTTTACTGCCATCAGGCGCTATGCTTAGGGAAAGAGGGTTGATGGCTGAGGGCGGGTGTCTGGTGTGTGGGGATAGGAAGACGGCATTTCATGTGGAGTATTTCTGTGACAATTTAGGGGGTATCAGGGAATGGATGGGTAAGGTTCTGGGGAGGGTGGGGGGAGGGATATCGGTATTGAGGGCATTAAGTCTGGATGTGGGTGGAGTAGAGGGGTCTGTGCAGCGTGCAATAACGTATATAATCGCGGATTTTGTTTTTGTATCTTGGGCGATGAGAGGGAATGGGGATTGGGAAGTGTGCAAGAGGGTGTTGGCGGCGACCATATATAGAACCCTGAGTTGTAATAGGGGGATTTATGGGAGTAGCTGGGACCAGGCTTTTCCAGAGGGGTATCGTAGTATGAATGTGAGAGCGTTGTTAGCGTTGTGAAAGGGGGGGGGGTTGAGGTTCAGGGGATGGAACGGGCTCGTCTCTGGGGTTGGGTATGCACAGGGGTGTGTTGCTGTGGTATCAGTGTGATGTGTGGTTGTGGTGGGCGTGGTTGTGTGAGTGGATATGGTAGTGCATATAGGGAGAGAGCTGTTCCTCCCTAGGAATGGGTGGCAAGGTAATCTATAGGAGCATGTGATGTAATGAGTTTTCTGTTTTTGGTTGTGTGTGGATTGCATGGCCTATAGCGTCATGGCGTTGGGTAAGAGAAAAGGTTGGAGGATATGTTGCATTTATGCAATGTCTGTACTTCATTGTTGGCTACAGTGCACCTATGTATAGCTTCATGTATACTGTATAAGATGTTTAAATACCTATTGTTGGACTAGTGGTTGATTGACTGCAAAGGATCTGGAGGTTGTCACAGTTATATGTTATGTGTAATAGAGTACTGATTTTAAAATACTGTAATACTGTGTTTGTGGGGGTTTTTCTCATATAAATGTGCCCTGAAATAGATTTGTATTGATTGTGATGTTAAATGTTTGGGATGTATTTATGGAACCATGATGCAAATTGTAAGTTAATGTGTGGGCTATATATTGTTAGTTGTATACTGTGTATGTATATGTATATACTGTGCATGGGTAGGGTATAGTGCAGCAATTTCACCTGCCCTAAAAGGTGCTGTTAATGTGCAGCAATATTCCAGCCTAGATAGAACAAGCGACCTGAAGAGTGTCATCATGGGCTTGACATCCCTGGTTTTGAAGGTTCTCATTATCCATCCTGTCATTTTTCTAGCAGATGTGATTGATACAATGTTATGGTCCTTGAAGATGAGATCTTCCTACACGATCACTCACAGGTCTTTGGTATTAGTTTCTCGCTCTATTGTGTGGTTGGAATTTATTTTATACTCAGATGAAATTTTAATTTCCTCATATGCATCATATCGGAGTAGTTGAAATTTCTCATCATTGAACTTCATATTGTTTTCTACAGCCCATTTAAAGATTTGGTTAACGTCTGCCTGGAGTCTTGCAGTGTCTACAATGGAGGACACTATCATGCAGATTCGGATGTCATCTGCAATGGAAGACACGGCACTGTTGCTTACATCCCTATGTCCGATATGAGGGAGAAACAAGATGGGAGCAAGTACTGTGCTTTGTGGAACAGAGCTTTTCACCGTTGTCTCCTCAGACTATACTCTGTTGACTGCTACTCTTTGTGCTCTATTTGTCAGGAAATTATAGATCCATATACCAAATTTTCCTGTTATTCCTTTTGCACGCATTTTGTGCGCTCTCACACTACGGTCACACTTGTCAAAGGCTTTTGCAAAGTCTGTGTATATTACATCAGCATTCTGTTTGTCTTCTAGAGGATGCAGGACCTTGTCGTAGTGGTCCAGTAGTTGGAACAGACAGGAGCGACCTGCTCTAAACCCATGTTGCCCTGGGTTGTGTAAATGATGGGTATCTGGATGGGTGGCGATCTTGTTTCTTAGAACCCTTTCAAAGATTTTTATGATATGGGACGTTAGCGGTGTCGGGCTGTAGTTCTTTGCTATTGCTTTACTGCCCCCTTTTTAGAGTGGGGCTATGTCTGTTGCTTTTAGTAACTGTGGGAAAAACCCATTGTCCATGCTTCCTCTCCATAGGATGTTGTAAAACTTCTTTCAGTTCTTCATGAACACGAAGTTTCATGAGTCTTACCGTGGATACCCACGTGATAGGGACTTCTTTCAGTTCTTCATGAACACGAAGTTTCATGAGTCTTGTGGATACACAAAAGGCCTAGGAACTAGGCCCCAAAGGGTTAACAGGAATACATATGGATTTATATCTACATATCTATAGTTCACTTATCTGTTACAAGCAAATTTAGGAAATTTGCTTAGTATATCTGGTATCTTATTTTCATTAATAAGATATCTTGACATGTCACATAGGTTATTATACTGTCTGTCTCTGTATTCCTCAATAAGTGGACAATTAAACACATAGTGTTCAAGAGAGTGACCATATGCCTGATCACATAATTTACATTTAGTTTGATCATCATCTGTGTGTCTCCCAAACTGCCAGAAGTACTTGTAACCAAGCCTAAGCCTGGCCACTACAACATCAGTCAGTCTGTTCACATTGCAAGTTGCTCCATAAACATACTTATCTACGTTCATGTTATCATAGTGGGTTATAGATCTACTCAGGCTTCTAACTGCATTCCTATAACAATCATCTTCATTATTTACTTCTCTCCTAATATTATTCCTAATGCTAGACACAGTTATACCAAAGTTATATTCTACGTTCTCCTTCTGGATACTCTTCTTGGCTAACATATCAACTTTATCATGAAGGAGTAATTCAATGTGTGATGGGATCCATAGCAATTGTACATTAATTCCTTTGTCCCTAATTTTTGAGTATCTATACCTGGCTTCCCCAATGAGCATGTTGTTGGAGTCATTATATGAGCCAAGAGCCTTCAATGATGACATAGAATCAGTAATGATGATAGAGTCAAGCTCAGTGTCATAGGTTAGCTTTAGCGCCATTAGGATAGCAAACATTTCAGTTTGCAGTGTAGACGCCCAGTTGTTAATTCTTATGCCTAACTCAACAAATTTATTATCGTTCTTAACTAGGGAGGTGGCAACAAGAGCAGATGCAGCCCTGCCAGAAGACTCCTGTTTAGATCCATCAGTGTATATAACTTGTGATAACTTATTACTACCAGCTAGGCGAAAAATTTCTTCTTGAGCAGTTGCTCTAAGCAGAGGTGCTCAGAATACAACAGTTTAGAAGCATATACGTATAAAGATACACAACATATCCCTCCAAACTGCCAATATCCCAAACCCCTCCTTTAAAGTGCAGGCATTGTACTTCCCATTTCCAGGACTCAAGTCCGACTATATGAAAATAACCGGTTTCCCTGAATCCCTTCACTAAATATTACCCTGCTCACACTCCAACAGATCGTCAGGTCCCAAGTATCATTCGTCTCCATTCACTCCTATCTAACACGCTCATGCACGCTTGCTGGAAGTCCAAGCCCCTCGCCCACAAAACCTCCTTTACCCCCTCTTTCCAACCCTTTCGAGGACGACCCCTACCCCTCCTTCCTTCCCCTATAGATTTATATGCTTTCCATGTCATTCTACTTTGATCCATTCTCTCTAAATGACCAAACCACCTCAACAACCCCTCTTCTGCCCTCTGACTAATGCTTTTATTAACTCCACACCTTCTCCTAATTTCCACACTCCGAATTTTCTGCATAATATTTACACCACACATTGCCCTTAGACAGGACATCTCCACTGCCTCCAACCGTCTCCTCGCTGCTGCATTTACCACCCAAGCTTCACATCCATATAAGAGTGTTGGTACTACTATACTTTCATACATTCCCTTCTTTGCCTCCATAGATAACGTTTTTTGACTCCACATATACCTCAACGCACCACTCACCTTTTTTCCCTCATCAATTCTATGATTAACCTCATCCTTCATAAATCCATCCGCCGACACGTCAACTCCCAAGTATCTGAAAACATTCACTTCTTCCATACTCCTCCTCCCCAATTTGATATCCAATTTTTCTTTATCTAAATCATTTGATACCCTCATCACCTTACTCTTTTCTATGTTCACTTTCAACTTTCTACCTTTACACACATTCTCAAACTCATCCACTAACCTTTGCAATTTTTCTTTAGAATCTCCCATAAGCACAGTATCATCAGCAAAAAGTAACTGTGTCAATTCCCATTTTGAATTTGATTCCCCATAATTTAATCCCACCCCTCTCCCGAACACCCTAGCATTTACTTCTTTTACAACCCCATCTATAAATATATTAAACAACCATGGTGACATTACACATCCCTGTCTAAGACCTACTTTTACCGGGAAGTATTCTCCCTCTCTTCTACACACCCTAACCTGAGCCTCACTATCCTCATAAAAGCTCTTTACAGCATTTAGTAACTTACCACCTATTCCATAAACTTGCAACATCTGCCACATTGCTCCTCTATCCACTCTATCATATGCCTTTTCTAAATCCATAAATGCAATAAAAACTTCCCTACCTTTATCTAAATACTGTTCACATATATGCTTCAATGTAAACACTTGATCTACACATCCCCTACCCACTCTGAAGCCTCCTTGCTCATCCGCAATTCTACATTCTGTCTTACCTCTAATTCTTTCAATTATAACTCTACCGTATACTTTTCCTGGTATACTCAGTAAACTTATTCCTCTATAATTTTTACAATCTCTTTTGTCCCCTTTCCCTTTATATAAAGGAACTATACACGCTCTCCGCCAATCCCTAGGTACCTTCCCCTCTTTCATACATTTATTAAACAAAAGTACCAACCACTCCAACACTATATCCCCCCCTGCTTTTAACATTTCTGTCATGATCCCATCAGTTCCAGCTGCTTTACCCCCTTTCATTCTACGTAATACTATATATATATATATATATATATATATATATATATATATATATATATATATATATATATATATATATATATATATATATATATATATATATATATATATATATATATATATATATGTCGTGCCGAATATGTAAAACTGGTCAATTAGCAAGAACTCATTTAAAATTAAGTCCTTTCTAAAATTTTCTCTTATACGTTTAAAGATATATTTTTTTCATTAATGTTAATGTAAAAATTTTTAATTTTGCACCAAAAGAATCTTAGAAAACTTACCTAACCTTATTATAACAAGAACAATTTATTTTAGCCTAACCCAACTAAAAATATTTTAGATTTGTTTACAGTAATTTAATACTAAACAAACACAGTGAAATATATTTTTTTCGTTAGGTTCAGAATGATTTTGGTGAAATTATTGCATACACAAATTTTTACTTGTCCAATATGGCAAGATGAGCGTTGCTATTTAAGCCAAGATCGCAAGTTCTGCATATATAGGTTCATATATATATATATATATATATTTATATATATATATATAGCGTTATATATATATATATATATTATATATATATATATATATATATATATATATATATATATATATATATATATATATATATATATATATATATATATATATATATATATATATATATATATATATATATATATATATATTATATATATATATATATATATATATATATATATATATATATATATATATATATATATATATATATATATAAAATATATATATATATATATATCTTTCTTTCAACACACCGGCCGTATCCCACCGAGGCGGGGTGGCCCAAAAGGAAAAACGAAAGTTTCTCCTTTTACATTTAGTAATATATACAGGAGAAGGGGTTACTAGCCCCTTGCTCCCGGCATTTTAGTCGCCTCTTACAACACGCATGGCTTACGGAGGAAGAATTCTGTTCCACTTCCCCATGGAGGTAAGAGGAAATAAACAAGAACAAGAACTAGAAAGAAAATAGAAGAAAACCCAGAGGGGTGTGTATATATATGCTTGTACATGTATGTGTAGTGTGACCTAAGTGTAAGTAGAAGTAGCAAGACGTACCTGAAATCTTGCATGTTTATGAGACAGAAAAATGGACACCAGCAATCCTACCATCATGTAAAACAATTACAGGCTTTCGTTTTACACTCACTTGGCAGGACGGTAGTACCTCCCTGGGCGGTTGCTGTCTACCAACCTACTACCTAGGACTAATCTATATATATATATATATATATATATATATATATATATATATATATATATATATATATATATATATATATATATATATATATATATATATATATATATATATATATATATGTCGTGCCGAATATGTAGAACTGGTCAATTAGCAAGAACTCATTTAAAATTAAGTCCTTTCTAAAATTTTCTCTTATACGTTTAAAGATATATTTTTTTCATTAATGTTAATGTAAAAATTTTTAATTTTGCACCAAAAGAATCTTAGAAAACTTACCTAACCTTATTATAACAAGCGCAATTTATTTTAGCCTAACCCAACTAAATATATTTTAGATTTGTTTACAATAATTTAATACTAAAGAAACACAGTGAAATACACAAATTTTCACTTGTCCTATATGGCAAGATGAGCATTGCTATTTAAGCCAAGATCGCAAGTTCTGCCTATTCGGCACGACATATATATATATAAACAGTATTTAGATGAGGCTAAAGAGGTCTTTGTGGCATTTATGGATTTGGAAAAGGCGTATGACAGGGTGGATAGGGGGGGCAATGTGGCAGATGTTGCAGGTGTATGGTGTAGGAGGTAGGTTACTGAAAGCAGTGAAGAGTTTTTACGAGGATAGTGAGGCTCAAGTTAGAGTATGTAGGAAAGAGGGAAATTATTTCCCAGTAAAAGTAGGCCTTAGACAAGGATGTGTGATGTCACCGTGGTTGTTTAATATATTTATAGATGGGGTTGTAAGAGAAGTAAATGCGAGGGTCTTGGCAAGAGGCGTGGAGTTAAAAGATAAAGAATCACACATAAAGTGGGAGTTGTCACAGTTGCTCTTTGCTGATGACACTGTGCTCTTGGGAGATTCTGAAGAGAAGTTGCAGAGATTGGTGGATGAATTTGGTAGGGTGTGCAAAAGAAGAAAATTAAAAGTGAATACAGGAAAGAGTAAGGTTATGAGGATAACAAAAAGATTAGGTGATGAAAGATTGGATATCAGATTGGAGGGAGAGAGTATGGAGGAGGTGAATGTATTCAGATATTTGGGAGTGGACGTGTCAGCGGATGGGTCTATGAAAGATGAGGTGAATCATAGAATTGATGAGGGGAAAAGGGTGAGTGGTGCACTTAGGAGTCTGTGGAGACAAAGAACTTTGTCCTTGGAGGCAAAGAGGGGAATGTATGAGAGTATAGTTTTACCAACACTCTTATATGGGTGTGAAGCATGGGTGATGAATGTTGCAGCGAGGAGAAGGCTGGAGGCAGTGGAGATGTCATGTCTGAGGGCAATGTGTGGTGTGAATATAATGCAGAGAATTCGTAGTTTGGAAGTTAGGAGGAGGTGCGGGATTACCAAAACTGTTGTCCAGAGGGCTGAGGAAGGGTTGTTGAGGTGGTTCGGACATGTAGAGAGAATGGAGCGAAACAGAGTGACTTCAAGAGTGTATCAGTCTGTAGTGGAAGGAAGGCTGGGTAGGGGTCGGCCTAGGAAAGGTTGGAGGGAGGGGGTAAAGGAGGTTTTGTGTGCGAGGGGCTTGGACTTCCAGCAGGCATGCGTGAGCGTGTTTGATAGGAGTGAATGGAGACAAATGGTTTTTAATACTTGACGTGCTGTTGGAGTGTGAGCAAAGTAACATTTATGAAGGGGTTCAGGGAAACCGGCAGGCCGGACTTGAGTCCTGGAGATGGGAAGTACAGTGCCTGCACTCTGAAGGAGGGGTGTTAATGTTGCAGTTTAAAAACTGTAGTGTAAAGCACCCTTCTGGCAAGACAGTGATGGAGTGAATGATGGTGAAAGTTTTTCTTTTTCGGGCCACCCTGCCTTGGTGGGAATCGGCCAGTGTGATAATAAAAAAAATATATATATATAAACCATACTACGAGCGGGGACAGAACCCGCGATCAGAGTCATTAAGCTACAGACCGACCCGTTGCCCACTGGGCCAGCTGCCTACAACAAGATTCGTCCAGCTATGCTAACCTTCCTTTGGTGTATAAATATACCTAGTTGGATGAATCTTATTGTAGCCAACTTGTACAGTGACTAAAGCGTCGGTCTGGAGTTCTATGACTCTCTGATCTCGGGTTCTATCCCCACCCGTAGTATGGTTTGTTTGCAATCGTGTCATTACGATTTTGTGAGTCAGAATCTCAATGCACATAAAATGCCCTAAGATCTGCAAAATCATATCCTGAAGCATGGAAAGGTCTCTTGTCTGCCAATCGAATCAAAGTTGTTGTGAAAAATTACCTCATCTCCAGCAATAATCTACGACAATTAAATCCAACTATGTCCTTGTTCTTCTTGCAGTCCTCCTCCACCTCCCATAAAAAATTAATTACTCATTTTGCCTCATTATACTTCTACTGTTATTAAGTAACTTCCTGTATCTTCATCTCCATTCACTCTCCTGAACATTGAATCTTATTAGAATAATAAATAATAGTTTTAAAATTGAACCATTCCTACATTAGCTTCTTTTGTTATTGTGCAGATAATAGTAGTTAACTGTTTAGTAAATCCTACTTAAATTTATGTATATGAATGGTTCAGAGAACCGACAAGTTGATAAATTAGACACATGTGCAACACTTGTTTATCTTTAATGAGGAAACATTTGGCCACACACGGGAGTGATCATGTCGGAGGATCTCACCTTCAAGGACCATAACATTGTATCAATCGCATCTGCTAGAAAAATGACAGGATGGATAATGAGAACCTTCAAAACTAGGGAGGCCAAGCCCATGATGACACTCTTCAGGTCACTTGTTCTATCTAGGCTGGAATATTGCTGCACACTAACAGCACCTTTCAAGGCAGGTGAAATTGCCGACCTAGAAAATGTACAGAGAACTTTCACGGCGCGCATAACGGAGATAAAACACCTCAATTATTGGGAGCGCTTGAGGTTCCTAAACCTGTATTCCCTGGAACGCAGGAGGGAGAGATACATGATTATATACACCTGGAAAATCCTAGAGGGACTAGTACCGAACTTGCACACGAAAATCACCCACTACGAAAGCAAAAGACTTGGCAGACGATGCACCATCCCCCCAATGAAAAGCAGGGGTGTCACTAGCACGTTAAGAGACCATACAATAAGTGTCAGGGGCCCGAGACTGTTCAACTGCCTCCCAGCACACATAAGGGGGATTACCAACAGACCCCTGGCAGTCTTCAAGCTGGCACTGGACAAGCACCTAAAGTCAGTTCCGGATCAGCCGGGCTGTGGCTCGTATGTTGGTTTGCGTGCAGCCAGCAGCAACAGCCTGATTGATCAGGCTCTGATCCACCAGGAGGCCTGGTCTCAGACCGGGCCGCGGGGGCGTTGACCCCCGGAACTCTCTCCAGGTAAACTCCAGGTAAACACTGG